>NC_142172.1:19287161-19660602 GCF_029865625.1 Vigna umbellata
TGTCTAAAAGGTTACATCACTCATTATCAATTTAACATAAAACCATATATTATTCAAAACCTAGTTATGTCGATGACAAAAAGGGCAGGCTGCCTCTTCCCTGCATACGTCTCTCCCCATTCTTCCTCCCATTCTCCTTGAGCTTTCCAGGTACCACCATCCTTGTCTGAAGAACTACGTTTCTGGTAGCCACCCAGATCATTGAATGTGGGCTTTGCAGGAGCTGGCTCTTCAGCTGCATACGCTATACAAGTTTCATTCAAATTCCAAGAGATCCCCTCAAACCTACAATAACACAAAACAGCAATCCAGCTCATAAATTTTAGCTGGCAACAGAGTTTCGTGCACAAGTTTGATTTGGTGCATTATTGAATAAATTATTGCTCATTTTTCACTTTTTAAAAACTGAGCAATTATTTCTCGAGAAATAAACACTTCCAAACATGTACGTAGGTTTAATATTACTGTCTACCACTACTTTTTCACTCTACCTCTGACCTATTTCCAATCGTATCTCCATTTCTATCCTTGTTTTTCTCCATTTCTCTTCATACAAACACTTTTCTTTGCCAATTTTATTTCATCCACTATGGTTCTCTCCTCTCTACAAGACCCTTATAGGAGCTCTATCAGTTAACTTTTAAACAGTTGAAGTACATAATAAGTTAAACTTAGAAGCTCAATTCCTTTTACTTTCGTATCTTCTAATCTGTTATAAATGTCATCTATGAAAAGAGTGTATCCCAAACATAGCTAAAGCAGTATAAGAACCTATTTGAATAAACTACTTCAGAAGCACTTACAGCTATACGAAAAGAAAATAATAACAAATAAATAAAGAAACTTTCTCGAAAATTAAAATTAGTTGATTTATAAGATAAAAAAAATTCATGTTTTAGAAAAGTTAAACTTAGTTTCTACACAAATTAAAATTAGCTTATAAGTTAAATCGTAGAAACTTTATGAGCAAAAGATTATTTTTAAGTTATATTTATTTAACTTTATCTTCTTACTTTTTCTAATATTTGAATAAAAAATTATTCAAACACGCAAAAGAGCAATAATAAGTTTACCATCCATCAGTGTACACAGAACCGTGCTTAGATTGAGGGACATGGAACTCCTTTTCCAGTTGAGAGGAGCTCCAAATTTCAAAGCGGCAAGGACCTTCATTCTCGGGATTCCGAACAATCAGCAGCTTGGAGGCAGAAGGCGACGGAACCATGGCGGAGACTCCGCTCAATTCGATCGGAAAGGGAGCCCAGTGAAACGCAACGGTGCCGTCGCTTTGTCTGAGCAGGGAAGCGGAGAGGATGGACTTCTTCCTCTTGTTGGTCAAAAGGTTGGGTTGACTAACGCAAAACATTGCCTGCGAAGCCAAGCCTGCCATGCAAAACGAAACAAAAATGGTGAGCAATGGGAAGTGAAGTGAAACATGAAGGGAATTGGTGTGGATGAAACTGACCGGCGTGGGGGTTGAAGAGCCATGCCTTGTCGACGGAGGGGATGGCGGTGAATTGGTGGAGCAGGTCGGAGTGAAAGGCGTATTCCTGCTCCGTGGCTTGGTTTTCGTCTTCCATTGGTGAAAGTGGTGAAAACGAAAACCTTCTTCTGCAACAGATTGAAGCTAATAGAATGAACGAATGAATGAATGAATAACGAAATGGGTGATTAGGGAAGAAAATGTTACGCAGTGAGGGGAAGCGTTGTTGGAGTTGGAGTGATGAGCGTTGACAATGAACAAATTGGATTACGATTAAGATTTGGAAGATAAAGTGGGAAAAACAAAGATGGTGCTACTCTTCCACACCAATTACAGACGCTGGGTGTTCTACCAAACATGCTGCATATTTTAACACAGATTTTTTATCAAGACGCAAATGTGATTTCTTTTATTGGATTTAAAATACATTATCATAATAATAAATAAGCAATAAACCAGTAAAGAAAATAATATGTATATTGTGTTAAAGTTGTGAAAAAAAAAAAAAATATATATATATATATATATATATATATATATATATATATGATTATTTGAAATATATATTTTTACTTCACAATGTTACATAATCTTATTTTAATTTTTGGTATTGAAAGATATTTTTGTTGTGTTTCATTTATATAGTATGTTTTTATTTGTTAGAAAAATTAATAGTGTAGAAAAATACTTTACAAGTATATAAGTATGCAATAGATATTTCTGTAGTGATTTAAACGTGAAAATTTAGCACAAAGAAAAAATAATTTAACTTATACAATAAAATTAAAAACTCAATTTTGTTTCACTTGTAAAATTAATAAATATTTTGATTGTTTGAAATTTT
Source organism: Vigna umbellata (assembly GCF_029865625.1). Taxonomy (NCBI): domain Eukaryota; kingdom Viridiplantae; phylum Streptophyta; class Magnoliopsida; order Fabales; family Fabaceae; genus Vigna; species Vigna umbellata. Next base: position 19,289,489 of record NC_142172.1, read on the forward strand.
ATTCATATGTAATTATATAATATTTATATAATGATTTCATTTTTATCTAATTATTGTTTATACTTTGATAAAATATATCCACATATCTCATAGTCCCCTAGTATGCTAGTGAAAATTAAGGGGAATAGGAAAAATAAATAAAATATATCGACACCATTATTTCCAACACATTTCTAGCAGAGGGTGACAAACAGGCTTGTCCTCATTTTTATTATCACAAACAGTTGGTGGCTCTTTTAATCCTTCATGGCTCTGTCCATTACTTGAGCGTTTAGGTCTTCAGGAAATCTCGTGATTCGCTTGCCCCGTATGTGCAGTACTTGTTGAACCACACCCCAATGTTAAGGAAAGATTCCATGTCAGATTGTGGCCTGCAAAAATATAACAGAAAATAAGTTAAAAACAGGAGTGATTCTCTAATTCCAGTAGGTTGTCTACCTTTTCAGTGCATGAACATCATTTTGAAACATAATGATCTTGACATCTACACCTTTCTCCTTCAAAGCCCGAGCATACTGCACATTTAAACATTTCAACTTTTACTGTCAATAGTACCAATAAAGATGGTAACTCCTCACTGTGACTATCCAAAAGCTACTAAGTACTTACTTGCAACCCATCATACATTGGAACACGAACATCTTGGGCACCTAATAGGAATAGTGTTGGTGCTTTTACCTGCATAACTCATCAAAATACAAACTATCGTTCCAGAATTCAGCTGTAAGATGGACAAAAAAAAAAACTACCATCTTAAGAGCTCCATCAGTCCATGTGATACTATATAAAGTACTTCATATACAGAATCAATAGAAAGGACACAAAGGATAAAAGGAGATGAAATTTAAGCTTCATTGCAAGTGAAAAAAATAGGGTCCACTCAGTTTGCTCAAAAGCTTAACAACGTTGCAGGGAGTATCATCGGTAACAGAAGTAATGAGATGCCTATGCCTCTACATTCTTATATTGCAATGAGCAAAGGGTTTTTTATGGTTTACTTTTTAATGATCAAGGTAGATTTCTTTTTTCAATATGGTTTTGTTGAGAGCTCTTATAAATACCGGCGAAATTCAATCTGCAAGTGTTTATTCAGCTCAATGTACATACCTTTGAGACGTGTGAAATGGGAGACTTGTTATAAAGGAGAGTCAAATCATCTGCGGAAGGTGGTTCAGTAAAGCAATTTCTGGCAGTGGTTCCACAAGCTTCTACATAGCACCAATCAGGGATATCTGTTGTTCCAATCATCAGTGCAAGGTTACAAACAGGATTGATTGCAGCCGCTGCTACAAACTTGTCTGGTGCCTGCAGCAAATGCAGAGTTCGTATGTTACAGCAAATTGATAATGCAACATGTGAGACAAAAACATCTATTAAGTGGAGTTATTGCACCTGGCCAATCAACTGAGTTGTCAGAAAACCACCATGTGAAATGCCCATTACTGTAATCTTAGATGGGCTGGCAAGACCCAAGTTGATGACATGATCTATGGCAGAGAGAACATCATTGACATCCTATATATGAAAAACTAAAATTAAGGTCCGACCCAGAAAATCTAGCGTATCTATATTGCTAAACTAGCTTATAAATTAAAGCTTTGCTTCTATAGCATAAGCTAATCAAAGTATTTAGCGTCAGAAGTAGAACATAATAAATACCTGAGACCCAACATTCCCTGGAAGAGATTGCAATGCTTCCTCACCAAATCCCAATGAACCTCTGAGAAATAATAACATTATATGAAACCTCAGAATGGACAACTAAAAACATTCTTTATCCATGTTTTGACATCTAAAGGTTCTATAAGCTATACGTGGTCATAATGAGTTTCCTTATGGGTGTTGACAATGACATTTATTTCTCTAGAAAAGCAGTCCGAGTAGTGCAAACTTTTAAACAATATAAATTAAGATGCATATGGAGAATGAAAGACTTGTGTCCAGGAAATTTTATCGAAGTATAATTATTCAGAGTCCTTATAGCATAACAAAAAATTGACCAGCCTTTCACTTTCAACTCCTCAGCGTTTACCATTATGAAGTCTAACTAAACCCTAAACATCCTTCTGTTCACAATTCCCATAATTCATTTCAATTTCTAAATTCCTAATGTAGCTCTTACAGATAGGTATCCACATTTATTTCCCATTCCAATATCAGACTGAGTATTTTTTATTTTTTACTTCATGGGGAAGCTATTTAAACTTCATATATGCTAACATTCTCGTTTAAACTCTATAAACTTATCCTGCAAAGAGTCGTGTTCTTTATTTTCTCTGGTATCTAGTGTAAACTTGCTTCCTTTTCTAAGGATTCAAATGATAGGATCTACAACCAATCCTCTTTGACAGGTACTTCGAGCTAATGAAGTCAATTAAGCTTGTTTTGCATAAAAAAGGCAATAGTCTTACATCCTTTTTTAGGAGTTAAAAGCATAAATAAGTTTCATGTCCTCAATATGTGACCAACTTTTGTTACCAATAATTTCTCTTTTCAAATTAGGTACCTAATAATTTAAAATATTTAAGTTTATGATGTTAGTTCCATCTCTCTTGGCATAACAATACTGAACCAAACTAATGATTGGAAGTTCAAGAGTATTTTGGCTACCTGTAATTTACAATCAGCAAGCTGTATCCAACTGTAGATAGAAAAGCCAAATACTTAGAAAAGTATGACAAAGAGACGTCTTGGGGCCCTCCATGAAGGATCACAATTAACGGATCAAATTCAATCTTGGTATTGGTTTTAGAAGACACAAATATAGCTTCAAAAGGTTTTGTAGCACCTGAAATTAAAATTAAAATAGATAGATATAATAGTCAATTGACTGGTCAATAAATTTGAGAAGATTTATTGATAGGGCGTAATTAATAAGTGTGTTCCTGAAGTACCGTATCACCAAATAAGTGGTTGCATTGTACAAGACAATCTTCATCAATTTATCAAGTCAAATATTTTCAATAGTCACATACCACAAAGTTCTTTTATGCTCTCTGTTAAATGGTTGTTTATACATAGCCCCCTTATAGTGAACATATAAACTAAAGCTTCATTTCTACTTTCTTGTTTCTTTGTCAATAAAATCAAGATTTTATGCAAGATATAATACATAGTATTATCTTCATGCACCAATCAAAAGCTAACTTTTGTTCATTTTCCCTTTTAGGAGAGGACATGGTGGGGACAGTGCATGTTGGGGAGAGTGGAGGGAACAATCACAGTATGATTTTCAATAGTGAATTTAGTCCCATATGTTTAAATTTCATCACATGAATCAGATTAATTCACCTCATTATTGACGAGCAGTATATGGATTGAATTTCATAAATCTAATAGGATACCTTATCAGTTGGATTCTGAGAATACACAGATACAAATTAAAGCATATCTGAAATTTCATTAAGTCATTCAACTTAGCACTGAATATCCACGAGAAAGAAACCGGAATAACTTGAAAACCTTTTGTTTGACCATCATGAGCATCCTTAACTGAGATCCTCAGTATACTAGACTGGAGAGAGGACAGCAAAGATCTAACCTGCAGCCAAAATCCTATGATTCGCTTCTAAATAGAATGACATATGTTTGCAACAATGATTTCTGATAATATCTGACAAGAAAATAGAACAAACCTTGTCAGAGCATCTGAATATGGGACTGGATATATTTGACCAACTCCATGTAGTATTGTTTGTCTCCTTCTTAATGGCCTTTCCATACCTTATTTGAGCAAAATCAACCGGACTGCTGGAAACTGCAAAAGGATTAACAAAGAAAAACGATAAAACATATTCCTCCACTTCAAAAGTCCCAGGTATTGACAAATTGAGCAGTTGTTTTTACTGGCAACAATATTGTTCCCATCCAGCGTAAGAAGATTCCACGAGAAATTTGGATCTACAGGGCTGATATGTACTATCTCCCCACTATAATGTGATGAAAAAAGAATTGATAATAAAGAATACACAACCTTTGATAAATGGAATAAAAAACATTCCTGTTGTTATTTACTTACCTCAGCACATTCACTGAGAGCAGAACTTCACTGCTGTGCCAGATGGATGATATAATCATTGTGCAGTTGTCAGATAACCAAGGATTACTATGAATAGTGGTACAATAAAGCCCAGGGAAGCAACCGTCTTCAGCGCACATCACAACAGGAATCTCCAAAATTGATTGAAAAGACTGAGTTATTAACCGAAAACAATATGCACTAATTGACATATGCTTAGATCTCACTAAGAGAAGGGGTAGGATGAAGAAGAGAAAAGAATCTTATTTATAGCACCAAGTATCATATGATGTTTTGTTTTGTAAAATAGCAAGGATCCTCAATACTAACATAAACAATCTGAAAATCACAAATGAAAAACTACATGGCCTATGTGATCCAAGAACTTAGACTTGAATCCAGTGTATTTAATAAATGAACTAGATGAGAAAGTAACAAAAAGGTTCACTCTAAGTTATTAAAGAATGCAGTTAAACCAAATACATTAAAATCAAACTGGCCACATAGGAAGATCTTACGATGTCGTCAATTTTGGAAGATTGGAAAGGTTTTCCATTAGTTAGCCAATCAATTCTGTGAAGTGAATTTGTAGCATTATGCACTCCAGAGTCCACAGCACTTCTTGCAGATAAAAACACAAGAAATTTTCCATCTGGACTGGTGGAAAATTCATGAACAACGGTCAGAATATTAAGAACACAACTCATGTTCCAATATTTCTCAACAACTAATATACTTTCATGAGCTAATATTTGATTAACTTCAGACAAGTCACTTTGTTCATATAAAAGATTAGAAAACAATGACCACGGGAAAGTGAGAAGACACGTTGTTATAAGAAAGGAACAGAAAAAAAATAAATTTAATCCAGAGTACAAAAACTTGGATTATTTCTGCAGTAATCAGGTACAAGCATCCATGCTATAATATAAAATTTCTAACTGGAAAAATATGATGTGTGACTGCAAAATGTGGAAACTATCTAAAATTATTGAGCTAAAGAAGCTCAAATAGGTCCAATATGTGACCAACAACATCGAAGGCAGCACAAACTGACACTGATTTCTGACCAGTTAAATTATGCCAACCTTTCAGCTTTGACTAACAAAGAATGAATCGTGACTAACACTACTGACTACACTAAGTTGCTGCTTAATAAACCAATCATTTGAATTTTCGAAAGGAAAACTAGTGTTATGTGATTAAATTAACTTATGAGTACAAGATGATTTACCACGTTGGCAACTTACTTGACTTGGATAAAAGAAATAACAGTAAATAGTTTTTTGTAGAAGAACCTTTATACATCCCTCACTAACAAAACAGTAATACCCTTTGTTTCAATCATAAAGGCATGTAAGTTTCAAGTAACCTTTTTCATATCTTCCAATTCTCTGAAAATAAGCCATGACATCTCAAAAACTTGAAAATTAAAAACACAAAAATAAAACTTCAGGAAAAGAAAAAGAAACCTATCCTTTGGCTACAACCACCATCCACCAGATCCAAGAATTTCAAGCCTTACTGCCACTATCTGTTGACTTGACATGATTCGAGATAACAATAACCTTGATCTTTCTGCTAGTCATCTTCATCTTTTGAAATGTTTCCATTTTCTTGTGAACAAAATCACAGTTATACACACCAAAAACTTCATGGAAAAATGTTTTCCACTCTCAAGATTTTGAAACAAGTGAAGATTAATCAATACTAGCACAACCAAAACCTAATAACTATTGGACAAAAAGTCTTAAAACATGTGATTTGACCGGTGAACAGCCTACCTGAACCGTGGAAAGAATGCACTGCTTATAGTTTGAGTAAGGTTCAGCACATGAAATTCTTCAGTTGACCTACATGTAAAACATTGTTTTCATAATTCAGTTCAGAAATAACCAACTTTGCAATAAGTAAATACATTCAAATAGGTGTCAAAAAAGAATAAGAGTTGATAAGATCTTACTAATGCGACTTACTGGAGCACTGGTTCATTAGATTTTGAATCATGATGCAGTGCTCTAAGTCTAACAGCATATAATCCGCAAGGTCTGTTAGAGCAATACTTAATGCCAAGTTTTCTTGGCTTAGATGACCACCCAACGAAAACAAGGTATTGTTCTGAGCCTTCAGTAAATGGAGCCCATACAACTTGGCCAATACTCAAGGATTTGTCAATTCCTTTGACTTCTTGCACCTCACCACTGTAAAATTAAAATACAAACCAAACTAACATTCCTATATAAGAAACATATCAAAATATTATCCATCATTGAAATGAATGATGAAAAACCTGTTGATGTCGATAACAAATAGTGCAGGCTGTCTCTTTCCAGCATATGTTTCTCCCCAGTCCTCCTCCCAGTCCCCTTGACATTTCCAATAACCTGAATCCTTATCTGCACAGCCATCTATCTTGTAGCCCCCCAAACCATTAAATGTGAGCTTTGCAGGAGAGGGCCCTTCTGCTACGTATGCTACGCATGTTTCATTCATGTTCCACGAGACACCCTCAAACCTAAACCATATAAAATAGGAAAAACGAATGTTCTCATAATGCATGGCACGAAGGGTCTACATTAATGTAGTAATAGTTCAGAAGAGGTTTCCCCTACTAAGTTAAAAATATGAGTACTTACGAAACTAAACAACTAATGAGCTAAAAGGAGTAACAGTTTAACATTGAACAATGCCAAACTATGCTGTGCAGATACAGATACAAGTATTGAATACAATATTATATGATATGATACATAAATATGATATTTTAGAAAAAAAAACAAAAAACTAGGATACAGATATGGCAATATATGTTAACTTAAATATAATTATATTATATATTTCTTAGATTTCCTTTTTCTCTTAATATAGTTAATATTAGTATTGATTTGTCAACTCTGCCTATGTTCACATGATAATCAGTCCCAAAATCAGGTAAAAGAGGAAGGCTATGTTAGATCCTTGATAATTTGTCAAAGCCCGGAATATGGATCATTCACTATAGATTACATGGCCAAAGGTTGTTATCTGGAAGTAACATTATTGTATCAGTATTGATTATTGACCTCTAGCGAAATTTGTCAAAAAGTATTTGTGTATATGTATAATTCAGGCAGTAAGTTTGTCTCAGTCCCAAGAGTGTGTATGTGTATATATGTATAAGTTAGACCGTAAAGATTCAATACAAAGACAGTCATATAATACATGTATTGATATCCGGACACGGATACATAACTGATTTTGAAGTAACCAAGCTTCAAAGGCACAAAAGACATGAATAACATATTACTTACTTACCATCCATCATTGTATACTGAGCCATGCAGTGATTGAGGAATGTGGAACTCCTTCTCCATTCGAGAAGAGCTCCAAATCTGAAAACAACAAGCAGCTTCATTCTCTGGATTTCGAATCACTAAGAGCTTTGAGCCAGATGGTGATGGAACAATCACGGACACGCCAGACATCTCTATTGGAAACGGAGCCCACAGAAAATTCACAGAACTGTTCCTTTCTTTTAGAATGTTACAGGACATGATGGATGTCCTCCTCGTGTTTGTTAAAAGATCTGATTGGGAAACTGCAAACATTCCTTGCAAGTGCAACCCTGGAGCTACAGACAAAAGGGCAAAGTCTCAATTTGGCTAGCAATGCGATGGAACTAGTACAGATCAATGAAATAAATGAACTATGTTTCGATAAACTTCTCAACAATAATTAATGAGAAGAAAACAATAAGAATATAAAATGAAATAAATTCTTCTCCTGAGAGCTAAAATTAGCTGATGCATGAATTGCTTCACAAAAAGCTCTCTCATTTAGTTTCTTCATCTGATTTTAACTTCTGTGGGTTATTTCTATTTTTCTCCCTTTAGTATAATTGAAAAGTTCATTGCTTTTCAAAGAAAGCAACAAAGGAGACTTACAGCTAAAAAGCCATGCCTTGTCAATGTTGGGAATACTGGTGAACTCTTGAAGTAAGCTAGAAAGGTGGGCATAGTCATCCTCAGCTTCCTTATGCATTTCCAAGCCTGAAACAAAACCACCAAAGATCATTGCAATTAGCTTGCTAGTTGCTTCATAAAGGAAAAATACACTTTTGTTTCTTCAACAATGCAGATTAGCTTACAGGGGATCAACACCTTGGTACATAAAAGATGAGAAATAATATAGTGAAGAACATGAATGAACAGTGGCATTAGTTAGTGAAGTATAAAAGGGTGGCAATTGGTAAGCAATACAGGGGAGAGAAAACGTTTTTTTATTTATACAGAGAATGAAAAAATAAATACATTGGAAGACGAGCTGATGCTAAAAGGAAGTTGTACTGAATGCATCAGGATTTAGTATGGAAGTGGGTAGTGAGGAGAGAGTATGAATGGTACCTTTGATTGGTGTAAACTGTGTGAGTGAGTGGAGTATTAAATGCAATCAAAGGAAGAAACAGAACTCTGTTTAAGTTTGATGGAAAGAGAGAAACATAGGTTTTTGTAGTGTGTCTTGTTTGACTCCGAAAACAGAGAGAGCAGAACGGTGAAATTAAGAATAGTGAATTTTTTTGTTTTTTCTGAAGGTGGATATTATTTTATCCGAAAAGACATATCTATTATACTTTTATATTTGTAATGTACAAAATACTTTTTTCTTTAAAAAGCCTTGTCTTTGTCTTGTATAGGTACTTTTAATAATTTATTTTTCTTTAACTATTCAAAAGTTTTAATTCATTTATGAAGTTTTATTACTAACAAGAATCCAACGTCCAATAGACATATATATACACATATGGCTTAAACTCGTATAGAATAACAAGTTGATAAGATAATTGAATATAAAACTAAAGTGTGTTGTTTGTGTGGAGCATGTTATATAGGATGAGATAGATAGATAGACGGACAGAGAAGAAAGAAAAGCAGAGATGGCAGTGTGTTCCTCACTCTCACTTCTCCCTCCCATTCCTTCTCAACCCAAAACATTCTCGTTTTCTCAAACACCACTCACAAAGATCTTCACCAACGGTAACACCCCAACAAGATTCTTGTTGAATGCTGGTTTCAACGAGATAGAGCCTGACCTCAATGAAGATCCTAAAGACGTATATGCTACCAATGGAATTGATGCTGTATATCTTCTCGACCATTCTTCTGTTTTCTTCTCTTTTCTTCTGCCCTTTTGCTTCCACCGTCACTTTCACTTCTTTCATGCCAATTTCAGGATGATTTTGAGTATGGAATTTATGATGACCATCACACTTACTTTGAAGGAGAACAGAAAGGTCTGTGTTTTTCATTCTTGCTCCAACTTTCTTTTCATCGCTGTCACAGGACCATGAACAAAAAGATTAAAAAGAATGATTTTATTTGTAGAAATTTGTAAGAGAATTATGGGGTCCATTCTTAGCCTTTTTTCTTGACATCTGAGCATATTCATAAAACACATACAAGTTGAAAATATGATATAGAATAAAACACATACTTTTCAGTTGACAAAGTTGATGATGAATATTCATTTCAGGAACATTTTGGGGTTCAATTATGGAAGAGATAGCAGCAGCAGAACCCCCCACAGGATTCCAGGGTGTGTTTTTGATTATCATTCGCAACATTTTCAATATATATAATGGTCTTTTTTATCTTACTATCATTCATTTTATGCAGGGCTTATGTCATGGCTCTTCCCACCAGCCATTGCTCTTGGGGTGTACTTCAATGTTCCGGTAACAGAATCATCAAATGTTTGAATATAAACAGTGCATTTGCATTGTTAGTTTGCTAACTTTGTATAACTTTCTGACTAACAAGTTTCAATTTTTCAGGGGGAGTATTTGTACATTGCAGCAGGCGTATTTGTAATCGTATTTTGCATTATTGAGATGGATAAACCTGATAAACCCCACCACTTTGAACCTCACATATACAATATGGAAAGAGGAGCTCGAGACAAGTTGATAAATGACTATAATACCATGAACATATGGGAGTTCAATGAAAAATATGGTGACCTGTGGGATACTACTATCCAGAAGGATGACATAACCAAGAGATAATTGTATATATTTCATCACTTATAATGACAATTGATATTTTCTTTTCACTTTTTACTTTTCCCATTTTTCTGTTTCAAGAGGTGTATGTATGTCCCTTTTTTTTACCTTCTTATTTATAAATAGAAACTTAAGTTCTTTCTGATTTTGATTTTCATTCTTTATTCTGAATTGTATGAACTCAAAATTATTGAATATAGAAAACAGTGTTTTTTTTTTCCTTATTTCTTGTGTTTCTAAAGAGGATACTTAAGAATATTGCTGTTCATTTGGACTCAAAAACCTTCATTGATTCTTTGGCCAGCTTTTATAATTCCAGCAAATCCCATCAAACAAATATGATCTCAGCCACTACCCTCTCTAAGGTCACAAACCAACAGCACACAATCCAACGCCTTTTTCAGGACTTAGGAGCAATCATAAAAGTGTCCTTTTCCATATTATCTAAATAACTTAAATTATTCAGATAAAACTCTAAGTTTGAATAGAAAACAATACCATGTTCAGTGGAAGAATAAAAGTTCAGTGGATGGTCATCGGTATAAACATATTCTATTGTAAAGATTGTTTTACTGTGTTAAGTATTGATTTTTCTAATCACCACTTTCATGCATTATATTTTTTACTGCTGAAATACACTGCATTCCATTTCCAATCCTTATCTCTTATTATCAACTTGTGAAGGTCACTTTGGAATGTACATGAGATCACATAGCGGTCCTTGGTTAAATACATCTAACCAAATTGATTTTTCTGCCAAAAACTGTTCGAAAGTTGTGCTATGAGCAAGTCAAGCCATTAAAATTCCAGGTGCCATCTCATCAATAATGGAAGTCTAGATCTAAGGTCAACTTCTAAGACTTTTGGGATCAGGTTTAGTCTAATAAATGACACCAAATTTGACATTATGCCACATGCACTAATTCATTAATTATTAAGCACCTTGAACAACAAGAACTACTGTCCATTTTCTGCATAGTGCAGAGACTCCACTTCTAGTTCTCTACCCGGTTTTACACGTCTGAAATTTCTTCCCACTGAGTCTTCATATTCCCAAACCAAAGATAAGTATGAATTGAAGGTAATAAAATTGAAAACCATTATTATAATATAACGTAATTGACTCAAAGCAAGAAACAAGATTGTGAGCGAGGAGTTGGGATTAAAATACAAGTTTCTGAAGCTTAATCATCAGTTATCGCAGTTTCAGTCTACAGTATAAATGATATATTCAATTATTAAAAACCAAAACTTTATTATTAGAATCGTGTGGCAGAAGGCAGCTGTAGAAAATGGAACACCCTTTATCAAAAGGAATCTGAACATTCATTGTTCAACCATCTTGACCAGAATTCAGACAAACTTTTCCACACAACACAACATAACTATTAAGAAGAAGAAAAGGAAGAAGACGATGATTCGAATATAAACTCAGAACCCCAAAACAAAACCAACCACCTACACAAACACAATGACACCCCTCAAACTGCATCACTTCCTCCTTCTCATGTTCATCTTCTTCTTCTTCCACTTGCTCCCTTCTTCCCACGCCCAAACGCCACGTCAGGAGAACAACACGGGCTTCACGTGCACGGGCACCCGCACCTGCGCCGCCTACGCCTTCTACCGTGCCTCCGCCCCCAACTTCCTGGACCTGGCGGCCGTGGGCGACCTCTTCGAGGTGAGCCGCCTAATGATAGCCACGCCGAGCAACATCTCCTCCGTGTCCTCTGCCCTGGTCGAAGACCAGCCCCTCTTCGTCCCTCTGACCTGCTCCTGCAACCCCGTGAATGCCACCTTCGGGTCCCTCTCCTACGCCAACATCTCCTACGCCATCCAACCCAACGACACCTTCTTCGTCGTCTCCACCTACAAGTTCAACAACCTCACCACCTACCCTTCCGTCGAAACCGTCAACCCCACCTTGGTCGCCACCAACCTCTCCATCGGCCAGGTCACCATCTTTCCTGTCTTCTGCAAATGCCCCGAAACCAACAACACTAACTATATGATCTCCTACGTTGTGCAACCCGAGGACAACATCTCCTCCATTGCCTCAGCTTTTGGGGTTCAGGAACAGGATATAATTGACGTCAACAACGACACACTCCATGATTACGACACCATTTTCATCCCTGTGGAGCAGCTTCCGTCTCTGTCGCAGCCTGCGGTGGCTCCGGCTGCGCCCCCTGGTGGGAATGGGAGTGACACTGGGAGTGGGAGTGGCAATGATAGAACTGGAACTGTTAGAGGGTTGGGGATTGGGTTGGGGGTGGTGGGGATGTTATTGGTGTTGGTAAGTGGGTTGTGGTTGTGGAGAGAGTTTGTGATGAAGAAAAGGTTGGGATATGAGGATGAGGAGGAGGAGGGAGGGAGGAAGAAGGTGTATTCGGGAGGCAAAGAGGGACAGAAAGGGGATTTGGATGTGAAACTGATGGCGAATGTGTCGGATTGTTTGGACAAGTATAGGGTTTTTGATGTTGAGGAACTGGTGGAGGCCACTAATGGGTTTGATGGAAGGTCCTTGATTGAGGGATCCGTTTACAAAGGGGAGATTGATGGGGAGCTCTTTGCCATCAAGAAGATGAAATGGAATGCCTATGAGGAACTCAAGATCTTGCAGAAGGTAACCACTCACAGCACCAATCTCTTTTCCTTAGTCCTTTTTTCACATTATTGCATATCACTCTTTGTTTGTTCTTCATTTTCATCTGCCATCACTGTAAAGAGTTTTAGCATCATTTGTGGTTGGAATTTGGATTAAGGTGTGGAACTGAATTCTATATCTGTTTGAATCTAATTTTCTGACAAAGTTTGCATTGCTAATCACCTGAAAATTATGGCAAGCTCGACTTTTGAGGAAGTTATTGTACTCTTTGATTTAGAAAAGTGTTATAAAATTTAATAAACTTAAGATTATGGTATTGTTATTGGATGAGAGTAGAAAAACCCTCAACACGTTATGGGTATGAATTAGTTTTTTTTTTAAGAACTTTATTTCCATGCAACATAATCAATCAAAACTTTTTAGTGATGTGTCTCTTAAGACAATTAATGAAAAGATCAGTAACTTGTGCTTAGTTCCTGGTGTTATTCTTGAGACGGCAGAAGCAAATATGCAAGAACAGATTGAAATTTGAAAAAGTCGATGATAAGGTTTGAGTCAAAAGAGCTTTTACTTTGAATAAAATAGGCTGGGAGTTAATAAATATCTTATTGTCGATGATTTAATCAGATGATATTAAGTGAAGTGACTTGTCTGATGAGTAGTCAACCTGCCACTAATTTTTATAATTTAGCATAATCAAACCAAGGGAATAAACCTCTAGATACCTTGGAGATGCAGAATTATTTTAATACTCGGGACAAAAAATGATCGGAATCTGGCTTGAGAATTAATTATTCTGTTGTTGCTGTGCGAACAAACCTTCAGTTGTAAAGCAACTTGTCTGAATGATTTGTAAAACTTTGTCAGACTTTTTATTTTGGTGATTGTCAATGTTCATTATTTTCAGGTTTGTATGTCAGAAACGCGTCAATCTAGAGGAATAAAACAATAGTGGTTGACGGCATAGTTGCTTCTAGGTATTTAATAAAAGATGATTCCAACTTTGTCATATTTTTCAGATCAGGGTTAATTAATATCATAGAGTATGGTGTTAATGATTTAACTAAAAAGCAACACGTCAAGGGCAGTTAAAAGCACAACGAAAGACAAAGTCGCCGCTTACCTTTTTGTCTCTTTCCAAATCATGACAAATTGGTTAATATGAATTCCCATTTGAGCCTTTAGGTAGTGGTTGAATTTAGGTGGTTACATTTCTAATGAACAAGTATATCAAAGTAATAATATAATAGGCTACTCAGTATCCATGTAAATGTTTTAGCACTCGGATGATTATATATGTGCACCATTATTCATGCTTGAATGGTTGATTAGCAAAGTGTCATTTTCTGTGTTGAAGGTAAACCATGGGAATCTTGTGAAGTTGGAGGGATTCTGCATAGACCCAGAAGAAGCAAACTGCTATCTAGTCTATGAATATGTGGAGAATGGATCTCTATACTCGTGGTTGCATGAGGAGAGAAAGGAAAAGTTGAACTGGAAAACAAGGCTAAGAATAGCCGTTGACATTGCCAACGGCCTCCAATACATCCACGAGCACACAAGGCCACGAGTTGTGCACAAAGACATCAAGAGCAGCAACATTCTGTTGGACTACAACAAGAGAGCCAAAATTGCAAATTTTGGGCTTGCAAAGTCTGGAATGAATGCCATCACCATGCACATTGTGGGAACACAGGGCTACATTGCCCCTGAATATCTGGCTGATGGTGTGGTCTCCACAAAGATGGATGTGTTCTCTTTTGGGGTTGTGTTACTTGAACTAATTTCTGGGAAGGAAGCCATTGATAAGGAGGGAAATCTGTTGTGGGAAAGTGCCATCAGAACCTTTGAAGTGGACAGTGAGCAAGAGAAGGCTAGGAGAGTGAGGGAATGGATGGATAAGGACATTTTAAGGGAGACATGTTCAATGGAAAGTTTGATGGGTGTTCTCACTGTTGCAATTGCTTGCTTGCAGAAAGACCAGTCAAAGAGGCCAAGCATAATGGACATTGTCTATGCACTGTGTAAAAGTGAAGATTTGGGCTTTGACATCTCAGATGATGGGTTTGGCTCACCACGGGTGGTGGCTAGGTAGATGGGTTTGGTCAGAGAACCATTTGGATAACTTTATCTGAAGAAATCCATTTGGTTTTTTTGGTGATCTCTAGCTGGTGTACGCTTTTAGGTCTTCTTTTTGCCATGGATATGCTGACCACAGCAAAGGAATTAAAAGACCCTCAATAAGCATTAGGTATTTCTTCCTACATCTCATAAAAATCTACCTTACCTTTTTTTATTCAAATAGGTATTTTCAAATGTAATTTTTACATTTCGGAATACCCATTCTGAAATCAAATATGTTGGAGGTTGATGTTTCTGACGTGTAAAAAGCAACAATAAGTACTCCTCCATGAAATAGGCCTTTCTGAACCAAAATTTTATGAGGAAGAGAAATAATCTTGGACTGTATATCACATGGTTAAGTTGGTTTGGACACATGCTGTAGAACCAACTACTTTTTTTATTTTGTAACAAGGTCGTGTAGTTATATGTACATATATTAAACTGGTGAATGTAATTTTGTGATATAGTAAAAAATGCAACATACGTAGTGTTCTACAATGTTTTTTTTTTTTTCAGTATGTAGAAATTGGTTAAACATCATAGTTGAATCTCATCATGCATCTCAGATCGGTTGGGAAATATGTTCTAAAACAGTAAGCTAATTCGTGATAAAAGAAGATTATCGAGCATAAAAACTAAGATTTGAATGATTCAAAAGTTAAATATATTTTTAATCATTAAATTATCACGTGTTTTTAAGACATGTGTAGTGTGTTTCAGTAATAAATGTAAGATATGTGTAATATCCTTAAAAATAATCATTCATCCATATAATAAGCCTTTAACTGTAGAATATCCTGAGTATTAGTATTGGGGTTAGATTTTTTATTACGATACATAATGTTATTTTTAACGTGTTTATATATGATTTTTAATAAAGAAAAATTAACTTCTTAACCAGTAT
Organism: Vigna umbellata; assembly: GCF_029865625.1. NCBI lineage: Eukaryota > Viridiplantae > Streptophyta > Magnoliopsida > Fabales > Fabaceae > Vigna > Vigna umbellata. The sequence goes on from NC_142172.1 coordinate 19,305,180, forward strand.
TTTAAGCAATACCTTAGTTTATATTTTTTTCAAATCTTAAATACAAGTAAATTCAATAAACCCCAAAAGAATTACATTTAGTAGTATTTCAATTACATGAATTTTATTCAAAAATATATATTTTATTTTAAATTACCCTGTCTTGCAACTTGATATAAAGAAATAAGAGATTCATTAAAAGTAATTTTTAATTAAATGAAAACATTTTAAAGATAATTCCATAAAAAAAAGTAAAGTTATTGACTAATAAAAGTCCAACAACACGTTCATATGTAATTTTTTTTACAAAATCAAAATATCAAAATGATACTATTTTACTAAAATTGATAACAATTACGTTTAACTTTTTCTTTTCACAATACACTGTTATGTATTTTGTAGATGAATAAAACACCAAAAAATTAAAAATATATGATGATAATATGTTTAAAACTTAGGTGATAAAATTACAAAATAATCATTAAACCATATATTTTAAATATGAATTCATTGTATAAGGAAAACTTATTTAACTTTTTATCAACCAATCAAACAACGTCGTGTCAACGGATCTTTCTTCAACAACCCTCTTTCAAGTGCATGACACGCACGTTTATTTCATTCACACCACAATTCATTATTAAAAAAGATAAAATGGTTAAACCAAAATTAGTAATGTCTCTTTACGTATCAAACAGGTTCCAAAACATGTGACACAATTTTTTACAACAATAATAAATTTCTCTGGAGGATAAACTTATTCATTTTTGCACTTACTTTAGGTTTTAGAAATGTGAAGTTTATAGTGATGTAATGATTGGTTCAGCTTTTCATTCATCATTTCCAGACAAACGGTATCTTCAGTAAATCTTGTATCTTTCGTGTTTCTTTCTACAACTCGAACCTCTCAAACAAAAATAATAATGTGAGAACAGTAAAACATATAATTAAGTTTTTTTTTTACTAATGCTATGCTAGCGTGTGGGTGAGTCACTGTTTACAAATATTGGTAAAGACGGATTCGTAGATAAAATTATGTTTGATTTTACGTATTTAAAAGTAAGAGAAGGCAAGGATTTGCGAAATTGAGTGATTTTTGAGTTTTTCATTAACTGATTTGAGTGTATTATATATGAAAATATATTTTTATTCCCAACATTTTTTAGTTCACATATATTTTATTCTTTCGTCCAAACAGAGAATTTCCATACTCATGAGTCACGTAAAGAGATTTCTTATATGAATGAGCACACAGTTTTCTTTTGAAATTTTTTGACTAGATTGTGTTCAACGAACCATTAAATATGACCAAGTTAATTGGTATAGGTAGTTGGAGAGTGTATAAATGTTAAGACGTGTAGAAGTTGACCAAGTTGTTAGCAAGCACAAATGAGGCTAAGAGCACCTGTCACTTAAGTTATCCATTGAATCACCAATGTCAGAACGTCCCGCTCATTGTATCGTGCTTCTGTTCTTCCAACATAAGCAAAAGTTCGTCCTTGTGTACAATCTTTGGCTTTTTACCCTTCTCCACAATAAAAACTCCCTCTGATACCCTTTCATCTTCAACTTGGACCATAGGCATTAAGCTCTTGCCTATCGTAGTAGAGTTACATGCGTCCGCAGAACTACATTTCTGAAATGTGAAGTTTGGACTCAAGCAGCTTCGAATGAAAGTGTCTGAGGCTTCTGCATTTACAGAGTGAGTTGAAGAAATGCATATGGTTTCATTGTTTGCAGGATCATAACATTGAATCCCAAATTCAGAATGAATCTTTTCTTTAAGGGAAGCCATCTTATGCTTCTCTCCATGCACTAGAATAACGTGCTTGGGGGTGAGAAAATTTACAAGATCCATTATCCCTTTAGAATCAGTGTGAGGACTAAAAGCTAATTGATGAACCTGCCAATTTAAGACGAGTCGAAGTTATACCAGAAACTAGATGAAATGACGCAGTTACCTTCAATGCTAATTTGTACAATATAGCAGAAGACTACAAGGCTTTCTTGTTTTTGGATATTCAAGCAATTCAAGACTAGAAAGACACTAATTTAAATTTAAGCAGTATTACAATATCATCTTGGTCTTATTTTTATAGCAAACAAGTCTTCAAAACCAAATTTCAAGATAATAGGAGGAACATTGATAGGTGACAGCGACATAGATTAGTTGAAGTGGAACATGAAACTTAAAATCAGTTTATGCCCAGTGTACCAATATCAACTCAAGAAGAGGACAAAATTTTCTATTACAGAACAGAGAAGTGAAAGAAGAAATATGGTTTCAGTTGTATATTAATATGAAAAAGGTCATGTCAGAAGCATACTCATCATCTCAAACACCAAGCTCAGGAAATTAGACTAATGTAATACTCTGAAAGTCAAGATGTTTATTCTCCTAATTTCAACGTGCAAATTTATCAACTTGTACATGCTGTTAACTCTGTTTCTACCCATGCCATGTGAAGCATCTTTAAACTGGAGTTCGTAAAAATAATGAATTGCTAGATATATCTCCCTGTAATTGGGTAGGGAATAATATTTACCTGGCATCGCACATCTATTCTTGTATTAGCATCCAGATCAACTTTGGCCCGCTTATCTGACATTAATTTATGACCTATCGTTCCAGCCACACAATACCTACAAGAGTACAAAGTAACTGACTAGCAGAATACAACTGGTTTGCGAATATATGAAAATGGAATAGATCAATCATACTTTTCTGGTATACATTCATACATATTTTGCTTAAAAAGAAAAAGAATACTAAGAGACAGTAAAACGAATGGCAAAGGAAAGTCTCTCCATGCACAGAATACATGTAGTGCCATGGTGTAGAATGCAGAAAGACAGAACCATGAAATAAATAAAAAATAAAACATAAAAACTATACATGAGAGAAAACACAAAAATCCGTAGTTACACCTAAAAGCAATACCAACTTCCACTAGTATGACACCTTGTTTCCCCTCAAATTCTCACCAATCTTTACCTTGTGCTCCTTCGCCTTATCCACAACTTTCTGTCACTGTTTTTATTATTTTTCCTTCCTCTTTTTTACTTGTCTAATTATTTTACCGAAGTCCTTTCTTTGCACAAAATCTGTAGTTTTATTTTCTTTTAATTGAAAATAAATGATATAGAAATTGAAATTATATTTTGATTATCAAAAAGTAGTTAGATTCTTTATTTGTCAAGCATGACAACCAACAGTTACAATTTTGAATAGTCTCTCTCAAATATTAGGGTAGAATTGAATAATTTTATTACTAAGAGTACATAAGATAGGAAAACTGATTTTGGGAATATAATAATAACACTTGATGTAATCAAATCCCTATTATTCAGGGGTATAACCAGATCCCTATCATTCAGGGATATTTACATCATACACTTATTATAATCTGTTAAAATACGAAATAATAAACTATAATTGCTAACAGTCTCTAATACATTAATTTGAGGAGTTTTCTCTAAATCATGAAACCTCAACCTAGGCTTGCCCCTTCAAGCATTACACATTACGATATATGTTGGTCCATATGCCATCCAATAATAAATGATCTTATCCTTCAATTTTTTTAATTTTTGGGTAAAATGAAGGATTTATGCATGGATGGGCTGAGTAGTTAGTGAGTAAATTGATTTAATTGCAACCAGTAAAATAAATAATATAATGGAAATCGTGAACGTAAAATTTTTAACTTTTATCTAAAACAATCGTGTGAAATAATTCCTATGCTTTTAAAAAACAATTTCACTCGTACACATCCAAAACAATCATTTGCATTTCAATTTCTAAATTTCTTTCCATCCAAAAAATGTGAACCAGTCACTTCCTAGAGTGACATGCTATCACCAATGTATATGCATGTACCAGAAGTTTTAGTCAAGCGTGATATTTATCATTAAAGGGCAGTATTAAAATAGCTTCGTATCCATATACTATTCAATGTGACAAGTTAGTTTTAGGAAACATTTATCTGCATTATGCTCATCGTGCTATCAAGTGGCTAATATAAAGAGAAATAAAGTAAAGAAAAAGAAGAAATAGGATTGTACCCTGGCAAAGTGACAAGGTTATTTTCTGACACTGCCCACTGCTTAAAAACTTCAAGTGAAAATCCACCGCTTATCATCCCAGGAGTCGCGAAAAGAACACAAGGACCAGGAGCATTTATCATAGACCTTTCAAATTTTTGAACTGTAACACCCAAACCAGATGAATGAGACGTAGAACTTATCAGATAATACACATAATTGCAACAAAAGCTCTAATCTTAATTTCTTGAGTTTTCACAAAAAAGTTTCAATATGGATGCATTTGAATAAGTTTGTTTTAAAGTAAAAATAATATATGCCATATTAGCAAATTTTCATATATTTCCCCATGATACTCCATTAGGACTTCTACTTTTACTACTCCAGACTTTTACTAACTGACCTTGAAACTTCAATAAAAATTTCGTAAGAGATTAAAGATGGTCTAGCATAACAATGACACAATTATCTCAATATTTTTCGTCTTGCCAATCAAAGTTTGAGGACACACCATAGTTATTTTATATATAGTTAGACAATGAAAAGAAAAACTGTAAACAAGAATAGACCAATTTCCTTTTGTTTGATTTATTTTTCTTTTCAACAAATTCAATTTTGTCATCACCAGATATGAACAGAAAATATTTAAAATTTCATATCATCAAAAGGTCTAGCTATGGTATATGTTATATAGATGTCAAACCTAGGAATCTGATGGCAGAAATTCCTTTTCACAAAACCTGTAAAGCAACTATTCACTTCTAGTCTTTTAGGACACCAGTTACAGCTGCCAGTCAACTACCATATGTTAGCCATTTCACCTCTTTTGCCCAGTATAATCAAACCCTTTACCATTAAAACGAAATCAGCCCCAAGCCATCACCTTTTTGCTATGAGGAAATTAATGCTTTAAACATCAAATTCATTAATGCTTTGGCAGACTGTTACAATTACTAATTAAAGAACTATAATCTCTGACTTAGGAATGGTCCCAACGTCAAGGCTTATGTATCACAGCACTAAAGATATGTAACAAACATTGAAAAAAGGAACAGTACACAGATGTGAGTGAACATATGAATGCATAACGATGCCAGACAGAATATTTATGATATGATAAAAAAATATTGAAATTACCATTCTTAAAATCAAAAGCATTATGTTTAGAGTATGTATCTTTAATCTTCTGGCTTGTCCAACTAATAAGCATTTTATAATATGCATTAGCTTGGATTGTTAATCCTGGAAAAAAAGAAATGGAGTATTAGTATGAAGCACAGACCCAACAACTAATGGAAAAAAGAAACATCCTATGAATAATAGACAACTCAAGAAATTACAAAACTAAGCTGTATTTTATTATCTTAATCTGATTCTTTTGAAAAGGACAAGGAAAACTATTCTGCACAAGCCTACATAGAGTGCACCGTGCAGCACAAGAAGCTTTGGTAAAAGAATAATGCATAATCAGCTAAACCATTATGCTTGTAGAATTAGTTGTTCCATCTTTTTAAATGATATATTTTAGATAATTGCAAATGTTGAGTTACAATAAGATAATATTAGATACTGTAATGATTATTGATATTAAGTGAGATAGAAGTAAGGAAAATATGCTTAAGAGAGTGATTCATCTCTTAGGTCATTCATTCATTTATAGAAGTTCCTTACATAAACTATACTAAAATGTAATGATCGGTGCTACACAAATAGGTCAGATAGGAATACTATGTGTTGTTAGTAGAATATTAAATGCATTATTGAAAGTTGTTGGTAGGATATTAAATGTATTACTAGAAGCTTCTAGAAGTTGTTAGAATATTCTAGAGATCTCTTTGTAATTATTATTTTAGGATTTGAGTTCTCTATATATAGAAGTTGTGCGCTATTTCAAATTAATTAAGTAGATAAGAATCTTCTTTCTTTCAAATCAATCCTTTCAAGTCTATGCATAATTTAACCTATTATAATAATTATCACTAGGATAAGTTCTAACCTGACTCTGATACTATGTTAAGAAGTGGACTCTACTTCTAACTCAACCCCACAAAACCGGCTTGTAAGGTGAGGTTTGCACCCACTTATATACTCTAAATTGACCTTATCTTTAGTCGATGTGGGACTTCCAACATAACCCATCCAGATAAGTTACACAATTATGAAATTCTCCCTCAAACTAGAGCATACAAAATGTACTTACCAAACTTGGAGTGTATAATTGAATTTGAGGTACTATGACTTTGCTTTGTGACAATAAATCAACTATTAGTATTGCTCACAATTTTTTCCATAGCAATAGAACCAAGCACAAAGAGATAGATGGACATTTCATCAACTATTTATAAAGGGACTTCCCATACAACAATTTCATGATCTTACATGCAAGTTGAGAATGATTGACATCTATTAAGAAGTTGACATTAAGCCTATCTCAACCCTACAAAACCAACTTGTAAGGTGATGTTTGCACCCACTTATATACTCTAAATTAATCTTATCTCTAGTCAATGGACATCCAACACACCCCCAAACGTAGAAGTAAATATGTTAGGATATAGGGTATTTGGGATATAAGGGTATAATGGGAAATGGGATTAGGATAGAAGGTAGAGGAATTGTATAAATAGATTGTTTGGATAGTTAGAAGGGAGGAGTTTTTGAGTACATTGATTGTAAACAAGTTATGACCTGTGAAGAGGGTTAAGCCTCTGAATTCTTCCTGTACAAACACTCTTACTGGAAATAATATTCAGTTTTCTCTCTTTCTTGTGTCTTCTTGGTGAGTGAGAGAGTCTTTGATTAGGTTCCCAATTCAGGAACCTATCAATTGGTTCAACCTGTCGGATCCCAATTCGAAGAGGTGAAGTCGCGCATGATGGACGGAAGAGTGGCGACAGTAGAAGGGCAGATGGAGACGGTAGAGATTGCGATAGCCGAGACGAAGGCTGATACGGTGTTCTTGCGGCATGAAACCGGGGCATTGAGGCAAAATTACGAAGCAATGCGCCAAGATATCCAAGCGATCCTGAAGATGTTAGGGGATCGCAATCGCGACCCACACGGGCCACGCCGAGAGGGAAGTCAATCCTCTGTGAACGAGAACGAGGGCGGACCGGAGGCGGAGAGAGGAAGACGAGGAAAAGGGCGACAGGACGGACAAATTAATTGGAGAAAACGGGTGGAGTTACCCGTGTTCGAAGGTGGCGAACCGTGGAACTGGATCAATAGGGCGGAAAAGTTCTTCGAGGCGCAGAGAGTGGACGAAGACGAGAAATTACAACTGGCCTTCATTAGTATGGAGGGGTATGCTGGGAGTTAGTTTCGATTTTGGAGAGAGAAAACCAAGAATCACTCTTGGGAAGGGTTGAAGAGAGCTTTGGGGATTAGGTTCGGGGGAGGAACACGGGGAACGGTGTATGAGAGGCTATCGGCCATTACGCAGGTCGGGACGGTGGAGGAATACGTAAGAGAGTTCGAAGTGTTGGTGGGGCAGACCACCAAAATTCCAAAGGAACAGATTCTGGGCTACTTCATGGCGGGACTCCAGGAGGAGGTGGGCAACCATGTCAGGCCGCATGATCCCCAAGACTTGATGACAGCCATGCGAGTCGCGCGTGATGTGGAGAAATTAGGTGCGCATACGAAGACGGGAGGGGGATCGGCGCCCAAGAACCAGAGTTCGTGGGGATGAACGGCAGGGGTGGTGGCGCGAGTAGAAATCCAACGCGATACGCAGAGTCAAGGAGGGGCCGCGGAAAGTGTCGATTCCGTGAAGAAAGAGGCGACCCCCGGAGGCGGCGCCGCAAGAACCACTGGCAACCGGAGGGAAAGGAATACCCGCAACCTACCATATTCGGAGTACGTGAAAAGGAGAGAAGAGGGAAGATGCTTCCGGTGCGGAGGGCCTTTCAGCCCAGGTCATCGATGTCCAGAGCAGGGATTGCGAATGTTGATCTTTGCCGAAGAAGAAGAGGAAAATTTGCCACCGCCCAAGCCCCCTGACTTGAATTGAAGGGCAAAGCCAGTGGGTTTCCTTCATATGGTAACCCGATGAGGAAGAGGAGCCATGAGACCAAGCTTCCCCATTCCAACCTTGAGGACAAGGTTGTTCTGCAGCGGGGTGTAATGTTAGGATATAAGGGTATAATGGGAAATGGGATTAGGATAGAAGGTATAGAAATTGTATAAATAGATTGTTTGGATAGTTAGAAGGGAGGAGCTTTTTAGTACATTGATTGTGGACAAACCTGTGAAGAGGGTTAAGCCTCTGAATTCTTCCCGTACTGTACAGACACTCTTACTGGAAATAATATTCAGTTTTCTCTCTTTCTTGTGTCTTCTTGGTGAGTGAGAGAGTCTTTGATTAGGTTCCCAATTCAGGAACCTATCAAAATACATCTCGAGCGTGGAACTAGACATTAATGGATGGTCCGATAACGGCCTGATAACAGGTAGAACAATATTCCCAACAAACAAATCTCGCTAAGATAGACTCTAAAAATGGCTCTAAAACCATGTTAAGAAGTAGACTTTAAGCCTAACTAAATCCTACAAAATTGGCTGATAAGGTGAGGTTTGCACTCACTTATATATTCTAAACTGGCTTTATCACTAGTGGATGTGGGACTTCCAACACACCCCCTTCAGACAAAAATATATACATATCGTGCGTGAAACTAGACATCAATAGATGGTCCGATAGCAGGTGGAACAATAATCAACAAACAATAAATCTCGTTAGGATAGACTCTAACAATGGCTCTAATAACATGTTAAGAAGTAGACTTTAAGCCTAAGTCAACCTTACAAAATCAATTTGTAAAGTGAGGTTTGCAACCACTTACATACTTTAAACCAGTCTTATCTCTAGTCGATGTGGGAGATCTAACATCCATGTACCAACTTGAAGGAAAGTGTTGAGCTATGAGAAGATATTATTAGATACAGTAAATATTAATATTAAGATATATTAAGGATACAAAGAGTCGTTATTTCATTAATAATGATCTCTAGGGTGATTAAATAACCTCTTGTACTTGTTTCAAACTAAGAAATGAGAATATAGTTTATGTTGTCTTCCCCTACATCTCTTTAAAGTGTATATTTACAATTATGTTATAATAACTGTCTTCTTTGAAAATTAAGTGAAAATCATCATTATAATTACAGAAATTGACAACAATAGCTATTCATATATTTGGGAGGGGAAGAATGACAACTTCTCTGTATACATTGAAAGTTATCATTATAATGACAATAATATATTTTATGATATCCAAAAAGTAGGGGCAGAATGTTGAATAGCATAGTAATCCCTAAACTAACAAAAGTCTCTTAATCTATCATAATCATTCTCCCCCTCTAAGATATTGTGTTGATATTCTAACAATATAAACCAACAAAACATATTTCTATATTTGCAATTATAAATTCTGGATTTTTATTTAATCAGAATGTAAAAGTTTCCATAATAAATCATTCAGGGAGATTTCATCCAAGGAATCTCCAACCTTCTCCGTTGATCCTCACTAATTACACTAGGTTGCTGTCATCTCCATTTTCTGATTCATCTGAAACTGCCCCACCCAATGAGGCTCTCATCATCAAACATTTTCCAGAACCTCATTGGTTCTTATTCCAGCTTGCTCCCTTCATGCTTGTTTTTTATAGGATATGAACGAAATATACAAAAAGCAGAGATTTAAAAAAAAAAGAAATGTGTGCTGAGCAGAAGACAGATCCTTATTTAATGTATTGAATATACATAATATCTTTACAAAAGTAATTGTGAAACTGAGGAAATAAGATAAAATCTTGTTTTCTATAAATGGGAAGGATTATAGTGAAATGATTATGTATAGTTTATATATACAAAAACAATAGATCAAAGAAAGATCATTGACACAAAATTATAGGCTGAAACGAACCTGCTGAGAAGTAGATAGGAACCTGCAAATTCATGCGTTCCCAGTAGTCCTCCAACAAAATGCATAGTTCCTAGATATTGTAACAGCTTCGTGAATATAAGACAACCACTACATATATATCATAGTTTTGAAAATTGAACTGGTCACTAAAAGACATCAATTTCAGTGGGCATGGTTTATTAATATAACCTTAGTGAAATTGTTCTTTTGTCAAGTCTTTTAAATTATATATAAGTATAAATATATATATATATATATATATATATATATATATATATATATATATAAGTATAAAGTGCTTGTGTGGGACAGCTTAAATTCTAGGAAATTATCATTTAATTTTTCAATGATCTCCCAAAAATACAAGCAAGAATAAGTGATAATTTCTTCAAAATATGTTGAACCAAACACAAACTTAGAATTTATAAGAGAAATAGTTGCTTGGACTTCATCCATCAGCTATAACAAAGGGAAGGATAAATTACAAACAGTGAGATGAATGGCAATCATAATAAGAATACCTGAGCTCTTCCAAGAGCAAATGTTGGAATAAGCACCTTGCCTCCACATGATACACATTTATGAACCTAAATAATTTAATTTGAAAATTAGTACCCAGCATCAGAGTAGGTGGATTGAGTTCATTTTGAAAAACAAAAGCAAAGAATTGAAAGAGACTCAACCCCACAAAACCGACTTGTAAGATGAGGTTTGTACCCACTTATATACTCTAAATTAGCGAGTGGAACAATATGTCCAACAAACAACAAATATCGCTAGGATAGGCTCTAACAATGGCTCTAATACTATGTTAAGAAGTGGACTTTAAGTCTAACTCAACCCCACAAACTCCGCTTGTAAGGTGAGGTTTGCACCTACTTATATACTCTAAATTGGCCTTATCTCTAGTCATTGTGGGACTTCCAACACTCAATAATCAAGTCTACCTTTGCAATAGGAAAGGCACTCTATTTATAGTTTGAGACCGGTTGATTAGGCAAGAGGAGGGAAATTCAAATTTAAACTAATCCTAATTAGCTCCTTAATTTGGTGCCACTAATTATTGATCTATGAGTTACATATTTCACACGTGCCTAATGCTGAATGTGACCCTGTTCTAGAAGCTCAAGATGTGTTGCACTCTCTTCCTTGCTCTTTAAGTCACGCGCTCCTCTCCTCAAATGGCCAAACCATGTGTGCCTCTCTAGTGGGCCCAAAGGCAGCCTAACCTCCAATGCTATGTGCACTCTCCTTTATTGGACCTTAATGGAGAAAAGGGATACAGGCCCGAACTCTTGCTGAGTCATGCTTTGGGTTATTCTTCTGGACCCTGAGCTAGATCACTAAGTGCTGAGCTATTCAGAATTTCATCATCATATTACACATTTTTTTTTCTTAAAGTAATAATAGCAAAAGTATGACAAGAAAGGACTGGGAAAGTGAGATCAACAATGTTTTTTTTTTAAAGAAATGTCTGAAAGAAAACAAGACATCATATTACACAAGCAGCATCACATCATAAATTAAGTATTGCAAATACATACAGCTTTGAGGAATTCCCTCTCTCGAGCATATCTTGAATCACGAATTGTAGTCGCATATGTGGATCTGAAATTATTTTCTTTTAGAATCATATAAAAAATGTATCCAAGAAAATCAATCTTATAACTTCAAGCAGTAAATCCAATATAGGATTCATGCATTTAAAACCCATTAAACCATTAAGCAAAAAGAGGAAAGAAAGTGATGATAACACAGATAAACTACTGTACCTTGGTAACATAAGACAATTGCATAATGTTTATGAAAAACTACCATGGACTGTACTAATCTACCAAATTTTATATCTGACATAGGTAGTTAGCCACAAAATCCTTCATCCAAACAGCTAACAAATACCAGAGAATTCAGTTTAAAGATCCAAAAATTTCACAACTTTGGTTTACATTTCATATGGGCAGAAACTCATTCTTTTACAATTACGATGATGCCTCTTAGGCACGGATGAAGAATTTACTAAATAGAAATAAAACCAATGATGTTTATTACTGGAACTGTTGGAATACCATGCAAGTGATGAAGTAATGGGAATTATAATAATTAAACGGATTTTGCCTCAAAACAGTAATAATGAAAAAATAAGACAAAAATAATTGATCACATGACCTCTTGGTCACATATGGTTTGAACAATTCAAGAACCAACATCTCAAAAGTTTAGGCTATTAGGTACTAGAAAAGGAATAATTCGCATTTCTAACAGTAATATCAATATGAGAATGAGTTAGTAATGATAATGCATGCAGATAAATAGTCTGTGAAAAGTATGTTCAAAACTTAAAATAATTGTAGAAAATGGAGTAAAAGATAAACAAGAAAAGAAGATTTATCACTGACACTACAATATTGATAACTTTGTTATAAGGTTCATTTATACAACCAATGATGTTCTTACTCAGTTATAAGAAGGTCAAGTCGTAATCTATCAATTTGAGCTGCTCCAAGGTGTCTATCCGGTGTCATATTGTAGTCTCCAGTATAAACCATTTCTGCATCTCCTACTTTTGCATAGAACATTGCAGCTCCAATAACCTTATCAAAACAATGTGCTTAAGTACTAAAACGAAGGCATTGAAGGAAGGAAAATCTACTATAAGAAGTTAGAAAACTCTGATTCTATTTCTTAATCCAAACAGTACAATGGAGTACATTATATAGAGAACTCTACCATCTTAGAAATAATTACAATAATTAATAATAATTCTTTTTATCCCTACAATATTTTAACAATAATTAATAATATCTTCTCTCCTAACTAGACACTCCCCCTTAAGCTGATGAACATGAAAGATCAAAAGACTGCCCTTGGCCCCTAAGTACAGATAAAGGTACAACTGGAAGTAGTTCGCAACACACTACTCCCTACTTTTAGACTTTAATAATTACTCTAACATACATAGACTTAGTAGTTATTCTAATACTCTTCCTCAAGTTAGAGCATACAAATTGTATGTATCAAACTTAGAACAAATGAACTCAATCTGAGGTCTCCTTAAGGACTTGGTCAACACATCTTCAAGTTGGTCATTTAATCCAACAAACTCAGTAAAAAATTCTTTAACAATTTTTCTCAGATGAGCCAATAGGTATAGGAACCTTGACTTAGAACAAGGTGCATGCAATATCCCAAGGGATGTGTGCTGTGACAATAGAAAAGGCCAGTCTGCCTTACTATGTGTCAGTCCAAAGGATTGAACAATGTGGTTGAACTTTCTGTTAGCAGTGGACTTTAAGACTAACTCAACCCCACAAAACCGGCTTGTAAGGTGAGGTTTGCACCCACTTATATACACTGAATTGGCCTTATCTCTAGTCGATGTGGGACTTCCAACACACCCCCTCACACCGAGGTATATACATCTCGAGCGTGGGATTAGACATTTTAATGGGTGGTCCGATAGCGGGTGGAACAATATGTCCAACAAACAACAAATTATCGCTAGGATAGGCTCTAACCATGGCTCTGATACCATGTTAGAAGTGGACTTTAAGCCTAACTCAACCCCACAAAACCGGCTTGTAGGGTGAGGTTTGCACCCACTTATATACACTGAATTGGCCTTATCTCTAGTCGATGTGGGACTTCCAACACTTTCCAAACCTTGAACAAGGAGATTGCTTCAAACCACAGAGAGAGCAGCACAACTTACAAACCAAACAAACTCCCTTTGAGCAACAAACCCAAGAGGTTGCTCCATGAATATGAATTGTGAACCTAACCTTGATGGCTTACACATTATATTGAGAAATGGAACTCAGTCTTGTACCAGGTATCCTATTTCTCATTTTGTGACTTCTAAAAACATATTTATGTAGTACGAGAGTTTCCTCTCTACCATTGACGCAATTAGAGTCCCTACTTCAGTTCAAGAAGCACTGAAGGATGAGAATTGGGTTCGAGCCATGAATGAAGAGATGAGTGCCTTAAAAAAGCCAAACATGGGAAATTGTTAACAGGACACTTAATAAAAAGGTCGTAGGAAGCAAATGGATTTATAATGTCAAGTATAAATCTAATAGCGCACTAGAACATTACAAAGCAAGGTTAGTTGCTAAAGGATTTACTCAAACTTATGGTGTTGATTATGAGGAAGCATTTATTCCTGTGGCAAAAATGAATATTATTAGAATTAGTCTCTCATTGGCAGCTTATTTTGGTTGGGAATTACAATTTGATGTGAAAAATGCTTTCTTGCATGGACAATTAGAGGAAGAAGTCTATATTGAAATATCTCCAGGTTTTAAGCCTATTGACAAAGGGAATAAAGTATGTAGGTTGAAGAAAGCCTTGTAGGACCCAAGTAATCACCCCATGCTTGGTTTGGTAGATTCACTCAAGTTATGATCTACATGGGATATCGACAAAGTCAAGGTAACCATACTTTGTTCATCAAACATTTCTCATAAGGAAAACTTACTCTACTCTTGGGCTATGTTGAAATGATATGATTGTTGCAAAAAATGATGAACACAAGAAACAAATCTTTAAAGAAAAGCTTGTTGCTCAGTTTGAAATGAAGGATCTAGGAAAATTAAAGTACTTCCTCGGGATAGAAGTTACTTACTTGAAGAAAGGCATATTTATCTTCTAAAGAAAGTATGTTCTTGTTCTTCTCAAAGAAACAGGTAATCTTAATTGTAAGACCAATGGAGTTCCTATAGAACAAAACCATGGCATTTGGGAGTGATGAAGGCAGTTCTATTGTGAACAAAGGCTAATATCAAAAACTTGTAGGGAAGCTCATTTACTTAGCTCACATAAGACTTGACATAGCCTAGGGTGTTAGTATAATTAGTCAATTCATGCATGATCCAAGGGAGAGACATTTACAAGCTATAAACAAAACCTTCAATATTTGAAGAAAAGTTCAATGAGGGGATTATTGTTCAAGAGGAATGAAAAATTAAAAATGAAAGTGTATATTATTGTAGATTATGAAGGGTCTATCACAAATAGTAAATCCACCTCAGGATATTGTATGTTTTTAGGTGGAAATTTGGTAACTTGGAGAACTAAGAAACAAAATGTTGTTGCAAGGTCTAGTGCAGAGGCTGCATTCTAAGCTAGGCACATGGAGTGTGTGAATTGTTATGGCTGAGAATTATTCTAAATGATCTTAAAGTGACATATGAAGAACCTATGATTATTTATTGCGATAATAAGTCAGCTATTAGAATTGCTCACAATCCACTCTAGTATCAAACGCATAAAGATATATCGACACTTTATTGAAGAAAAACTAGATAGTGGTGTTATCATTACTTCATATGTTCCATTTGGGCATCAATAAGCATATTTATATTTGTTCACAAAAGATCTTCCCATTGAGGGATTTCATGATCTCACATGCAAGCTAGGAATGATAGATCATTCACCAACTTGAGGGAGAGTGTTGTTAGTAAGATATTAAATGTTCTACTAGAGGTTGTTAGAAGCTGGTAGAAAGTTCTAGAGATCATTTTGTAATTATTACTTTAGGGTTAGAGTTTTGTATATATAGATGCTAATGTACTATTTCAAATGAATCAAATTGAATAAAAATCTTTCTTTCATACTAATCCTTTCAAGTGATTACCATAATTTTTATTTTATTATGATTGTCGTCTAGCTAAAGATTTGATTTTTCAATTTTTCAGCATCTTATCCTCTTTCAACTTATAAACACAAAAACTAAAACAGAACTTTTATGGTAAAAAATTTCACCAACATCTGATGCTATACTTTTTTCAGAACAGTAAACATGACTAAAGAGATGAAGTCACAAGCCTTACATGTCCTGCGTAATAGGCACGTATCTGCAAGTCTTCATCTACTTGTACAGTTTGCCTCAAATCAACAGCAGTAACTGCACATGGAATCAAATTAAATTACAATTTTAAAATGCAAACAAAAATGTAAATCATGTAAATGAAATCTACCAAGATTTATCAATTTGAAAAAACAAAACTTAAATGGCACATTTATAGGCTGAAAGATGAATCTTTTTCCTCCACTTAAAATCCCTAATACAACAGCTGCACACAATTCAAAGTTCAACAAAGTCAAAACTAGAATAGGCACCAATATTCCTAGTGGCATGTTTAAAGTAATAGTTGTCTAACCAACCTATAGATGGGGTACTTTAAATAAAAAGTGGATCCTACATTACCCTTCTTCATGCACTCAGCAATTTGATCAGATGAGAATAGCTCTTCCTCACCCCGCCGATCAACCATCACTTTGCGATAGTCTTCCAACATCAAAGGAGCCAAAGCTTTTGTTGGGTACTGTTTAAAATCAAATAAAACTCAAGTTAAATTTACTAATGTAGAATTATGACTTGGAAGCTAATGCTTATCGGTCCATTTAGTTTCACCTTCTTTTTTTCCTATTTTCAAAAATTTAAATATGTTTTCAAAAATGTGTATTCAAAGTTTCATTGATATTATAATCTTGCTCCCTAGACTTGCTTTTTGTGTTAGGCCCCGCATGAAAAAGTTGTATTTTTTTTGTCACTAAATAAATATATATGTGTGTGTGGAAATAGATCTCCACGTTTCCATAATTTATAAGGTAAGAGTATTTTTCTAATAGGAAATAAAACGAAAAACTATACAACCAATCAAAATGCAGAATTTTATACATGGAAAGACCAAAACTAAGGTCATTTTTCACATGGGAATTTAAACACAAAACGGCATCAAGGATAAAAATATTTGCAACTTGAGAAAACAAAAGCGGGCTGTTCTATGAAGAGTTTTGAAAAAGGATCAAATTATGGTTCTTTTAGGCAGGGGGTAGGAACAAAAAAATTAGTGAAGCACAGTAAAAGTTTATAGCTAAATTAAACCCAAATATTTTAGTACAAATATTCAAATTCTGTTATATTAGACAATTCCATAAACTATTGTATATGTTCAGGTAAACATTTCATCAAACATGTAGCAGAAAAAGGACTCACCGTCATGTAAATTGGTCCATTATACCCACAAACTTCTGTGAAGTACGCTAAAGCGCCAACATGATCCAAATGACTGCCGAAATTTTTGAAATGACAAGGCAACGTCAAAATGCTAATAACAAGAAGGGTGAGGAGGTTAAACTCTTTCATTCTCTCCAAATTGTTGTCTCCATTTTATATTTTAGTCTCTACGAGAAAATGGCAAGTTTTAGCCTCTACATAAAATCTTGTAGTGGCTAATCATTCTCGGAAAGTTTTGTAGCAATTCTACAAAACGAAATGTTGTTATTGTTAGATTCTTAGGACAATCACAAGAAAAAACAAGAATAAGAGTGAAAGAAATAATGTGTATCATAGAAGGTTCTATATACAGACCAACGCGTAACACATACAAAGAATCTCTACATATAGAAATAGGAATAATAGAAGAACTGTCACAGCAAAGTAAGACAATGCAAGGGTTAGACAGTAGATGTTCAATCTAAACTTATCAACATGGTAGTAGATAGTTTTTTGTGTTGTTTATAAGACAATAACGATTTTAAAATTAGAACATCACAATTATCTTTCTCCAATATTAATGTTAATCTTACCAAAGGACTACAACTTACAATTTCAGTCTCTCTTTTGTATTGACATCAGAGCTAGACAACAACCTTCCAACATCGTAAAGATGTTACAAAACTTTCCGGTGGCACTGATAAAACTTGCAATTTTCTCGTTTAGAGACTGAAACTTAAAACGCAGAAACCAATACCAATCAAGAGAATAGTTTAACATCATAATAATTAAAAACAGGAAAATTCATAATGGAGTGACACAAACAAGTGGGTGATGATGATGCAAGTAATGGCAGAGTTGAAATCTTGATTGGGATCGACAAGGGTGAAATCAGGGTAACGACGATGGTCCAAGAACCCCATATGCATTCCACAATCAAACATGATTCGTTTGCCATTCATGGTTACCACCACGCAGCTCTTCCCAACTTCTTGACCAGCGCCTGCAAACAAATCATGTAGGGGTAAGGTTGATTCGTGTTCTTGCACCATAAGAGGGGGAATATGAACAAGGGAATACCTAACACTAGCGTTTCAATCGCCATGAATGTGTTTGCTCTGAGTCTCTGTTCAAAACAGCAAAGTTTGGATTACGCCTCACAAGGGTTAAATATACTGCTACCTAGGAGTGTTGTCTGTGGCTCAATGGATGATGTTATTTTTTAAATTTAAATTTTTGAAAATATAAATAAATAAAAGAGTATAAAATAATAATTCAAGAAGTTATTTTCTTCCCCGGTAAGCTTATATCATACTCCCCTTTTCATTCCCTCCTTGTGACCTGTTTTTTATAATCATTGTTTTTAACAAATTTGTTATACTTCCCTCCAAATTGCCAAAACGTGAAAAAAACGTGTTGAGGGAAGAACAAAACACCACATTCCATTGTGCCTAGAAAAAAAAGAAAGTGGGCCGGGAAGCCTAAATAAAAAACAAAGAAATAAATAAAATAAAATAAGCCAAATAATTTTTAATTAAATTTTTATTTTTCTTTTTTTAATTTGCTTTATGCATTCTTAAATTTCTATTGCAAAATAATCTATTTTTTAATTAATTTTCTTTAATTAAAAAATATTACATTACACTTTTTATAATTATTATTATTAATTTATTTTTTTATTTTTTTATTTTTTTCTTTTACTTTTATTATTTATATATTTTTTTAATATTTTTATTTTTCATCTGGATGAGATTGAATGTTGACATTTCCAAAATGAAAAGACTTAATAAATTTTGGGCTTAATACCCTATTTTGTCCCAGTTTCGCTCGATAATGTCAAATTAGTCCATCCTTTAAAACGTGCGTCAATTACGTCCTTACTTAATAAAATTTATATCAATGAAATCCCTTCCGTTAAATCCGTACAAACGACGTTAATAGAAGAGAGAGAAAAATAATTAACGCCGTTTGTACGGATTTAACGGAAGGGATTTCATTGATATAAATTTTATTAAGTAAGGACGTAATTGACGCACTTTTTAAATGATGGACTAATTTGACATTGTCGAGCGAAACTGGGGACAAAATACGGTATTAAGCCTAAATTTTGTTAAGTTATGCTCTTTGGTATGTCTATTAGGTCGAGTAGGAATAGAAGTAAAACTCACTTTGTCACTAGATAGATTCTTTTTTTGGTATAATGATTTATTAAGGACAGAAAGAGAGAGTGTATAAGTTATCAACCCGGACACTCATGAATAGCTCAAACAATCAACTAATAAACCGAACGATTGACAATTAACTTGGACGGTCACTTAAAAGACTGAATGACTAATCATTAACCCAAATAGTCACCTAATTGATCGGATGACAGACTATCAATCTAGACGGTCAACTAACATACTAGACATCAGACCATTAACCCAGACAGTCAACTACCAAGTCGAACAGTCAACTATCAAGTCGGCGACAAATCACCAGACTAGACAGCCAACAACAGATTGAACGATCAATCACCAGAACGAATGGTCCAAATAGAACCAAAGTAAATCACCATAACTAGGTCAACCTTAATCAAAAGTCCGTCACAAAATCTATAAATAGAAATTTGAGGTAAGGAGGTAGGTCATTCGTTGCTTTTTGTCTAAGTTAATTTGACTTTAGTATTAGAGTATATCTTGTGCAAGTACCATCAGAGTAGCTTTGATCACGGAAGGCTCCTCAAATCGGACAAGACTTGGACTTGTGAGTGAACGTTTGCAGATCGAGTACTTGGACCTGAAGACTTAACCCTAAAGTACCTGAAAAACACTAGAAGGTGAGTTGAATGGTTTTAATGGAAAAATTCTTTTTGCAACCCTTCTGATATAACACGATTTCGAGCTTTAAGAATTTTTTTTTAAACGCTTAGACGCTCGACCTGATAAAGGATTACAACAAGAAATGCTTTTGTCGAGCTATTCATAATGTACATTGCAAAGTTTGTAAGAACTTCCTTTGTTTAAGAATAATCGTTTAACTTGGAAGCTTATTCTATTTTAGAAATAAGAGCACAACTACAGGTTTTATGAGAAAAACGTTTAGTTAAGAGAAGAAATGAATGCACAAATATTTTATACTGATTCACTCCACATGAGCTACGTCCAGTCTCCTCCGCACAAGGTTCCACTATAATTTTCAACAATATTACAACTGAGTATTCTCATCACTTTTGGTCTCAGTCAGCGAATAACCACTTGTTACCCAAGATTTAATGAGTATTCTCACCACTTCTGGTCTCAGTCAGCAAATAACCACATGTTACCCTATACTGGATGAGTATTCGCACCATTACTGGTACTAAGCAACCTTGCCTAGATTTTCTTTAACTCAAATGAGTTCAACAAGTGTTTTAATTCTTTTCAAAATTGCAATCAAAGATTGCTTATAAGTCGTTTAAACTATTACTCTTGTAGAGAGGATGTAATTACAATACAATGCAGTCTAAACACTCGCAGGTGTTTCCCTCTTTTCTCTTGCTCTATTTCTTACAATCAATAACAATGAAGCTTGAGAGTATTTCTTTTCTTCTCTTTTCTCTTTTTCTACTCAAGTGTATTCTTTTTCTTAAGCTCTTTCTTTTCTTTTCTTTTGAACGCTTCTCATGATGAATATTTCGTTGTATGTTATCTTCTTAATTCTTTATTTGAAAGTTCTTCTATTTATAGGCTTTTTGGATGTATGTTCGTTAGACTAAGCTCTTGGTCTTGATTCTTGTGTTTTCTCTTTCTTCGTGTACAACAGTCGTTGGATAAAATCAACTTGTCATAACAGATATGCTTTTTCAGTCCTTTATTTGAAGTAGGTTGTACGTTCTTTTAGACATGGCTTCAAGTGAAGAACATTATATGAATATCTCTTTTGTCTCTAACGTCCACTTCTGATACGTTGATTTGAAGTTTGTGAATGCATGTAGAATAGCTCATCTGCAAAGAATATAGTAGATTGTGCATGCAACAAATATGTCTTTTCTTATCACTTTTGTTGCTTTTAAATGTTGATCATTTAATGTCATTTGATGCTTTTGCTTAGAACAACAAAGTGTTTTTTTATTTCCTACCATTGAGATAGCGTTTGACAGGTAAACTTTTCTTCCAAATATACAAAGCCTTGATTAAAAACTTCATCGTCTGACGAAGTAATGTTTTAGCTCATGGTATCGTTTAGGCAGAGTAAACACTTCTTGTGTTTTAAGTTTTAGTCTTTTAATGTGTTTTGTCAATGGCATTGTCTTGATATTGTTTTGTTTTCCCGATAGCTAAATTGAATACCCTTTAGGTATGATAAGCTTTACGCATTTAGCTTCAACTCTCTTAAACACTTTTGACTTGATGTCGCAACCGGAATCGCGACGGGACGACGATCCAAAAAGAAAAGGAACGGGTTTTAAAAAGAGATTTGGAGTCGCCACCATAGTTTATTCTGGAAAACTACGGAAAAACCATAAAATGATAAGACACGGTCCACGAAAGCCAGATTCTGGGTTCGGGAGTCGGTTACGCGTATGGAAGGTATTAGCACCCTACAGCGCCTGCCCGAAGGCAGTACCTTTAACTAAATACGCGAATGTGATTTCAAAATGTTTAACTATCTCCTAAAATAAAATTCTAAATAAACAAAATATATTTTTTGGTTTTTTTGGGCCCGACAAGGATTGACCTTGCTCCTACGTATTCTCATTCAGAATGAGAAATCAGGGTTACGTAGTTCTTTTGAAACCGTTTGAGAAGTTTGTTTGGAAATTGTTTGAAAATTTGTTTTGAAATGATTTTGGATTTTTGGGAAGTGAACCTAACAAGGACTAGCCTTGCTCCTACATATCTCCACTTTTGATGGAGAATCAAAGATCACGTAGTTCTGGCTGAAAGGTTGATTGTTGTTTGAAGATGTGAATGTTTTATATTTTGGTATTTTTATGTGAGAAGGAGAAAAGTTTTTAGCACAAGGACGATGCGAACGATCACACATGTGCCTAAACTTTTAAAATATTTTTGTATTTTTTTATAAAAGAAAGAGAAAAGGTCTTTTAGCACAAGGACGATGCGAGCGATCACACATGTTCTTGACCTTTAAAATGTATTTTTGTATTTTTATAAAAGAAAGAGAAAAGGTTTCTAGCACAAGGACGATACGAGCGATTACACATGTTTTTGACCTTTAAAATGTATTTTTGTATTTTTCTAAAAGAAAGAGAAAAGGTTTATAGAACAAGGACGATGCGAGCGATCACACATGTGCTTGACCTTTAAAATGTATTTTTGTATCTTTTTATAAAAGAAGAAGAGGTTTTTAGCACAAGGACGACGCGAGCGGTCACACGTGTGCTTAACCTTTAAAATATATTTTTGTAATTTTTTATAAGAAAGAAAAAGAGGTTTTTAGCACGAGGACGATGCGTGCGATCACACATGTGCCTAAACCTTTAAAATATTTTTGTAAATTTTGTATATATATATATATATATAAATATTTTATTTATTTATTTATTTATGTATTATTAAATATGTATTTTAAAATAAATAGATATTTAGAATAAATAAATAAAATAAAATAAAAACAATGAAAACAAAAACAACAATAAAAATAATAAAATAAAAAAAAATAAATAGAATAAGATAAATAAGGGAACAAAATAAAATAAATAAAGCAAAGCAAATAAACAAATAATTAATAAAAATAAAATAAATAGTGGGGTGGGAGTGTCTAAACTATTTTTTCCTTTTAAAAACAGATTGGGCCTAAATCCAAACTAAAAGGAGTGAGGAAGTGAGAACAGGGGTGAGGAAGTGAGAACAGGGGTGCCTAAACCAAATTTATTTCTAACATCGGACTGGCCCTAAGCCCAGACGAAAAGGGGGCGAAATACTAATAAAAGGGGTGCAGAAACAACTTTGTTTGATTTTTATTTTGGGCTTGGCCCAGCACTGGCCCGAGGATGTGTGGGGGTGCGTGGGTGAAGAATGGGGTTGCGCAAAGGGGGCTGGGTCAGCAGTAGGCCCAAGGCCTTTTCATTCTCCAGCAGCTCAGGAAACCTTAGGGGTTCCCCCATTCTCTGCGCCACTGCTCTCAAATGAGACCTAGGGTCTCTTTCTCTCTGAGCGAGGAAAATCCGAGGCGATCACCTCCGCCCAGACGGCCACCGCGCCACTGCTTCTTCGAACCAGCCACCGCCTGAACAGCCACCGCGGGAGGACCCTCTACTGGTCTCGGCGTCGACGGCGACCTCAGGCGCCACCGGAAGCATGGTCGACCGCGGCGCCACTGCCTTCTCTCTCGTTTCCCTTCGAAAATGGTAACCCAGGGAGGGGTTTGCCTCCGCTCGTCACCGGAGCCACCGTCAGCCACGGCGCTGGGTTCCCCTTTTCCTCTTCTGCTCGCGCGCGTACAGCCGCTCCCGTCAAACCGACTACCGCGAAGAAGCCCTCTGCCTAGTCCTCGCTGCCACGATGACCTTCTTTCTCCACCTGAGGTGCTGCCGGCAATGCGGGTCGCCACCGCGGTCTTAGCCAGCCGCCGTATGCCATGGTCCAAAGCGTTGCGAGTACACTGCTCACCGCCGAAATCGTCGCCGGCCACAGCTCCAAGCCTTTCTTTCCTTCTCTGTTTCTCTTCTCCCTATGCGCACTACTACCTTAATCTAGTTGGTCATTGTTTTTGGCTGTGGCTTTGTGCAATGCAGGTTGAGGATGATGATGTTATGCGCGAGTTGGGATGGAGGTTCTAATGGGTGAATGGAGTGGTTCCGGTGAAGATGATACTGGCTCCATTGTTTTTTTCTTTTGTTGTGATTGTGGGTGAGGATTATGAGAAATTAATTTACGACTTGCTGGAATTCCTCTAGCAGGGGGAATGTAGGAGGATGACATTCAATGGAGAAAGGGGAAGACTCCTACCACAATACATACTCAAGCATAAAATGAAATAGAATGCAGCAAGCTTACATGACTATGTCTACACGAGCAAGGTGTGCTTACCTCTTGGAGCTCTGCTTGCCTTTGTCAGCTTCGTCTCCGGTGATCTCTCCCTTCTTGGCTGGCGTCCTTTTTTTCTTCGTGAAGTGGAAGCTCTGGATGATGATCGAAGATGAAGGTCCGAGAAGCAATGCCAAATTCTCCTTTTACTCTCCCCCTCCCCTCCTTCTTCTCTGCTTTTTTTTATGTACTAACCAAATCCGTATATCCCCTCTGCCAATGCCCAAATCGTCTCTGCCAATCCGTATGACAAAACCGCTTTGCACCACTTTTGCTCTCGGCAGAAAATCGTTTTTGTCCCTCACGCTCCGCATATATTTTTTTCTTTTTAATTATATTAATTATATTAAAATAAAATAAAATATAAAAAGGTAAAACAAAACAAAAAAAAAGAAAATAATAAATAAAAGAGAGAATAAAATAAAATAAGATAATTTATATAGATAAAGATAGAATAAAAACAAAATAATAATAGATAACAAAAATAAATAAATAAATAAAAATAATAATAAAAAACGAAAATAAAATAAACTAATAAAAAAATAAAATAAATAACAAAACATAGGAGACAGTAAAGCCAAAAAATCAATCCGAACGAAATTCGGTATTGACACTTGATAATCGTTTAACATTGCGTTTAGGTGTTTGACTTAGCTGTTTTTCAGTTTCCTAAAATCCTAGGTGTTTTCCTAAGGTTTTATGTGTTGGGGATTTTGGTTCAAAGTCTTGGTGTTTTCATCCTATGTTGTTTTCATATTATTATTCTGTTCACTAGTACAAAAACAACGTATAACATCATGTGTTTAACGTCTAACCATTGAATAGCCAACATTAAAAATGACCAGTGGCATTTTTGTAAATAAATGCAATTATTAAACGTCGTTTAAAATTGTAATTCGACGTAAAAAAGGATATAAAACGTCGAATACCCCAACGTTAGACGTCAAAATGTTAGTGAATTCAATTAAAATTTGAGCGGGAGATCGAAAATTCATTCACTTTATCTTAGTGTGCGAGACCCTCTTCTCTTCTAAAACTTTTCTCCAACGAAGTTTGACGACCATCACATGTAATTTTTCTTTCATTTGATACAAATACATTTTATTTATGATTTTCGTTTGTTTTGACCGATTATTTTCGTGTTTTTGGTCTTCATAGGCACATTTTGTTTTCTCTGTCACCGGTGAGACACTTTATCCCGACGAACCCACCTTTTCAAGGTTAATTTTCGTTTTTGTTTTCGTTTGAAAAACTTATTTGTTGAACTTGTTTGTTGTTTTTTTTTTTGTTGAACTTGTTTTTTGTTGTTATTGTTTTATTGAACTTGTTTGTTGTTGGTTATTGTTGTTTGTTGTTGATACTATGTTCATAGTTCTTGCTTTATAAAATACAAAAAACTGAAATTTGTTGTTTTTATGTTTTTCAGATCTAGTAGAGTTGTAAAAAAGATCACAATTAATTAAAAAAACAAAAAAAATGATTAACGTCGTATATTAATAAAATTCGATCTTAAGTTAACATCGTATATTTACAAAATTCGGCGTTAATTTAACATCGAATTTAAAAAATTTAACGTCTCCTAATATTTATATATGTGACATGACATTGAGTCTTACCCCACATAAAGCATTTGACACCTATTTTAACCTAAAATATTAAAAGAATGAATTTATGAGTTTTTCATCTTATATGGTGTATAACTTTGTCATTTTTACTCGAGGTGAGATTCAGACTCGCATTTGAATTATTTTCAACGTCGTTCGTCCTATTTATAGATTATGAAGCTATAAGGTTTGTTTAGTGATAGAAGTTAGAAGGGAGGGTGAGAGATGTTGTGGGTTTAACTCCCTTACTAACATTAAGAAGATATAAGGTTGGTTTGAAGAGTTTGAAGGGGAGGGTGAAAAAAGGTTGTGGGTTAAGTCCCCCACTCCCAAATTTAACTTATACATTTGTTTATATTCATGAAATCTTGAGAAACTCGTATCTTTTATCATGACATAGTGAAATTTATGTTTTTATCTTTTAAAACTCATGCATCCAACAACCTTTTTTTCTACAACTATTTATGATTAGCAGTATGAGAGAGGCTTGCTCAGCGTCAAAATCACCTTATGCTAACTCAAATTTAAAAATAGTAGGTGTCGAATGCCACTTTCTTCACGTTTAACGCCACTGAGATAATACCCAACAAACATATAGTTCGCCTAACAAATCTCGAGCATGATTGTCTGGTTATTAATTATTTTTGACTTATTTAAGTTTGACTATCTTTTAAAAAAAATAATTTTAAATACACATTTTTAAATGAAATTTTATTTTAAAAGTGAAATTCACTTACTTTGTAAAAATATGTAAAGATATCTGAGTTATTTTTTTCAAACAAAAGTATTAAAAAATAACTGAATTTAATTACAAGTAATGTAGATATCACGTATTTATTTTTTAGAATTATGGAAATCTCTTATTTAAATGAATATAGCATTTGGATAAGACAATTTAATAAGATAATTCATATTTTTAAATATTTTGAAATAGTTCATGAGAAAAATATACTCTTTTGGGTAAGGAATTTTGGGAAAAAAAATTCTTTAATTTCATTTTACTCATTGGATTACATAAAATTAAAAAAAAAATATGCCTAAAAAATAAGAATTTGAAATTCTTTTTATTCACAAATTTATATTTTGGTCTTCAAGATTTTGATCGATTTGGGTCTCGGTCAATTCGATTCGACAAGTATCTATGTAGACTTGATTTTATATAGGATTAACCCAACTTAGTTTGACATGACCGGACCTGAATCCTAGGCCCAACTCAATTGAATGTGTGGGTTGGCCTTCTAACATAAACCTAGACCTCATTGAACTTGACTTGACATAGGCCTAGCCCAACTCGACTGAATAGGATCCTACCCTGACTTGGCTTGACTTAGATCCAAGTCGACTTGGCTCAACCGTCCCAATTCAAATTAAATTGGGCCTAAACAAACTTTTTTCAACTCGCCCAAGCTTACTCGACTTAACCAAACCAATGCAATGTTGGCTCGAACTTAAATGACCTGATCTTGATTAGGTTAGGAGGATTAACTCCGGCCTACCCAATTCAACTAAATGTGGGTTTACCTATACTTAAATGAATATGGACCCGTTCTAACTCCACTAAATATGGGTTTGCCTCGACTCAGCTCAACCTAAGCCTTGTTTGACTCATTTTAACCTTGGTCCAAGCTAACTTAGCTAAATTTAACTTGCCCCGAGACAACTCAACTTAACTCGACCAGGTCTGGTCGACTCAACTTGATTATGTTCAGACTAACTCAACTCAACTTGAGTTTGGGAAAACTTGACTTGGTCTTGAACCAACTAGGTAAAACTTGGTCTTTATCATACCATGACTAACCTGGGCCTAGCTCAACTTCATTGAGCATAGGTCAACACATACTTGAATAAATGAGAACCTACGCTAACTTAATTGAATGTTGGATTGGTCAAACTAGGCTTAACTTGGGCTTAAGACGAGTTTGTTCAACCTGTGCTAAATTAATCTGACTTGACTTGGGTTCAAATTGACTTAATTTGACCCACTTGACCTGATATAGAACCAATTTTTCATGATCTAAGTTTAGCCAATTAGGCTTAATTGGAACCCGAATTACTTGGTTCAAGTTGGGCTCAAACCTAAATCTAGATAAACTTGATTTGACACTGACTTAAAAAGACTTTACCCAATCTTATATTAATATAGTACTATCCTACTTTGAATCTAATCCAATTTAAGTTTTTATAACCTGAAAATAAACTTATTTAACATAAATTGATTTTTTTTTTCAAATACAAAATGAATTGTATTTTACATCAATCAACATCAATATATTATTAATATCGATATTGTTTTTAGTTCTTAACAATTATTTGATATTTAGATAATTTTTTGAATTTAATAATAATGGAAATATTTTATAAAAAATTCACTAAATTTAAATTGTGTTATTCGGACAAAATATTTAAACAGTAAAAATAATTTAAAATGAGACCAATTTAAATTTAATGTATTTAAGTGTCTTAAAAATTATGAAATTTCCAAATAAATTTTTTTATAAGATTAAGCATGCATCTTGTGGATTTCTTAACTTGTTTGTTCATTATATTTTTCTTAATAAAAGGGTGTGAAGATTAATTATTTTGCCAACAACCAACCAACCTACACGCCTCCCTAATAGTGTATAACCCAATTCCTTTAACAAATTCGGTTTGATTTGACTTACAACTCCATTTCATGATGCGTATTATGTGGGATTATTTGGTGATGATAAAACCAATTAGTATTACTACCACGATTTTCTCTCTGATTATTGGATGATCAAATATTTCAAATTTTTATAACCATATAACATGTTTTCTGAGACAACTCCTGATTTTCAGTTCATACCATATGTGTAGAATTCACTCTTAACATATTCTGTTTTAATAAATATAATCAACTTTGTAAATTTAGTTTTAGTTCAAATTAAGCGGCTCATATTTAATTTGTTTTTCTTTAGAAAACAAATTAACAATAAAATTCAGTATCAATTTTTTAATAATAATTTGTGAACATTAAAATGTTGTTTACAACATGGGAGAGAGAAAGAGACAAAATGAACTATAAAATAATCTTCTCAAAAGCCAACCAAACATATATTAACCTAGCTGAAACCACATTAACAACCGTTTGATCATCCACCAAATTTAAACAAGCACATGCTTCGTTAATTTTGTGTCCATTGAACAGCAAAATATTGCATGAATATTTGATGTATTACCCTGTGTTTGTGTTTGTCATAAAAAAAGACAAAGAAATACTTTGATGAACAGATCGACCCCTTTTATCTCTCTTGTTCACCAACCAACTTGGTTAAGGAAAATTTGTATGAGGTTGCTCATTGAAAGGGTTCAATGGAAGCAACAGCATGTTGCACCTCATCACAGGTAGTTCTAAATAACCAGAAATACATATCAACAAAACTTGTAGACAGACAGAGTCTTCCATCTCCCTACTTTAAATTCCAACTCAGATTGGTATGCATGGTGATAGCAATGCATTGATTCAACATCTCTTAGTTCCAAAAGAATGATTTTCCTCATCATGGCCATAGTAATTTATCTGTTTCTTTCTCATACAACACAACCCAGCCCACTTGCTTCCGAGCCTTTCATGATTCTTAGCCTTTTGCAAGAAATCACAAACATGCTGCAGAAAAATAAAAAACAAAAACTAAGTTCTCTCTCTGAGTATGTTATGAAAACTGATCAGAAATAAACAAATAAACAATGTGTTTGCCGTAAGCTGAAACTTACAAATAAGTAAAAATATGATTTTCTCAAAGTTAATACGAGAAAGCTTCATTTCTGAAAAAAAATATTGTTATTTTCTTCCTCTGAAACATTTACACAAACAGCAAAGAGACAACACACAAGACACATGAACAAAAGAGAGTGGTGGAACTTACTCCCATGGAACATCTCCAACTAGCATCCAGTCACCATCCTTGTCTTCATATGTAGGAGCATATTCAGACCCCTTATAACCCTCTCTTTCAGAGTACTCACCTGATCCAACAAAACCCAGTTCAGGTTATTTTCATTCAAACTTGTCTCATTCAGCACACCACAACAAAAGAAGACAGCAATGAAAATTGGTATCTCACCTATGGCCAACTTGAACATGGTTTCTAAAGCTTTGAGTAGTTCTGGATAACCCCTGTAGACTTTCAAGTCAATTTTTCTGAGGTAAGGTGCTCCATCCAAGCTCACTTTCACAAAGATCCCAT
Source organism: Vigna umbellata (assembly GCF_029865625.1). Classification (NCBI taxonomy): domain Eukaryota; kingdom Viridiplantae; phylum Streptophyta; class Magnoliopsida; order Fabales; family Fabaceae; genus Vigna; species Vigna umbellata. Next base: position 19,334,952 of record NC_142172.1, read on the forward strand.
CCCCCTCGCCCTCCTGCACACTGTTCTTCCTGTAGGATCTGATTGGTGGCCACCCCACTATCTTTGCCCTGCCACCCCAATAATAAACACATTCAATCCATTAACCTTAAAACTCAGATTCAAACAACACAACAAAAGTTATTAACAAACTGATTCCATTTTTGAAGTGAAGCCACCAGTACCAAACCAATTCAAACCTATTCTTCTACTTCTTTATGTTTTAAATACAAAAGAACTATACGAATTTCATACAAAGATTAGCAGAAATGGCAGATTCAGAGTTATGAAAAAAAAAGCACGATTCTTGAAAACTAATTTGGTAAACGTACTTGGGTGGAGGAGCTGAAACAGTCTCTACGTGATGTTGGTGATGTGAAGCATTGGAAATGGAAATGGAGTCTTGAGAAGTTTCACGCACTTGTCTTTTGTTGTTTCTAAGAACAGCATGTGTACGCAGGTTCTTGTCTTCCTTTTCCTCTGTCCCTGGCAACCCTAATCTAAGTTCTGTTGCCTTGAGGTTCAGATCACTCTCAAATACCACTCTGCTTTCCATCTTTCTCTGTGACCACAATTTCCCACCACCAAAATATATTCCAAATCTTAATTATTCCTGTTGAAATTAAACGTGAGAAAGTTGAAATTGGAAGCCTATTTTATAGCAAAGTCGGAATAAAGGATGTGTGGCCGTGAGGGTACATTGTTTTTTCTAAAGAAAAAGACTAGTACCGAATTTTTATATATCTTTTTAAACTAATATACTTTTTAAACGAGAAAAAAAAAAGTTTAATAGGTTTTCTCTTTCACGATTATCAAAAGAAAATAAAATTCGTTTTTAAGCAATAAAAAAATTAAGATTATACGCGTAGAAAATGATGTAAAAAAACGTTGTACAATTTAAAAAATGTGTTTTTTCTTTTTTTTCACATAACGTGTCGGTAGCAGTCACAGAGGCTTTAAAGGAACATGTCCCCCTGGTTGGAGGACAAACGTGGGACACACTCACCCACCTTTGGTCGGGTTGGGAGTGGATGGACGGTTGCGATGTGTTTGGGGGACAAATCGAAATAAGGTGCGTTGATTTGAAGGAAGCAGCGCATGTGAATGGAGGGACCTTGTGAGGGTTGGGCATCGTGGTAAGAACCACTCATGTGGGGCTGCTAATAGTGTGCTACATCCCTAAAATGATATATGAAACATAAATCACTATTTTAATTTCAAAATTTAATTTTAAAATAAAAAACTAACTTAGTTTCAAATCTGTGTGTAAATATGTTAGGATTTTTGGCTTTTGGGTCTATAACATAATATTAAAATAATAAATATAATTATAAAATAGTTTCACAAAATTCAAGATAATACAAAATTAAGGGCTATTACTACAGTTTGGAGGGTTAAATTTTGTAGCTACAAACATTAAGTTTATATGAGAAAACTACACACTTTGCTTAGAAAAAATTGTAAAGTCAAATGGTGAAATATATATATATATATATATATATATATATATATATATATCCACACACACATCATAGGTTCATTACCCTTTTCCAACTTGAGCCTCCAAATGTATGAGGCAAAGTTTGGTGTAAGCTAACAAAACATTTTAAAAGCTAGCAGATGCTGCAACCCAATTGTGATTCATAATTACTAAAATGAAACTGTTATTTGTTAGTTCATCTAAGTTTTGTTTTTTATTTTTTGTATACCTTAAAAAGATAGAAATTATTATGCTTTCTCTTAATGAAATGGGTTAATTTCGATAAAACATTTTTTAATAAAGTTTATCATTATTTTTTTATCTCTATCATTGTTTAAGACATATAAATAATATTCTTAAAAAACCTATGCATGTCACATATACACTAGTAGATAAAATAGTTTATTGACCAATTATTTAGAAATATTTGATAAATATCACGTCTTGTTGTATAATAAAAGAGATAAATAAATGATTTTGACATTGGAATTTGTTTTTAAAATAATTTTTAAAACTCAAAATTAAAATTTGTTTGTTTTAGTCATTTTTAAAATATTAATTGTTCCTGTGGGATCAAATTTACTTGTAATTTTTTAAAGTCTTTTGTTGTTTTTTTTTATTTTATGTTGTTCTTTTTTATGTGACTGACTGATAGAAATACCTGCAAAACCACTTTCATGTTTAACTTAGTGTTCAGTGTTAATAGGTATGATAAATATGTTAGATGTCAAAGTATTAAATGTCTCACCATTAAGTTATATTTATAGGCCTTTAAAGGGTTTTTACCATAATGTGGGTCTAATGATGGTCTAATAACCTTTTAATCTTGTTTAGTGTGCTAATATTATGATTAATTCAAAGGTTTATTTTCTTAGTGTTTAATCAGTTCCATCGATCGTTGCTTGAGGTATGAGACCGATCAGTTTGACTAGACTTATATTTTCTTCTTTCTGAGGTGGTATACACATTATTATCCCAAGCTTGAGTGCAAGGATGACGAGGCGAGGGGTTATACTGTTTTGCCTTGAGTGTGAGTTGTCTTTATTGTCGTCCACATTGTGTGGGAAGTCGTAACACTTTGGGGATTGTGCATTTTAGAGTAAGTCAAAATGTCACAAAATTTGGATTGTTGGATCGTGTTTGATCCAATGGTTGGGGTTTGACGTGTTGACTTGATTTGAACTAGTCTTTTATATAAATAGGAGTAGGATTTTCTTCATTTAGCACTTTGAATTCTTCTTTAGATCATATTCTCACTGTAGGGTTGCAATAAGGTAATAATGACCAAAACGATTTCATCATCTAATGAGCTTTTGGGTAGGGAGGCCACATGACAACTATATGACCCGTCCTTATCAGTGTTGGGTTCATGTTCTAATCAAGGGGGTTTTCCACTTTGGGAAGTGTCCAGTCTTAAAGCTCCAGTACAAGGGATAGTGGATCAGTGTCGCAGTCAGGCGATTAAGTTATTTCTCTAAAGAATGATACTTCTCAGTGTAATGCAGGTGTGGATGTTAATGCAAATGGTGAAAGAGATGAACTAAACTTGCCATGTATTCATGAGTACGATTGGATTAATGTGCACATGCTGGAATATGTGATCGAGTATCGCTGGGATAGTAAGAATGTAGGCCCCTCAGTTGAGGTCTAAGGGATCCATGGTTTGTCATATAACCTCCGTAATGGGTGTCAATGTTTTAATCTCAAGTTTGTCGAGTGGCATCATCATAGTCAATCATTGTGTTCCCAAAATATTGTTTGCTTTAGAGTCTAAAATTCTGTCGCAATGTTGTCCTTAAAAGTTTTATAAAATAAAAGAAGGAAAATGTATTTAAATTGTGTTTGATCTTCAACTATTTGTGAAACTTTTGAATGTGGTAAGATAATTATTTAATTTAAAGTATTTATTTTAATTTTTCATTCTTTGAAATGAAGGTATAGATCTCATAGTAGAAGGCAAATTAAGAGCATTAATTTTAAGGAAGCATACCATGTGAAGGGAAGTCCCAGAGTATAAAATATATTAATTGAATTAAACTATTTTATAATTAAAAGTTAAATTGAATTTAATTGTACAGTGATTTCAATAAACTTATTTGTTCTATGATTTATAAGTAGATTAAACAAAATTTAATTGCTCTAGATGTGATTTTTATTTGGTTACGCGTTCTCCATATTTTGAAGTTTAACTACGGTTGAATAGAGAATAATGTAGCATAATACAACATTTACGAATCATAGTTGGCATCTGATGGATGATGATAGCCGCTGCCGTGATGTTGGAATCACATGTCCTGATGTGGCTAGCTAGCATTCATGGAAGGATATATTTAGTTGGTTATTAAGCATTGTATTTTCCCAAATTTCTATTTGATAACAATTTGTTTTTCTCAATTTCTCAAACAAACACATGTTGATGGCGTTTCATGATTTAATTATACTGATAAAAAATTAAAATCAATATATCCTTTTAACTAATTCATAAATATTTTTCTTTATAAAAGTTAATTGTTTAGAATTATTATTTATTATTTTTTCTTTATATTCTCTTTCTACTTTTCTCTTCTCTATGATCTAATGAAATTTAGTTATAGATTTTTTTATACTAAACTTAGTAAGACAGAAATGAGTTGAGAAAACAACTTTTAGCGTAAAAATTATGACATTCATTTTGATGTAAGAGTATTTTGATGTGTTTAAGATTGTGTATGATAAATTAAACTAAGTTTAACCCAAACTTTATATCATATCTTAAGGTAAATTGGAAAACTCTCAAAGACGAGATAAGATGAACCTATAAAAAAAACTTTATATTCAGAATGTAAGTTAAGGAAATGACAAAAAATTGTTAAGACAACTAAGCCTAATAAATGTTTACACTAGATGGTCGCAACACTCCAAAACCATATTCAACTCCCTTATATTAGATGACATTTTGCTTCGTTCCACTAGACGATTTTGTTGTCTCATATTTCTTTTTAGTACATGTATCTTGACACGTCGACGTGTCAAATACATTCATTTCACATGATGTCATCTCATTAATTTGTAAAATTGTGTAATGTGATTGGTTGAATAAAGTCATTAGAGATTCACAACATGTCATTTGAGTGTCAAAGTAAATAATCGTGTCAAAATATTATTATTCTTTTTTTTATCACATAACTTGGTACACGTGATTTAAAGCCAATTGTCAAAATTCTCCACCTTAATTCCAAATAATGAAAGAGTTCTCAAAATTATGTGCCTAAATGAAAAAATAATTTGCTTCAAGCACTGTCTTAACATGGATCTTGGCAATAAACACGTTTGCGAAATTCTCGCTCCAAACAGTTTTCTCGATTCTTCCTCTCCAATTCCAATAGTGTCTTGTAAAAAGTGCAATTTAACATTTATGTGTGTTTGTCCTCACATAATAAATTTGATGATCAGTTGTATGAATGAAACTTTGATTATCCAATGAATAATCACACGATCTTGCACACTTCCCACTCTTCAATAATCCCTTTCAACCATAAGACCTCATTTACCCCCTTTATGAGCACAATATACTTTGCTTGGATAATAAATAAAGTCACTACTAATTGTAAACTGGATTTCTAGCAAGCTACAATTCCAAATCATGTAAAAAACATTCATAGAAAGGGATTTTTAGTATCAAAATTCATTGTATTATCAACATCTACAAACCCCTTAATAGCTTTGTCATGGACATACTACCTATATATTATACTAAATGATACTATTCCATTTACTTCAATACATACCTCAAAGCCTCCCAATGAGCATATCCATGATTTGTCATGTACCTACTAACCACACTAACAATAGGAACCATATCTAGTCTCCTATAAACCATCCATACATGGTGCTTCCTACCTTATTAGCATATTAAGTAGTCTTCACTTCCCTACCTTCCTTTTTTGTACTAAGGACAATTGAGAACTTTGCGTAATGTCCCAAAGGTATTCCTAAAGTTTTAAATTTAAGTCTTATAAACCTCTCAACAACATTTTATAAGTATCCCAATTGAGACAGGCACAATATCCCCAACCATCTGATCCTTTTATATGCCCATCCCCAGTATGTATACACCTTGTGAGTCCAAGATCCTTCATTTCGAACTTTGAGCTTATGTATTCTTCAAGTTCCTCCAAATCATTTTATGATTGGTTATAAGGATGTCGTTACATATAAGAGCAAGAACACCACATACTTTTCTTATCTTTTTAGGATGTAGATGTAGTTATCATAACGACTTATTTGAAGCTTTGCCTACTTTAGGAAGTCATCAAATATCTTGTATCACTACCTTGAATTCTATTTCAAGCCATGCAATTATTTCTTCAAGAGACACACATTTCTTTCCTCTTCAACAAACTCTTCAAATTGTTGTATTGAGACATTTTTCTTTAAGATTCCATGAATAAAGACGGTCTTATTGTTTAATTGTTTGATCACCAATGTGTTTTCTTTAATTGATTTTTTCAATTTAAACTCTCAAAAGTGAATTGATGTTTTCATAGTAAAGACCAATATTTCTAACTTCATATTTGAATATAAAGTTGTACTAAATGTAAGCACAACAATATAATTATTCAATATTTTTCATCTTTGACATTAAAAAATATTAAAATTTTTAAACTTATAAAAAATATAAAAACTTGTGTCATGATAAAGAATAGAAATCATTATAGTGATATGATAAAAGATAGTAAAAATTTACAACTTTTTAATTCTCCTTCATTCTTTGTCTATTAACAAGATTCAACAATCAAGTTCATGCTTCCACTTATGTATAATGTCACTATACTTTTCAAGACATATTATATTAATATCACTAAATTTTTCAAGACAGCATTGAAATCTCTAAATTGGTTACACATTTAATATTATTTCTAATATGGTCTACCACATCACTAATCACCTTTAATACTTCATGAATAATTAAATTCAATATGTATGCACAGTTCTGGAGAACATCATCAATAGAAACACTATTCAAATTAATAAGAAAAACTGTTTTCACTTATCTCATATTGTAAATATTCATTAATTTTCTTAGACATTCAAAAGAGATAAAAGTTGAGAAGCTTACCTTTTACCTCCTAAATAAAATTAACAAAACGAATCTTTAGAGTTATAAAACCATGTGTTAAATTCATAAATAAGAGATTAAGAAAATACTAAAGTAAGCCAACTTTCGAAGGAATAAAAATGCTTCATTTATAAAAAATATATATATTTTTTAAATGAGCACTGTCCAAAATATTTTGATTCCTCTATAATGTTTTATAGGATTAAAAATGATGCATTTTAAGACGAAGAGATTAAAAACGGACAGACAGAAAAGTAAGAATAAAAATTGGCAGGTATAATTTATTGAAGAGTTTCTTTCCTTATAAGGTGTGGAGGATATTTGTGTAAAAGAAAAGAAAAGAAAAAGGGTGTGGAGGGTTTAGGCAGAGTTGCCGCCGTGATAAAAATGAGAGGGTTTTCTAATTAGGGTTTAAGCCTCATTGCATTTCTCAAGCTTCCTCTTTCACTCTGATCTTATCATGTGGTCACTCCGTCGAGCTTCATTTCGTCTCAGGTAACCAACCAACTCACTTTCTTTCGTTCAGACACAGATTCTCCAAAAACCAACTCTCCTTTCTTCTCCACCATCTTATGATTAATGTTTAATACTACTGCACACTGTCTGATTCTATCAATTTCTGTGAACTAGGGTTCTCATTGCGATTGGGCTAATGTTTCTCCCAAACTGTCGATTTTATTTGTATTTTTTATCTAGTTTATGCTTGTTTTTTCGTTGTGGTAGGAACCAAAGGCTTGATGCGGGAGCTACCCGTGCTCCTTGTGTCAATTTAGTGCCTACCACTTGTCTTGAAAATGAGCGTGGTATACACCAGTCTCGTGACATCTCCTACGGTAGATTTCTGTCAGCTGATATGTTTCGCTCCACGGACCTTGCTTCCCTGAATTTTGCTGTTGACTGGCGCGGGATTTCCTCGCAAGCCGGTGCTAGCAGCACGAAAGAGGATGATGGTGAGCTGGAGGGTGAGAGTAATGATGAATCTGACGCGGACTTGTCTGATGGGGATGAGGAGAGTGAAAAACTACATGATGAGCTGGAGTTATCTGATGATGAGACTGGTCCAACCAAGAAACAATCACCAGGTAGACAGACTCAATCGGAACTATTCAAGGAAATTGTAAAAGCTCATGGTTTGTCGATTGATTCTGCTCTCGATAAGTGGGTCGAACAAGGGAAAGAACTAGGTCGGAAGGAGATCATGTTGGCTGTGCGCAATCTTCGGAGGCGTAAAATGTATGGGAGGGCTCTCCAGGTAAATTAGTGAAGCTTTTATATGCCATCAATTTATCCAGTTAAACGTTTCGAATATTTTTCTTACAAATTTAGGTTGCCAAAGTGGGCGATCCAGGATTTAATAACTACGATTAGGACTGGGTAGTAGTTGTGTTTTGCCTGGCATATTGATGAGTTGCAAATGTTTTTAGTGGCACGTTTTTTCCTTCAGTTGATATTAAATAGGCAATGTTTTGCACGGAGTGTTTTGTTCCATTAATGTGTTCTTTGTATTGGTAGTAACTATGGTATCTGTTTAATTTACGAATTGGCGTTGATAATGTATAATAACCTTTATTAAGTTTCTGGTTTTTCAATATAATGCTTTATGCTTTATGCTTTAATGTTTTCTTTATTGGAGCTGTAGCTCTTCCAGTGGTTAGAGTCGAACAAGAAGCTTGAATTTGGTGAGAGAGATTATGTTTCTAAACTCGATTTGATTGCCAAGTTACGTGGCCTCCAAAAGGCAGAGAAATACATTGAGAGTGTTCCAGAATCTTTTAGAGGTGAGCTATTATACCGAACGCTGCTGGCTAACTGTGCTGGTCAGAACAATATGATGGCAGCTGAGAGAATATTCAACAAAATGAAGGACTTGGATTTTCCACTTACAACATTTACTTGTAACCAGTTGCTGCTTTTGTACAAGAAGTTGGACAAGAAGAAAATAGCTGATGTGTTACTACTGATGGAAAAAGAGAATGTCAAACCTTGTATCTTTACTTACAGAATCTTATTAGACGTGAAGGGCCAGTCTAATGATATTGCTGGAATGGAGCAAGTATTGGAGACAATGAAAGTGGAAGGGATTGAGCCAGACATCCAAATTCAGGCACTCTTGGCTAAACATTACACCTCAGCTGGGCTTAATGAAAAGGCTGAAACTGTACTGAAGGAGATAGAAGGTGAAAACTTGAAAGAAAATCGGTGGCAATGTGCGACATTAATTCGTCTTTATGCAAATCTGGGAAAGGCCGATGAAGTGGAGAGAATTTGGAAGGTTTGTGAATCAAAGGCTGGGATTGATGACTGCCTTGCTGCAGTTGAAGCTTGGGGAAAGTTAAAGAAAATTGATGAAGCTGAATCAATTTTTGAGAGGGCGTCAAAGAAATGGAAACTTAATTCCAAGAACTACTCAGTTCTTCTGATGGTTTATGCAAATAATAATATGCTAAAGAAGGGTAAGGATCTTGTTAAGCGAATGGCAGATAGCGGGACCAATATAGGCCCTTTGACCTGGAATGCACTTGTGAAACTGTATATCCAAGCAGGTGAAGTTGAAAAGGCAGACTCTATATTGCTGAAGGCAATCCATCGGTATAATGTGCAACCAATGTTTAGCACCTATATGGCTGTTTTATGGCAGTATGCAAAAAGGGGTGACGTCCACAACTCTGAGAAGATTTTTCATGCAATGAGAAATTCTGGTTATACATCTCGAATAAGTCAGTTTGAAGCTCTGATACAGGCGTATATAAACGCCAAGGTTCCAGCTTATGGTATTAGAGAGAGGATGAAAGCTGATAACATATTTCCCAACAAATTAGTGGCTAACCGGTTGGTTCAAGTTGACGCATTTAAGAAAAATGCACTTTCCGATTTACTTGATTGAGAAAATTGGTACATTCGGTATTCTCTGACAGTTGTTTCTACTCTTTCAATGCAACTATTATATTGTTAGTTAGTTGAATTGCAGATTGCATAATCCAAGTTTGAATGTTTTGTCTTATACTGCTATCAGCATATATTAATACTTAGGTCCTGGTTTTATGATTCTATATCGTCCATTGGTTGTGAAGCTTTCTTTTTTAATTAGACGCTACAATCTTTTTACACATAGGATAGCATGACAGTAGGTAAATGCTTTTCGTAATAGCATTTATAGTATCTAGTCGAAACCAAAAAAATGTTTAATATTAGCATATTCAACCTTGATATTTTTCGGGCAAGAAATTTTAGTCAGTTGTTATAAGCTTTCTGCTATCATATACGATTCATTTTGGTGAATTTTATGTAGTGCAATCATGACTTTAAATAGTCAAATAATGTGAAACAACACTTAACAAAATTATTAGAGAAAGAGAAAACATTAAACTGCCCGTGAATACGTCTCCGGTTAACACATTAATTTTAAAATTACCTGTATAATATACTGTGCACTATATTTGCATAGCACACTTTTTATTTTAGTTTAGAATTTGGTTTCTCAGTTTGTTGGGAATCGAATTTTGACTTTTTTTTAGTGTTAACCAAAATATCAATTATAATTTGGTTTTTGAGAATCGAATTCTTTGATTTTTTATTTTTATCTTTATTTTGAATTTTATTAAAATAAAAAAAGGAAAAATAAGGAAATTATAAGTTTTCGTACGGAGAAGATATGTATTTATATGTTTGAATTTTTTTTTCATGTTTTTTAACTTCGTATAGTTTTCAATTTATTTAAATTGTTAATTTTCAAAATTTAATTTATTAAATATTAGAAGTTGAAAATAAAAGCTAGTAAAGAAAAATTGTGTAAATATTTATATATTTGTAATTTTTTTTCTTTAATTTCATTTTCTTTGTGTTCCAATACGTGTAATTATTGGTTAAATTGAATAAACAAATTTTGTATTCAGTTATATGTTTTTAATTTCATTAATACAATAACTCAAATTAAAAAAATTATAAAAATTAAAAACAATTATATATATATATATATATATATATATATATATATAAACATATCATTTCACAAAATCATATAATAAATAATTCGAAAATTTTTTATTTCAAAATTATAATTTAACAAATTTTAAACATATAAAAACATATCTTCCCGTTACAAAAAAATTATAATTTCTTTATTTTTCTCTTCTATCTAAATATGGAACACAGTAATATGTGTTAAGCTGGGAAAAAAACATAATTTCTCTCGCTTTCTCCTGGGCTCTGTTCTTATGATGTGGACCCTCCGACGAGCTTCTCTTTGTCTCAGGTAACCAATCAACTCACTCTCTTTCATTCAGACACAGATTCTCCAAATTACATTCAACACCAACTCTCCTTTCGTCTCCACCATCTTATGATTAAAGTTTAATCCTTCTGCGCACTGCCTGATTGTATCATTTTTTGTGAACTAGGTTTCTTAGTGCCTTTAGGCTAATGATTCTACCGAACTGTTGCTTTTATTTTTGTTTTTGCATCACAATCTGATTAGTTTATGCTTGTTTTTTTACTGTGGTAGGAGCCAAAGGCTTAATGCGGGAGCTACCCGTGCTCCTTGTGTCAATTTAGTGCCTACCACTTGTCTTGAAAACGAGCGTGGTATACACCAGTATCTTGACATCTCGTACGGTAGGTTTCTGTTAGCTGATGTGTTTTGCTCCACGGACATTGCTTCCCTGAATTTTGCTGTAGACTGGCGCGGGATTTCCTCGCAAGCCGGAGCTAGCAGTACGAAAGAGGATGATGGTGAGCTGGAGGGTGGGAGTAATGATGAATCTGACGCAGACTTTTCTAATGGGGATGAGGAGAGTGAAAAACTACATGATGAGCTGGAGTTATCTGATGATGAGACTGGTCCAACCAAGAAACAATCACCAGATAGACAGTCTCAATTGAAACTATTCAAGGAAATTGTAAAAGCTCATGGTTTGTCAATTGATTCTGCTATCGATAAGTGGGTCCAACAAGGGAAAGAACTAGGTCGGGAGGAGATCATGTTGGCCGTGCGCAATCTTCGGAAGGGTAAAATGTATGGGAGGGCTCTCCAGGTAAATTAGTGAAACTTTTATATGCCATCAATTTATCCAGCTAAACATTTCGAATATTTTTCTACAAATTTAGGTTGCCGTTGGCGTTTCAAGTTTATTGCTTGACATTTTCCACCCAGTTTCCTTGTTTACACCCTTGTGTTGTGACAGTTAGCAAATCTTTTTCTTACATCCCTATGTATTCTGCTACCAATCCTTTTATGATATTTCCAGACGGACTTTATAAATATTTTTAATTTTGAATAGTTCTTTAAAGAACCTATACAGTTTGTGAACACAAAGTAGATACCAAGCTCAATACCAAGTTTTAGCGTATTATTGTAGTGAATGCTGGAGGAAAAGTTGGCGTGGTATAAATCAGTACGTTAATAGGATTGTGAAGTCTTGCAAGAAAGCATAGGATATGGAAAGTTAGGACAAAATTAGATATTGCTGTGACACTCATCAAAGAGAAAATGATAGAGGTGATTTAAATGTCTAAAGGTCTATGAATCTCGTAGTGAAAGTATTTCTGGGAATTTAATTTTAATTGAATGCAGTGCTATCATCTGATCTTGCAGTCAATCTCATATAATGGGAAAAGGATATTATTTTTTCTGCTCGCATGTGCACACCCATGTATTTATGTATGTTAAATATTACATATCCTGTTAATTAGTAACCTTGTGGCATTGGCCAGCATTGTCCATAAATTACTGTTGTAGATCTATAATCTCATTATGAAAATCATTCCCATGATCAGCCATCCTGCTACTGCACTTTTTTGTCAGTTCCTGTTAACTACGATTGGTATCCTATTCATCCTGCTTATGCACATTATCTACTGCATACAGTATTGAAACCAGGAATACACCATAAACGTTGGTTACCAATCTTTTTTTGGGTTGTGAATCTAGACAACTTTTATCTTATCTTACAAGGTGCATCAATTGCTTCATGTGGAAGGACAAGTGGGTCGAATAATAATTGAATCATGGCTCGAGCTGCCACACTCTTAAGTAGAGAGCATTTCATTCTAACCATATACTATAACTTTTAGTTTTGTGGTAAGTACTCAATTCAATAATTGGTATCAAAATCAAGGTCATAAGGTCGATTTCTAGTGGGACAATTGTTTTAGAGGGATAGTTGCATTATTTTGTGGCATATTCATGGTGGGTAAATATGTGGCATAATTATAACATTTTAGTTTTGAAGTTCTGTACGATGATGTTTAAACTACGAGAATAATTATTAGGAAAATCACCCTAGGATTCCTTCTAGTATTTAAAATGAGTTTGAGATGTTGAGAGAAACCAAATACTCATGGGTTTTGTGGAAAAGTAATACTCAATACTTTGGGAATCATAACCAAGTTACAATTCCAAGCAGTTTCAATAATTTGAGGAAATCTTGTTCAAAATTGTAAATCAGATTAAGTGCTTTTACTCTCAGCTGAAATACATATCAGGCAAAAACTAAAGCAATAAAGTCTCCATTTATTCTAAAACGGATCTCATAGATACAGCAACCAAATTTGGAGCAAACTAACTAGACACCTCGTACAGAAAAGTCGAAATTTCAAGCAAGTATTCCAAAACCAGAATTCAATTAATCAAAAGGTGTGTACAGAAACCCAAAATGGAATGATGGACAGTGCTAAAACAGGTTACGAGCATGGAATGTGTTTACAGATAGGTTTTGCTAATATTGGGAATGAGAAAATAGTCTTATTTGCAATTGTAGGATTAAAACCTTTCTGAAACACATATGCAGACCTCAATAACTACTACATATGGATTATTAAATCTGAAACACTAACCATTTACAATAGAATAACGTTAGAAAAGAGATGTTAGTCTACAAGGCAAAATATTTCCATACAATCAGTGGGAGGATTCTTTTTCTCAAAACTCACGTTAGTGGATAATAGTTTGAAAAACTCATTTCATCTTATATAGTTTAGATATTGATGAAACTATTCAGATAAAATTATCATTGGTATGGATTTGTTGGCTAGTTAGAGTTGAGCATACCCGTAACATAAATTGTAGAATTTCTTTAACTTATCTAGAACTTTTGTAGTTTGGTGCTCCATTCTTTCCAGGATTTTATAACTATGATTAGGACTGGGGAGTAGTTGTGTTTTTCCTGGCATATTTATGAGTTGCAAATGTTTTTAGAGGCGCACTTTTTCCTTCAGTTGATAATAAATAGGCAATGTTTTGCACGAAGTGTTTTGTTCCATTAATGTGTTATTTTTTGTGGTAGTAACTGTCAGTGCGGCGCAGCAAAATAGTTAACGCGTTCAACAAACCAAGATGGGGTGAATTGGTTTCTTATATCAAATCGTTCTTTTAATAATTTTCTCAAATAAATATAAAAATTCCTTAAAAAAATTTAAACAAATTAAAAGAGTAAGGACGAGAGAAAATTGCACAAGTAATTTTTATTCTGGTCCGGATCACAGAGATCCTACATCCAGTTGTTAATCTCAATTGAGAATTAACGCTTCACTAGCATAAACCAACAAACGGTTACAATTACAAAGAAAATAAACAAGTTGAAGGTTACAACACCTCTCTTGTTAACCCAAGAGATGAAATTCACTTTTCCTGTGACCCACAAGGGATAAACACCTCCTCTGAATTTCACAAAGAATGAACACTTCCTCTTAATGCTTCACGAAGGATGATAAGCTTTCAACTAAGCAACAACAACAACACTCAATCACACTCCCTGTGAAAGTTTTTGCTCTATGCCAACAACAACAACACTCAATCACACTCGTTGTGAAAGTTCTCGCTCTATGCCAATAGCAACAACACTCAATCACACTCCCTGTGAAAGTTCTCGCTTTATGCCAACATGCCAATTTCTCAAAGCAACAACACAAGGGTTTAGCAAACCCTAAAACACTTATCACCGCACACTGCAGATACGATTTTCCGAAATACACTTATTTCGTATTTTAGAATGAGAGTCCCAATCTAATTTATAGAGATCTCTGAATGCTTCACGAAGGATGATAGGCTTTTAACTCAGCAATAGCAGCAACACTCAATCACACTCCCTGTGAAAGTTCTCGCTCTATGCCAACAACAACAATACTCAATCACACTCGCTGTGAAAGTTCTCTCTCTATACCAACAACAACAACACTCAATCACACTCCCTATAAAAGTTCTCGCTCTATGCCAACACGCCAAGTTCTCAAAGCCACAACACAAGGGTTCAACAAACCCTAGAACACTTATCACCGCAACCTGCAGATAAGAATTTCGAAATACACTTTTTGCATGTTTCGTATTTCGTTTTTTAGAATGAGAGTCCCAATCTAATTTATAGAGATCTTACTCAAGGATACCTCCAAAAATCCGTTGTCAACTAACTAACGTGTGGTAATTGATTATGCATTTAATGAATGCACAACGGTAAAAAACTTGCTTAAAAATTCTTATAATTGCTTGTGATGATCAATTATGGCAAGTCATAATTGATTGTTGATAATCGATTATCGATTATTATAAGTTGATAATCAATTATCTTGAGTATAAAATGAGGTTTTCTTATTCAAAATAAATTTTATCGCAGCCTAAGGCATAGAATCAAAGATAAACCACACCCTATACATAAATCTACTAAAGTACAAAAGCTTTAATATAAAAACAAGTCTTCATGAAGATCTTCTTGCAATAAGAGCACTTGAGACTTGACTTTTAGACATCATCAAAATTTCTGCTCTTCAGCTTTATGTGAACAATAACTATGGTATCTGTTTAATTTACGAATTGACATTGATGATGTATAATAACCTTTTTTAAGTTTCTGGTTTTTCAATATAATGCTTTATGCTGTAATGTTTTCTTTATTGGAGCTGTAGCTCTTTCAGTGGTTAGAGTCAAACAAGAAGCTTGAATTTGGTGAAAGAGATTATGTTTCTAAACTCGATTTGATTGCCAAGTTACATGGCCTCCAAAAGGCAGAGAAATACATTGAGAGTGTTCCAGAATCTTTTAGAGGTGAGCTATTATACCGAACGCTGCTGGCTAACTGTGCTGGTCGGAGCAATATAATGGCAACTGAGAGAATATTCAACAAAATGAAGGACTTGAATTTTCCACTTACATCATTTACTTGTAACCAGTTGCTGCTTTTGTACAAGAATTTGAACAAGCAGAAAATGGCTGATGTGTTACTACTGATGGAAAAAGAGAATGTCAAACCTTGTATCTTTACTTACAGACTCTTATTAGACACGAAGGGCCACTTCAATGATATTGCTGGAATGGAGCAAGTATTGGAGACAATGAAGGTGGAAGGGATTGAGCCAGACATCCAAATTCAGGAACTCTTGGCTAAACATTACACCAAAGCTGGGCTCAATGAAAAGGCTGAAACTGTACTGAAGGAGATAGAAGGTGAAAACTTGAAAGAGAATCGGTGGCTATGTGCAACATTAATTCGTCTTTATGCAAACCTGGGAAAGGCCGATGAAGTGGAGAGAATTTGGAAGGTTTGTGAATCAAATCCTGGGGTTGATGACTGCCTTGCTGCAGTTGAAGCTTGGGGAAAGTTAAAGAAAATTGAAGAAGCTGAATCAATTTTTGATAGGGCGTCAAAGAAATGGAAACTTAATTCCAAGAAATACTCAGTTCTTCTGATGATTTATGCAAATAATAATATGCTAAAGAAGGGTAAGGATCTTATTAAGCGAATGGCAGATAGTGGGATCAATATAGGCCCTTTTGCCTGGAATGCACTTGTGAAACTGTATATCGAAGCAGGTGAAGTTGAAAAGGCAGACTCTATTTTGCAGAAGGCAATCCAACGGTATAATATGCGACCAATGTTTAGCACCTATATGACTATTTTATGGCAGTATTCAAGAAGGGGCGACGTCCATAACTCGGAGAAGATTTTTCATGCAATGAGAAGTTCTGGATATACATCTCGAATAAGTCAGTTCGAAGCTCTGATACAGGCATATAGAAACGCCAAGGTTCCAGCTTATGGTATTAGAGAGAGGATGAAATCTGATAACATATTTCCCAACAAATCAGTGGCTAACCGGTTGGTTGAAGTTGAAGCATTTAAGAAAAAGGCACTTTCCGATTTACTTGATTGAGAAAATTGGTATATTCGGTATTATGTGACAGTTGTTTCAACTCTTTCAATGCAACTATTATATTGTTAGTTAGTAAAATTGCAGATTGCACAATCTAAGTTTGGATGTTTAGTCTTGTACTGCTATTTACATGTTAGCAGTTTTGTATTTAAGCATATATATTAATGTTTAGGTCCTGGTTTTAGGATTCTGTAACGACCATTGGTTGTGAAGCTTTCTTTTTTAATTAGACGCTACAATCTTTTTACACATAGGATAAAAAGATAGATAAATGCTTTTCGTAGCAGTATTTATAGTATCTAGTCGAAACGAAAAAAAATGTTTAATATTAGCATTTTCAAACTTGATTTTTTTCGGCCAAGAAGTTTTAGTTCAGTTGTTATAAGCTACCTGCTATCAAATACGATTCATTTTCCCGAATTGAAGGAATAAACAACCTTGTAACTTTCAGGGATGTTTAGGCAAGCCGATTTTGATGGCATATGTTGTTTGTATGAGTTGTGTTTGAAATGGATTTAATTTATTGCCTTGATTTTTATTTACAGTTTTGAATGTTTATTCACTCAACAAAGTTTATTATTAGGTTAGCTCAAATAGAACTGAGATTCTGATGAATTTATAAATATATCAATTCATGCTATGTTAATATGGAGAAACATAATATTACTACAAGATATATTAATGCATTAAATATATTTTGACCTCTGACAATTTGGTAATTTGATTTAGTAGGTCTATTAATTTGGTTATTCATTAAAATGTCATTTAAAGTAATCAATCAATTTCTAGGCACCAATCACCTTATATTTAACATCTGTTATGCTTAGTTAATTGGGTTAGGTTGAGATACAGATAAATGAAATTGCAGTCCACGACAATATTACATTTGAATTGAAATTAATACGATGTGTAATTTAATTTCAAGCTGTCCACAAATACAAGTACACTATTGTCTTTATACAAATAAATTATGAAAAGTAGGTGTTAAATTTAACTTGATAGTCTTTTAAATAATCAGGAGTGAGTTTCGCTCTGCTACATCTTCTAAGAGAACTATTCTCAAGTATGTTTTCAGGAGAAAAACAGTGACATCATTATTAGCAGTATTATCATGAAAAACATATGGACTACATAGATTTGAGAATTGTATAAAGACAGAAACATATGTTGTTATGATCACTAGGATTATCTAAACTAGGAAAAACATCTTCAAAGAAAATGACATTACGACAAATTTTTACGTCATTATTGTTAACTTAATTAACTGTAGTTATTTTTTTGTTCGATTGAAAACAAAGTAAAATAAAAAGAAAGAAAACCCAGTTTCTAAAAAGCAAATATTTTTAAACCTTTCTTCTTAGTGCTTTTTCTTTTGAATTTAAAATTCAAACAAAATATATGAAAACCAAAATAGCTTTGCCCGGTAGGTACGTGGCAAATATTCATATGATATCACCTGAAAAGTATAAATGAAGGACCATATCTCCTAAGACATTAATTAACAAAATATCCCATAATAAAGGGTTTTAGATCTTAATTTTTACTTTCTATTTTAGCAATTGACGTGCATTATTCAGAAGCTCTGAACAACCTTTGATACATTTCTGTAAAGCAACATGCTCTCACAACAATTAGTATCTGTAAAGTCTTTTATGTTCTTAATAAAGTCTTCTATGTTCTTAATTCAGACGTCTTTCCTTCAACTTTGGATATGCAACTTCCTTACTTTATCTCCTTTTTCTTAAATAACAAAATCAGGTTTAGACCACTGATCATCGAATGTAGAATTATTTTTTAATGGTTTTTTTTTCCTTAATACTGTTATATTGAGTCCATCTTGAACAATTAATCATTCATAATTGAATCAAACATTGGACGTTGGAAACTGATAGTTTATGAGAAGGAAAATAACCTAAAAACACTATCATTAAATAAAGATAATTTTTATGCATACTTATAAGTAAAAAATACATTAAAGAAGTCAACAATTAAATAATATCTGTCATGGGACTTTTAAAAATATTATATACAGTTCTAATATTTCTAATGTTTTTTTTATAATATATTTTAAGCGCTGCATGTTATTATTACCTCTACTTTATATTTTGTTGAATTATTCTCCTCTAAATAACAACTTTTGTAATAAGTGGTAGAATTTAAATATATGATTTCTTGATTCATTCTACACATTTAAATTCAAGAACCCCAAGAGACAAGACACTGCAACAGTTAGATATTTCAGCGAGAAGATCGATGTAAGTTTCTCCAAACCATTTTTTATAGAAAAAAAAAAAGTAATTTTTTTATAATTTAAAATAACTTATATATAAATTAAAGTTATCATTTATTATTTTAGGTTTTATAAAAAATCTTATTCTAGTTAGCTAATTCTTGATACCATATATTTGTGTCCAGTGGAAAAATATCATTACTCTGAATGTTGATAATTTATCAAATTCAACATTAGTTTTTTTAATATTATTATTACCTTCTATATTAAATAAACTAATGTTGAATTTGATTCTAATATCTTAAATACAGTCTTGAATTTATAAAAATAGGATTAAAAGATGAGATCATAAAGAATATTTATCTAGGTTTGTGAACGAAATTAGTCAATCTCTCTCTTTCTCTCTGCCTCTCTCTCTCTCTCTCTCTCTCTCTCTCTCTATATATATATATATATATATATATATATATTTCAGACCAGTAAATTGAAAAAATTAAGGTTTTACAAAGGTTTCTACAAAGATTTTCTAAACTATTTATATTTGGATCTTTGTTGATAAACAGTTCTGATCATTTATTTATTGTAATTGATAAAACATTGTGTTTTCTTCCATATATATATAATTTATGATTCCAATGATTATGTTGGGTACAAAACTTCATTCAAAGACAAGAATAAAGTAAGATTTGAAATGCTTTTCCGCTTTTGGTAATAATATCAGTAGCTAGAACAGGAAGAAGTAAATGATAAGATTTAAATTAAGCACCTAAAATGGCAAAAATCCATTAATGTACACTCTTTTAAAGCATTTCCATATATATATATATAAAAGTTTGAGAGTCTCGGTAATATTTTTCTTCTCATAGTGCCACATAATTTAACAGTTCCAGAAAATAATTTAGTTTTATAGTGAGTTTTAAACAGTTGTTAATTATCTAATTTTGAATTTAAGTATTAAAAGATAAGATGACTGGAGACATCACATCACATCACATGATCATTCATTAATACTATCGAAGTGATGTGATCCTGTGCATGCAGGTTACGTTACTACTACATATCGGATGAGCCCATGGAGACAAAAGAAGATGACGGTATCCGTTGCTAGCTTGTGGCACTCTTCTGATGAACATTCGCTTCCTTTAACCTTTAGTAACACACAATTATTCCTTCCTTCTACATTTTGAGAACAAACATACCCTCTCCTTTTCTAAAGCAAAAGCTGCACCAAATCATCACCAAATCTCCAAACTATCCCTCCTCACATCATATCAATTACTTACTCACATGGCTAAACGGTAAAATCCATCATCCATGTCACAAAAAGAGTTGCCTCTTAGGTTCTCTCTGCTAAAGCACTTGCTGCAACTGTAAACTCTTACTCACTCTAACTGTTATAAATAGGCCAAGCAGTGAGACCAGAACCCACAACTTGCATCAAAACCTGAGAGATACAAAGAGAGCATCAACAATGGCATTGGCAACTTCACTTATCCCAGCAACCCCTTTGCTTCAAACCAACACTTTGAACCCTTTGGGTTGGACTGATGATCAGATCCTTGAGAAAGTCTACATCACTCACGTCCACACCGCTGAAAGGTACGATGTGGAATCGCTTTTCAACGTTACTTCCAACGTCATCAAGCGTGCTACCGCAGTTGCCGACAGCGTTGCTGTTAAGGTAATTAAACTTCAATTCATGAATCTATATACATTGATCGCTTCCACAAACATATGTGTTTAATCGTTTTCCATTTCTTTTGCAGACTGGCACACCCGTTGGTCTCATTGAAGACAAGGTTGCTCTGTCCACTTTCGATCCACCGTTCCTTAAACTCAAGCATATTGCTTCTCAGGTCAATAATTCTGCAGCACAGTATTCATTACTACTACTCCTTCTTATTGGATTATTATTTTACTTTGCCACTACCAATCTTTTCTATATGCATATCCATGTATTCTTAGTAATTAGTTTTGAGAGTGCAGATGATGAACACACCTCATGGCGAGCATCACGCGCATGAGACAGCAATGTCGATACTTGACCAGCTGAGAAGCTACTCGTGGGATGGAAAAGCAATACTAGTTCTAGCTGCTTTGGCTTTGGAATATGGAAATTTTTGGCATCTTGTCCAGGTTCCAACGGGAGACCATCTTGGAAGATCACTGGCACAGATGAATCGAGTTCACATCGTGGAGAGGAACAGGCAAGCCGTTGCTGACTACAACATTTTGGTGAAGAACTTGCTGATCGCAGTTGAGTGCATCACTGAGTTGGAGAGGCTCTCCACCAAAGGTTATGACTTGAAGGATGTCCCAGCTTTGGCCGAAGCCATGCAAGAGATCCCTGTTGCTGTCTACTGGGCAATCATCACCACTGTTGTTTGTGCTAATCATTTTGACTTCTTCCTTGGTGAATCGTAAGTTCATCCTCACACTAATTAGATATACTTCATTAGGTTATGCGTGCCTATGATCTCAACCTGCAATCATGTTATATGTAATTCATTTTTTCACATCTTCATAATTTCTCTTAGATCATAGTATATGCTCCTAAAACAACAATTGTCTAATTATTAATCTCTTTTTATGTCTAAGTATTACAACAACGACACTGGCATTTTCTGTTTGCTTTTGTTCGTGGCTGTCACATGGTACCTTGTATTAATAAATTGAGGAATTCATGGAATAGTTTATATATAGATATACTGATAAGTTTTATCTCAATGCTATTTTTTTTTTTCGATTCCTCTTATTATTATAAACTTGATTATATAAATAACATTGCTCATACATATATTGCAATCACTTTCGTGCAGAGATGACAGATATGAAATAGCTAATTTCGACGATAAGCTTTCCGCCGTTATCAGCAAATTGAAGGCGAATCTGACCAGGAGCAGAAAGAAAATAGGTTTGGGAAAAAAAAACTATGATCAAACCCATTTTAGTGAGCATTATTAGGTTGGTGTGATAAGAGATAAGAAAGAAAAAAACATTAAAAATGAGAAGGTAATAGATACCTAAATGTTAAGGAATGTGAAGAAAGAAAGAGAAATATAAAAAAATAGAGTTAAAACATATGATATAAGAAAATAATGTTTCCAAGAGCTGTGTAATCAGAAAAACATGATCCATCTGTTATAAAGTGTGGAAGTATTTAATATAAATTAAAATGCAGTTACACTTTTTTGTTTAGTTTTTCTGAAATCATCAATTGAAAATAACTTAAAATCAATTTCATGTATAACCACTTGTGATATTAATTAATTGCCATCTCAAATGTTTACCTTTTAATAACAATGGCATGTAAGGATAAATATAAATAGAAATTCAATGCTGATAAGGATCGTCTGTGTAATTATTTCAGGTGACCTAGAAGACTACTGGAGGCGTAAGAAGTTGCTCCAAACCCCCACAGAAATTGTAGAGGTTATCAAGGTTCTTATCTACCACAACGATGTTCACGACCCACATGTGTACGATGGTCTCACTAGGCAAATGGTAAGTAACTATTTCAGGATATCATCATCCCACAATATAAATCTTTTATGATTTCACAAAAAAAAAAATACTAATGGTAAAAGAAGACGCTAATGAAGTGTCATGTAAATATTGTGAGATTGGTCCTGATCATATAATAGTTTCTGTATGTTTGTCATTCCTTGAGTTGGTGTACGATGATGTCCCTTTGAAACATGAGCTTATCATTTTGTTTTTAAACCTAAAAAACAGGTTAGCATCGAAGTGTTTAGGAAGAAACACGTGTTGCTGTTCATTTCTGGCTTGGACAGCATCAGAGATGAGATTCGGCTGCTGCAATCAATCTACGAGGGATTGCAAGAAGATCCTAAGGAAGTGAAAGGATACAGGAAAGAGGACTTCAGGATCTTGTGGCTGCCCGTGGTGGAAGACTGGAATCTTCTGCACAGGGCAGAGTACGATAGTCTGAAGCTAGAAATGCCATGGTACGTGGTGGAATACTTCTTTCCCTTAGCAGGAATCAGACTCATAAGAGAGGACTTGAACTACAAGAACAAGCCCATCATCCCTGTGCTGAACCCTCAGGGAAGGGTTGTGAACTACAATGCCATGCACATGATTTTCGTGTGGGGCATCGATGCCTTCCCCTTCAGACCGTCTGACGATGATGTCCTTACCCAGAAGTGGAACTGGTTCTGGGCCGAAATGAAGAAAGTCAATCCCAGACTCCAAGACATTGTAAGTGCATCAAAAACTAGAAAAAGCTTGAGCGTTAATTGTTAACATTGTTGCTTGTGTTTGAGTGTTGAAAACGGAAATAAACTTGTGAAACAGATCAAAGCGGACAGTTTCATCTTCATCTACGGAGGCAATGACAAGAAGTGGATGCAAGAGTTCACACTGGCAGTGGAGAAAATCAAAAGGCACGAGATCATCAAGAGGGCAGACGCAGTGATAGAGCACTACCCATTCGGAAAGGAAGATCCGAGGATCGTTCCTCGGTTCTGGGTTGGCATAGAGAGCTTGTTCGCGAACATGATTCAGAAGACACACAAGGACCCGACAATTGACGAGATAAAGAGCTTGCTGATCCTGAAACAGAAGCAACCAGGGTGGGTTCTGCTGAGCAAAGGGTCGAACGTGAAGCTTCTGGGGAAAGGGGAAGCAATGCTGGCGACTGCAGGAGATTTTGAAATATGGAAAGAGAAGGTGCTTGAGAAAGCAGGATTTGACGTTGCTTTCAAGGAATATTACGAGCACAAGCGGCGCGGTTACCCTCAGGAATGTTCCCACATGCAGTTGGCTAACTACCCTGCTGACATTCTCCACCCTATTAACTGCCCTGATACTGGTTGTGGCAGATCCATGGAGATTGCTTCTGTCAGTTACAAGTGCTGCCATGGTCAAACTCACAACCAGGCTGAAGTTCCTGAGAGTGGCGATGTCATGATTGAGAAGAAGTACGCTTCTTAATCGATTCATCGTCATGAGTTTTGTGGAATTCACTTCTTGCACTGCTGCTTTATTATCATCTTATCATTTTTATACGTGTCAGCTGTTGCCATGAAGCCTCTTCTGTGCCCTTCTGTGGTTGAAAATAATGGCTTCAAACAGCTTCTGTTTGTTTTTCTGAATTGATTTTGATTCAATTTAAGAGATACCTTGGGCTTGCACAAAATCAGACTATTCTTCTTTCTTCTCCTCTGTTCTTTTTTTCTCTTTGTTCCCCATAATTTATTTATATGTTGATATTTTAACAACTTTTCTTATAACAGACGATATATTAAAATAAAAGTAAAATATTAATATTTTACTTATCATAATTTCTTCGAAATACACCAAATTCCATTAGATCTTGGATGACTACGATGAGGCGGGACAAGTTTCATTATCTCATACCTAAGAATTTTATCATCAAACTCATATTCAAATCCAACGGTATCAAAATTTTATCTAATTTTCATACCTATTCGGACAACGGGTATATATACTTGTTTTCTTATTGTTTCAATATAAATTAATTAATTTTTATAAAATGATAAAAAATTATAAACACAATATTATCATATATTTAATATCAAAAGGAAATATTTTTGTTTTTTCAATATCAAATATTTAGAAA
Organism: Vigna umbellata; assembly: GCF_029865625.1. NCBI lineage: Eukaryota > Viridiplantae > Streptophyta > Magnoliopsida > Fabales > Fabaceae > Vigna > Vigna umbellata. The sequence continues at coordinate 19,359,499 of NC_142172.1, forward strand.
TAAATTATAATTGTATACATTTCAAATTAAGAGAACTAAATAAAATTTTATGAGAACCAAAATATTTATTAAATTTGTAAACTTCAATGAAAGAAAGTTAATAAAATTTAAAAGTATTTTTTAGAAATTAAGAAAGGAAAACATATATTCAAATTAAAAATATTTTAAGTCTCTTTATTTTCATTATTTAAATTCTGGTTGTACTGTACGATTCGACGTGAACAACAAGAAATAGTGACGCTTGATAAGGATGGTCGGTTGCGATAGATGATAACAAACCAATCCCACGAAGATTAAGGTAAATCATGATTAAGGATAATGGACCGGAATTGAGCCGATATTAAGATATCGTTAATCTTAGGCTCACGCCAAAAACTATAAATATAGGTCAAAGGGGAGAGGTAGGTGGTTGCATTTATTACTGTTACATTGAATTGCTGAACAAATTTAACAAGTACACCTCTAGATGGTGAAGCGAAAGAAGAGATCAGAGCGTGTGACCGGACAACTTTGAAGCGAAGGAGGTGACTAGAGAACGTGACCAGACAACTTTCACGAGCAAATTATGAAGGTGTTTAGAGTGACTCGACCCCAAAATGGAACACTAGTGAAATCTCTTTTCTTTTTACATTAATTAATAAAAAATATAATACACCATTCCAACCAAATTACATAAATAACAAAGATTAGACTAATAATAATTAAAATTTAACATAAATACTTATCTTTTGAACGTCATTATATATTGGATAATGATGAATAATATTCGTAATAATCACATTAAATTATTATATTATAATAAATAAAATTAAAAAAAATATATCAAAGGTGTCTTATGAACTATATGATAGACGATTGAATAAAATCGCATAAAAATAAATATATAATGAAAGATAAAAAACTTTTTAAATATCAAATACTTTTTGAGAAATAAATAATGAGGGCAAGTTCCAAAAATGTCCTGAGGAACAAATTTATTTCCTATCCCTAATCTCATGTACAGCCTTTCATGTGCCCTTAATATCATATGTATAGCCTTTCATACTTCCACTGCACTTGGCGATTAGCCATTTTTTTAATTCTTTCTTTCTTTTGAAAAATAAAATAAAATAAGATAATATGATGTTAAATTAAATAAAACAACAAAAGCAAATTTAATATTCTTTTACTATAAAAAGATCATATAAAACCTAGTTAAAATTTGTACCTATACAACATATATAAAAGTAACATTACCATCTCAAATGTCTTTTGGACCATTGATTTTATACAACCTAGTTGATTCTTTTTTATCTTGGGATCATATATTTTGTGGTCATGGTATAACTTATAAATAAAATTATTTTATTTTTATTTCTTTTTCTAAAAAATTATAAAAAAGTATAGTCCAATCAAAATCTATTTATAACTTCACACTTTTCAGTTATGGAAACTCACTGTGTTGTTATTATAAAAATAGTAATTTTACTATGCGTATTAGGATCTGGTTCTTTATTTTGTCGGCTCGATTTGATTTCATGGAATAACTTTGCCCAACATAGTTCTTGCCCTAACCTTTGGTCGGTCTTTCTCAAGGAAAATGTTTCGGTGAAATCTTATCATTCAAATGGAAAAAATGATAAACCTAACAAATTATAAAATGACCAAATTGTAGGGTCCACGAGATTTTAAATGTATTCTTTACGAATGAGCACAAGTTTTAATGATGAAAATTTCACCGCAAAATAAGATCAAGCAATTAAATTGTGAGTGATTGAGCCTTCAATTACTAAATGGAAAATGTTTTTTTAACAACTCATTTTGCCAACTTTTTCACAATGCGTCTCGGATTTGATTGATCCATTTCAAATAATATTTTCATAAATGAAATCTTATACAGAGGGTGTTTTGGGAACGAGAAAAGAGATTCATCTTCTTCCAGCAACTTGAAATATCTCTCTATCTTCCTAAATATAATATTTAGAAAGATCTATCTAGCTTTCAAGTTAATAAAGTATTATATATTTGAAAGGATATATACGGGTAATGAATTCATGTATGTTGCATCTCTTTCAAAGAACATCAAACAAAGTGCTTTCAAGTTACTTATATTTTATTTGCTGATAGCTTTTAATTGACGACATCAAATTTTTTATTATATATTTCGTACACATTTTTATTGAAGTATAAATAAAAATAGCGTAATGATGAAACAAAATTCACCATGAAGACCTACGAAAATGTTCCTGCCTTGTACCTATGGACAAGTGACCTTCAATACATCCTTCTAGAAAAAAAAAAGTTCAAGGAAATTCCATTCCAACAAAGGAAACAAATCACTGTCATATAAGGTTTGCATGGTAACATTGTCCACGGTAATCTTCTTGCCTTGAACCTTTAGACAAGTGACCTACCATCTTTTGAGAAAGCTAAAGTTTCATCGAATTCCAACACCAACAAAAACATGGCAATTATATCCTTTATCATATGGCCACTCACCAAAGAATCCATTAGGGCAAACCTGAACTTTGCACAAGAGAGCACATTTCACGTTTTCTATACAGCAAATAAAGAAGCTGTTTGTTTATATGCTTTTTTGATTCTTCTCTAAAATTTGTCTCCTCCAACCTAAAGTTAATAATTATTCCAAATGTAAAGCCTCCAAGAATCTTAACTTATAAATAGGTCGAGCAACTTAATGATAGCACAAGAGACATCATTTCCATCCAAATTAATTAACGTACGAAATAGCAACATGTCGATCTCTAAACCTGAACAAAAGCCTCTTCTGCCAAACCCATTTCAGTTGAGTGACATTGAGCTCATTGAGAAAGTGTACGCATCCCACACTTACGATGACGAAGTGTTTGATAGTGAGCCCCTTTTCAACGTGGTGTCCAGCGTTATCAAGCTATCAAGTAGAGTTGTAGGGGCTATTCTCAAGGTAAATTAACAAAAATCAAATTCATAACTTACAAAATCTCTTTTTTTATGTTTTATAGCTTCCTTTTCTTAAGTCATCAGTAATTATAGCTTCCAGTGTTCAGCTACCTGACTATAATTTTGGTTGTCATGCAGATCGATGAGCAAAATGGTTTTGCAGGAAATGCTATTGCCATAAACATTTCCAAACCAGAATTCTCAAAACTGAAGCTCATTTCCTGTCATGTATTTTGTCGCTCACTCCATTTTATTAGAAATCATATATATCGAGTTTTAATTATGATTTGTTTGCGAAGAAATCACCCCATTTGAATATACTTAGGAACATATAGTAGCATATTTTCTAATATACACTTCATGCATTCACATGTTCTATTAAAGCAAAACTTAAATGTAGTATTACAAGGGTTGTTAAGACCATTTTCTGTCAGAATTAAAACGTTAGATGGATGATTTGTGTGATAAAAGAATTCACTAATGTTTTTTGTATATTATTTAAAGATAAAACTATATGGATTTTAATTATCTGTTAAAATTATTAAAAAATGTAAATTATAAGATCATTTCTAAGTGAAATATGAAACCTGCATGTTTTTAAATTTTAATAAACTTTAGTTGATACAGCAATGAATTAGAAAATGTTTTTAGCAATTGATTATGGTGACAGATGATAACAACCCCTTGGGGGATGGAGAACGCACACCAAACAACCCTAAGGATTCTTCAACAACTGAGAACCTTCTCGTGGGATGCAAAAGTGTTGGTAGCTCTAGCCGGTTTCGCTTTGGAGTATGGAAACTTCTGGAACCTTTATCAGGCATCAGACCCTCTGGGGAACTCGTTGAAAGTGCTGAATCAGGTTCAGCATAGACAGCTTCCGGTGGTTGATCTGAACTCAACAGTGAAGCTGGTGCTGGAGGCTGTTGAGAAGATCAGTCGTTGGGGAACCTTGTCTGCTGATGAAAGCTATGACACCGAGGATGTGCCTGCTTTGTCGGATGCATTGGAGCAGATCCCCCTTGTTGTTTACTGGGTTGTCGCTTCCCTTGTCGCTTGCAATAGCAACCTCCAGGGTGTATCGTAAGTCTTATCTCAACAAAACATGTTCTTCATGTCAAATGTCGTCGAGTAATTAATCCTAAACTTTTTATGTTTCAGGAACTATCCGTTACTGGAATTTCGTGCCAAACTTTCTCTCGCTCTGGATGAGTTCGCCAGGCTACTAGTGATATGCGAGAAGCAAAAAGGTTTTTGTCTGCTCAGAGTTTCTGCATGTTTTTACTTTACTTAAGTGATGAAAAGAAGTTAACTCGCTAAAATTTTACTGTTGCAGATCGTGTAGAAGACTACCGGAGGCGTAAGAGGAACTTTAACAAGCCTAAAGACATTGTAGACTTTTTGAAGCTCTTGATCAGTAAAAATGGCTCTCAGAACGCTCAAATATACGATGGCAACGCCAGAAGGACAGTGGTTCGTATCATATTAGTCGTTTCGAGGTTTAATTCAGTGTAGAATTATTATAAGGTCTCAATCGTCTTACTATAAATAAAAAACGATGGTTTGTTTTGCTTGTGAATAGAATGTTGAGGTTTTCAAGGACAAGTACGTGTTGCTATTCATTTCGGGGTTGGACAGAATAGAAGATGAGATTCGGCTTCTGAATTCAATCTACGAGGGACTAGTGGAGGATCCGAATGACAAGAGCGGATTCAAGAAAGAGGAGTTCAAGATCTTGTGGATTCCGATGGAGAGTGGATGGGGTGATGCGCGGAGGGAGGTGTTCAACACTCTGAAAAGCTACATAAAATGGTACGTGGTGGAGTACGTTGAACCCTTGCCAGGAACAAGGCTGATTGAAGAGGATCTAAAGTTCCAGGGTAAACCTATTCTTCCAGTGGTGAAGCCACAGGGCGTGCTGCTGAACGATGATGCATTGGACATCATCTTCGAATGGGGAATCGACGCATTCCCTTTCAGAAAATCGGATGCCTACCTACTTGCGCAGAAATGGAAATGGTTCTGGGACGAAGTAAAGAAAACAAATCTTCACGGCATACAGGTAATAAAACCCCCAAAACAAGCTTACCAAGTTTTCTGTACATTCACCGACTAACCCTAAAATTGTTGTGTGTGTGAATGAATAGGTGAAAGGTGATAGGTACGTGTTCATATATGGAGGCAGCGACAAGTGGAGCCGAGAATTCAGTGTGGCAGTGGATAAAATAAAGAGGCACGAAACAATAAAGAGGGCAGATGCAATAATAGAGCATTACCATTTGGGGAAGGACGATCCGAAGATAGTTCCTCGGTTCTGGATCGGAGTGGAAGGGAAGAGACAGAAAAAGCATTCGGAGAAGTTGGACTGTGAGATCCAAGAGATTGTAAAGTCTTTGCTTTGCCTGAAGCAGGACACGCAGGGATGGGCCATTCTCAGCAAAGGGTCCAACGTGAAGATTTTAGGGCACGCCCAACCCATGTATCAGACTGTGGCTGACTTCGAAAAGTGGAAAGACAGAGTTCTGGTCAAAGAAGGCTTCGACATTGCCTTCCAAGAGTACTATGAGACCAAGCGTCATCTTCCTGCTCCTCAACCATGCGAATTCAACACTCTTGATGTTCTCGCAACCATAACATGCCCTAATTCCTCTTGTGGACGCGTCATGGAGGTCACTTCCGTTAACTACAAGTGCTGCCATGGTGGCAATGTTGCTGACCACGCCTTCCCATCTCCGACAACCCAAACCTTATAAACCTCAATTACAACCTCAGTTTGTTTTGGAGAAACTACGCCAACCTGAATTAAGTGTGTGTTTTTTACTATATATCTATGTTTGCATGCATGTGAGTCTGAACGACTCGGTCCCTTGCGACCTCTTCATAAATAATGCCATATTTTGTATCTTCTGAGTCAGATTATTCAATAAATAATTCCTTCTCCGACCGCATTTCGAAATCCTTCCAATCTTTTAGTACTTCCACTGCTCATATTCAGTTATTTTTAGTCAAAAGTTAATGTGTATAAGGGTGCCGTTGAATACCAATCAAGCTTACAAATATACGATCACGATCTTATTGAAAGTAACCTACACTCAGTAGCTGCATAAAAAATGGTTTTCTGTAAGCTAACTTTTAAAACTTTTCTTCTCTCTTTATTATAAATTCCAAGACTACACCACCCAGTCATTTATAATTTCAAAAAAAGTACATGAAATAACCTTGTTTGACAATTTTATTTTTACCTCTAATTTCAACTAAATTAATGCCAAGTGTTGACATCATTCGTTTGGGTCACTCTCAAGTTGTAGTTGTTTTATGTGTTTTTCTTGCTTATACCACCCCCAATCCAATGGAAACAAAGTTGACTATAGTTTCACGAAAGGTGGGTGATGAAGTGGGTCCGTCATTTGGTGGGTTCTTGATCGGGGGCTACCCTCCAAAATAATTGGTTGGAGCTTGATTATGTGTATAAACTTTGACCCACCAACGGTCAAACACAGTTTAATTGACCGTGTTTTGAATGTGCTATCTACTCGCACCCCATTTCCTCTGCCTATAATGTATAAATACCCTTTCTCTCGTACATGCTCTTAACTAAATTAACCGAGAACAATAGTACTACATGGATTCATTTTTTCCCGAGAAACTTCTGGGTGAGATCTTCTGGGATCAACTTTTGCCCACTGATCAAAGTGATGTAGTTCAAAATTCCCGTATCATCAAGGCTGAAGCTTTCCCTCCAGCAACTCAAAGTGCTTTTCTTCAATATAGAGACCTACCCAGAAGAAATAACCCTCTGAACGGGTCAAATTCAGAGAGCATGAGTAAGAGGATGCTTGCATTCTTGAGAAAAAGTTCCCCTGTGGAGAGAAATAACGTAGAAGAGAATGAAAGAGATCGCAGTTTCAGGCACATGATCAACGAGAGAATGAGAAGACAGAGACAGAGACAATGTTGCTTGGCCCTGCATTCAATTTTACCACACGGAACCAAAGTATACAGATATTGGTTTATATATATTATTACGAATATCTTTTGTGTAATTATATATATACATATATACCCATAAACATTTTGAGGATGAAAAATAAAACTAATCGAACTTATTCATAAAGTAATTCTAAGAAAAGTCCATTTTTTCTTCTTCACGTAAAAGTGATGGAAAGTGGTCGAAACAGAATGCATGTATATATTTTGAAATTTGAATCTCCCCAACACTCTGTATTTCATGTTTTGTGGCAGACGGATAATAATTCTGTAATTCAAACAGCAGCAAAGGAGATTGTAAGGCTAAAAGGATGCAGAGAAGAGCTGCAGAGGAAAAATAGCGAGGCTGAAGGTGTTTGTGTGAGGAAGAAAGATGGAGGAAGAAAGATTGCATATTTGAGAGTTGCAGATCCTGAGTGTGGAATTGATTCAATGGTTGAGAGGCTGAAGTGGTTGAAAGAGGAAGGAGTGGAGAGCAGGAGGATCAAATCAAGTTTCTCCCCAAAGGAGTTGTTTGCAGTGTTAGAGATAGAGAGTGGTGAGGAGGTATAAGGTTCATGGGAAACTTGTAAGAACAAAACGATAGAGTCGGGATTTTGTTATAAGTGAAGCTTGAATTTGTAAATAATGTAGATGATAGACAGACACACGTGTGGGTAGGTCAATTCACTCCTCTTTTCTTTATGGTGGTCAAGCTTGTACACGTGTAACACTGTTTCAATTTTAACTCAAATTCAGTTATTAAATAAATACCCTGTCTTGTTTCAGTCATTGGATAGAATTAGTGTGTTCTTTTTGTAAATGAAGATTTCCAAAATGTAACAAATTATTAATGCAACCGTGAATCAAACATGAGGTCTAAGGAGCAATGAACGATGTTTAATAGAAGGGTCCTGTAGTTTTTTCTTTATGATTTTAGAGAAATTGATAATTTTCCAAAATTCGAACAGTTACGTGGGTTCAATTTTAGAGGTATAACTTGTTATATAATTGTAATTTTGTACACAAAAACTAAGGAATAAATCTATAATATTAAATATCTTTATCTCAATACTTCAAGTAAATGCATATCATATAATTTTAACTTGATAATCTCTCAAAAAAAAAACTTGGCTTGTCATAAATTTGGTGAGAGTATACATGTTAGTTGATTTTTAGATCAAGTATTTGAAAATTCAATAATAATTTTATCAAGTTTTTTCTTGATGAAAAAACTATCAACATCCACCTTTTTCATACAACCATGTACTATTGTGAGTAATATTATGTACAACTTTATTATTACAAACAGTCCAACTTTATTATCATCACATCCTTCATATAATAACATTCACATGTTGTTAACTTGGATTATGCATGAACTGGTTAACTACACTAATATAAGCTAAATCTGTTTTAGTGTTTGAGAGATACATCAGTCTCCTTACCAGTTGATATCTTCCCTTATTAGTTAAAGTTGGATCTTTTCAATATACAACTTTAATCTCCATTCAATTATAAAATTTGTTGGTTTGTACATTGTCAACCTAGTTTTTTAACATATATAAATCCAAGGTGCATACTTTCATTCTTAAACCTCAATTCCCATAAAGAACTTGATAAGATCAAGATCTAGCATAAGTGTTTTTGTTGTGTTAGGTTTTTTAGAAGACAATTGGTGTGGTATATCTTCAACATGACAAATATTCGATATCTACGTGCTCAAATTCTTCTTCATTATATGGTTATTGATTATGATATTTTTACACACTTTTATGATATTGTTTTATACTCATGATTTTCTAATTAAAATTTGTTACTTCCTTTCTCCACTTTGAACTTATTATCAAAATTTTAATGGAATAAAAGCCCAAATTTCATTATAATTCTTCCCCTGAATTTTAGACTAAGAAAAAAAATATCTCACGAAACTACGTATATAATACTAAATGTTGGAAATCCCCCACATCAGTTAGAAATAAGGTTAGTTTAGAATATATAAGTGGGTGCAAACTTCAATTTACAACATGGTTTTGTGAAGTTGAGTTAAGCTTAAAATCTAATTCTTAACATCATATCAAAGTTTGGTTAGAGCCTATCCTAACACTCGATATGTATATACCTCGGTATATACCCTTTTTGGTTTTTATCATAGCCCAAGAACACACAAATTTTAGCTGTAGGGGACAACTTATGATATAGGACTATCCTTTGATCACATACAAGAAAAACTTCAGAAGGAACCAATGTAGTTATTGGAATTTAAAGGACATGAAGATCATGACTTAGAGCACACTTGAAGAATAATTTTAGGTAATTAAAAGTTTTGTAATTTTTTTTATGTAAGCTCGTTCGGCGACCTGGTTCACTGGGTGAGAATGTATTTATGAGTTTACAATTTATAAGTTTCGTTGGACAAGGTAAGTTTCCCTAGGTGTCGCGTCCCTAGGAGAGCTTAATTATCTCGTTGAACGAACAAGTTTGAGTTTGTTAGGCGAATAGATGTAAGCACTTTTAGTCATTAATTGAATATAAATTCATTAAGAAAAATTATTCTCTTGGTTCTTGTCTTAGGACAATGGTTCTTATCAAAGATTAACATCTTTGTGGCAAATCTTTCTTGAATTATCAATCTACTAGATTGTGACGTCTCCATTCCTCTCTAATTTTGTATTCTTTATCCAATTTTCTTATTTATTTTACAGAAGGAATCCAAAGTCAGAACCTAAATTGTGACGTCTCTATTTCGGTTTGAAGAATATGGAGTCTTTGTTAGAAGAATTTTGAAGAGATGTATTCATCCTTATAAGAACAAATAGGTACATAAGCCCCCAAGTTCATAATTCACAAATGAAGTGCAAGATGAATGAACGAGCTTAAGTGTTTTTACTCAAATAATTGATCTTAAGATTATATAAAGATTAGCCTCTTTTCAATCTTTCACCAGGTCGGATTTATTTTATTTTATAATGTAACAACATAATTGTTGTGCATTGAGAGTTTTGATATTAAAACTCTTTTCACTTTCTTTATTTTCTTTAGCATCTTATCCTTGTTCTTATAATACTTCACTCCTAGAAATCATAAATTAAATAAGAAATCTATAAACCAAGACTAAATTAAAAAAGTTTTAATTCATAATTATAATTTTATATACAAAAATAAGCACAAACCTAATAAAATTATTGAAATATTTTCATCTCCATCCTACATTTTGCCTCTTTTAAGAAACTAAATAAGACATGGCGATCATAAATAAATTGGTTCTCATGGGTATTATTCAAAACACATTCATGTTTTAAGTACGGATAATACTTTATTTTTTCAATTAGGTATGAGGACGAGATAAGTATGTACATATCCTCCCCGTCCTCATACCCTCCCAATACTAGGGATGGAAACAAGGTGACATGGGGACAAGTTTCATTATCTCGTACCCATCAAGAAAAAAAATCATCTCATCCCCTTACACATATCCAATGACTATAACATTTTTATCTAATCCTCACCCTATTGGGTAACGTGTATTCACACATACTCATGTCGATATTTGATTTCTTACTATTTCAATATCAATTAATTATTTTTTATAAAAAAAATAAAAAATCATTGCAAAGAAAACATGATATTATCAAATGGATATACTCTTGTTTTTTTAATATAAAATATATAGAAAGAAATTATTGTTGTATATATTATCAAATGGATATACTCTCTCTCGCTCCCTCTCTCTCTCGCTCTCTCTCTCCCTCTCCCTTTCTCCCTCCCGCTCTCTCCCACTCTCTCCCTCTCCCTCTCCCTCTCTCTCTTCTCGCTTTCTCTCCCTCTCTCTCCTACTCTCTCTCTCCCTCTCTCTCTCTCCCTCTCTCTCTTCTCTCTCCCTCTCCCTCTCCCTCTCTCTCTTCTCGCTCTCACTCTCTCTCTTCTCTCTCTCCCTCTCTCTCCCTCTCTCTCTCTCCCTCTCTCTCCCCTCTCTCCCTTTCTCTCTCTCTCTCCCTCTCTCTCTTTCTCTCTCTCTCTTCTCTCTCTCCCTCTCCCTCTCTCTCCCTCTCTCCCTCTCTGCCTCTCTCCCTCTCTCCTCTCTGCCCCTCTCCCTCTCTCCTCTTTTTCTCCCTCTCTCTCCCTCTCCCTCTCTCTCTCTGATCAAATCAACCACCATTAAATTTTTAAATTTTTTATGCATTTCACTCTTGTACAATCTAAAATGTATTGATGTACTTAATTTAAAATATATTTTTTATTTTTATATTTATATAATTTAATTTACATCTTTTATCGAAACAAATATTTTATAATGTAGAATATACAATTTAAAAAGTTTTACGGTCCAAAATATTTCTTACCCATAAATAATTATAACTTTTTTCACATTTATACAAGTACGCGAAGAAGGTATAGAAATAATAAAAGAAATTCTCACATCTTATTATTCATGGGCAGGCTCATGGTATTAACATCATTTTTCCACTTTCCAACACCCAATTTTTTTAGACTAATTTTAACTTATCTACCCAATTAACCCCATGGTCAAATTATTATTTTATAAATTTTTACCATCTAATATATTATTTACCGGAGAAATTAGAAATGAGTGTGTACACTTATATTTGATTATAGCATTTATTTAGTGTGAAAGTCGAGAAAATTTTAAATAGATATCCGAAGGTCTTTCTTTAACATACCTACTCATAGAACTCCAAAAAAAACAGAGAACAATATAGTTTACAATTTCAAACTAGATGTTTCACGATGAAAAGAAAATTGTCTCTTTTAAGTAATATTGAAATTTATAATTATCCTTCAAATAATGAAAAATAATATATATATATATATATATATATATATATATATATATATTTTCTGCTGTAATAAGACGAGAACGCCACTTGTAATATTGTTGTCTCCGCTGAATGTTTGAATGTTTATTCCGCTTTGCTGTGAACGATTGATCGATATATGTGATGACCTACAAAATATACTCAAATCAGAATTTTTCTATCTAGGTTTAAAGTAATTCATGAATAAAAGTGTCTTTATCTCAACATTGAACTCTATTAATAGAGTTTATAAGAATTTGAGTAATTAATTTATCTTTTAATAATTATTAATATAAATCTTAACCACTCATCAATAATTATTATATTATTAATTGCATTTTAACTCTGCTTAACTGATGTCGACGGATTGTGAGACTCTGCATCGACCACTCGATCTTTTCAATTCAGTACGTCACCGTACCGATTGGCGACTATAAGCACATAGTAATATATATATATATATATATATATATATATATATATATATATATATATATATATATATATATATATATATATATATATATATATATATATATATATATATATATGAAAAATCAAAAGCGATATGGATGAAGTGAAGGTCGGAGGAAACTTAGTTTTTGACGATCGATCAAAACTGTTATTTATATATCTTTGCTCCAATGCTTTCCAACTTCACTCAACTATTTTTTAGTAACATATTCAACAACCCACTACATGTTCATTCTAAGTCCTTTTCTGAGAGACTTTGGAAATTTTCGAGGAAAGAGAGTTCAAGAAAAATTGACAAAAGCTGCTTTTGTAACAAATATCAATTTGTCGTTTTCTCTTTTATAAATTGCATGTTCATATTCACCATGACTGACTTCTGCAATTTTTTCTGCCACGCGAACAAGGACTTGTACCATTCCTTGTTCAAAGTTTACAATCATCTTCTTTTGTTTTATTAAATTTAATGATTATGTCTACATCTGTTTTAAGTGTTCATATATTAATCAACGTGGAAATTTTGCTTGATGGAGTTAAATCATTTTTTTAATATTATAGCATTTATTCTAAATTTCAGGAACTAAAAGTAAAAAACTTGCGATGGTAATAATTTGTTGATATTAGAGGGAATCAATGATATAATATTAACTTATTTAATAAAAAAACTTTTGACAAAATTTCTTCATATTATTTTTTATGGTTTTTATTCTTAGCTGTGTGTAAGTGTAATATTCTTTTTATAGGTTGTTGTTTAGTATGATAAATTATTAACCTAGTGCTTATTATTTTGTCATATGAGGTGACTCCCTTCCTACCAAGTCAAGTCGTTTCAAAAGTCACTATTAAAGTTGCATTGCATTATTTCCTTAAACCAAATAATAAAGATCTGATTACAACAACCAAGAATTTGTCCAATATATAAAAACAATAGATGGTAATTTAGTTTCTGAAATAAAATAATTCTTATTTAATTTTTAAATAATTAGAAGTTATTATAACAAGAATTATGTACTTATTACAAAAGACTTAATATTAAACACGAAGAAATTGGTCAAAAGTAGGAATTAAGATATTCTGCAGTCCAAACTGACTGCGCAAATCTTATCCTCTAAAACATTTTGTTTTATTATATTCAAGCACCAAGACTTCTTTTAAAATCTGCACTTTTTTTGGTGAGGAAAAATTAAGCACAGAGAAAAGAAAATAACAATATTTCCCAGCTTAAATTAATTAATCTTTCATGGAACTTCATTGGATAATATCAACACGTTGATTGAATAAGTTTTTTAATAAATTATTTATAAATAAGTCTTTACATCCGTCAGTAAGACTTAACTATCAAAATAGAATTTTGTTAAGATTCTTAATATAAAAGAACTTACAAAAGATATATAATTTAACAAAAAAAAATTGTTAAGACTCTATAAAAAATATTTCTTAAGAACTTATGAATCCTGACCTTTGTCTTCCATGATGAATTGTGTACTATAATTCAACTTCTGGCTAGAAGGCAATGTTTACTATGATATAAGATATATGTAAAAGTATATATTAAGTATTTTTATTATATTTTTTTAAAATTACTTTTTATTTTACATTTTGTAGTTTTGTTATATCATTTTCAAAATATGCAGATTCACTTCTATAATATAAAACTAAGTTACACATTATGATGTTTACACAAGGATAAGATCATTTCATCAATGAATGGATTATTCTTACTCTTCGATATATATCCATTATTTTTCTATATTTTCCTATCACCTAATATTACAATTGTAGTAACAAAGAATATATCAAGAAATTTAAAAAAACTTACTTTTATATTTTTAGTTTTATTTAATTAGGTTTCAAATAAATTTTACTATTAGTACATTTATTTTAAAATTTGTGTTTTTACTTTAGAAATATTGTTTATATACGAGAAAAGTTTTTTAAATCGAAGAAATTGGATGTCACATAAAATCTCTTCTGTAATAATTTCTTTCAAAATTTAGTTTCTTCATGCAAAAGAACTCATCAATACCGGTCCAGAAACACTTTTTTTTAATTATATAAGATTAATTTAAAACATTTCATACGAAAACGCTAATTAAAAGTATAACTGTATTTTCCTTACACTAAAAAATACATCGTCTACTTTATATTTCTATTATTAAATATTATAATTTTTGTGGAGCTCTTTCCATTTTATTTTTTAAATAGTAACCTTATATTTTTGTCAAAATATTCCTGATATTTTTATGATCAAAATTTAAAATAAAAAACAATAAATTGAACAAGTTTAAAATTAGATGCCCGTTTTATTGAATCAATCAACACATTCAACCAATGAAATTGAAATAATTGAATTAGTTTAACATTTTCATCGTATCAAATCGAACTTAAACCGAATTAATTAATTAATTACGTTTCACTTTTGAAACATACAATTAGTCGTAATGTCGCAAATTAGTTATAGATAGATTATGAAGGAAAGTGGTTTTAGAAAAATAAATATTTTAGATATTTTAGACAGTTAAGATATTTGTCAAAGCCACTAGCCACATTTTTAGGTAAGGTGGTTATTTTTATTTTGCTTATAAATACAGTGACAGGACCAAAGTCCAGGTACGTTCTCTTTATGCTCTAGAGATCCTGAATAATATTTCAGAGCAGTATCCAATTACTCTCTTGAGAGCTTCAGCTCCATAACTCACATCTGACTTGAGCGTCGGAGTATCTTTGCAGGTACCTCCCCCTCCTTTGGTGAATACGAAGGACAACAGTTGAAGAAATGCAAGCATCCCAGACATCCAGGAGCAACAGAGACACACAGGAAAATGTATACCGAAACATTTTGGCGCCCACCGTGGGGCCGAGTGTCATCTCACAAAAACCGCAAGAGGAGCACTCGGCCTCGATGAATCACTTTTTCGGAAGGAGCTACTCCCTCAAATCACTGCATTGTCACCAAGAGTTTCCTCCGCGAGCCATTAACGCCACCGCGAACATCTCTGCGAAGTCGCGCCGGTGAACACCTTAATTCAGAAGTATCATCAAATCTGGGAATGTAAAAGATCTCTGTTGGGAGCGAAAAACACTGGTATCGTTTTGTCCCATCGAAGTGCAACGGTGAATCCATTTCCATAAAATCGTGAATGCACATCGAATCTCTCTTGCCGTTATGGTTGACGACATCGTTCCTTGCTTATCTACTCAATAACACTCTTCCATTTCTGGTATCGTCCTTACTGGATGAAAGATCTTCCATGAGTGCGTCCAATAAATGAAGAGCAATGCCACCGCACCACCACCAGCAGCCTCTCTGCACTCGCACGCGCAATCAAAACCAACCCTAATTCGCCAAAACGGGAACGATCCTTTACAGTTGGTGATGAGCCTGGTCCGCAAAGAAGACCACCACTACCGTCACTAACGTTCTGATCACTGGGTCGTGCTTCATCCACCAGACTTCAGTTCATGTCTCCTTAGAACTAAGGATACAGAGGCACACCAGAAATCCCTAAAAACAGATTCGAGAATGAGAACGAAAGAACCCCAAATCCCCAACGAGAAAAACTCTGACCAGGATTGCACAAAACCACAATTCCTAATTTCCCAAATTCCCAATTACACCCCAAATCGCAACCCAAAGCTCAATGGCGCCGCCGCTTTTTCAAATCACTGCGTCGCTGTCAACGCCATCTTCACGCCTTCAAAATGGCGTACTCTTCACACAGGAATCGAAACCCCAAGGAACAGAATCGAGATTGAGCACCGAAAACCCTAAATTCCCAAATCAATGACGAGCCCTTTCGGCGCCTCCAGGTCTGCCGCATTGTCAGACCCATTCTCCACGTCTTCCGTAAGACTCGCTCCACCCACGCGTCATTCAGTTTGGCCTCCACGTCATCCAACCCAACTTCTATTCCTCAAATAATCCAGCGTCCGACCTCGACTTTCGGCTTCAAGGACGCTCGACAATCACTATGTACGAGCGTCCAAACAGTCGGCCTCACATCCCACTTGAGCGCTCGAAAAATCACTCTGTACGAGCGTCTGTCGGTCGTTCGGCCTCGTGACGAGCGCTATGACATTCGAGCGTCACGATCGTTCGACCCAGCTGATGATCAGCCATCCGGCGACAAAGACGTTCGTCCTCAAACGTCCAACAGTCACTGTGGACGAGCGTTCAAGCAATCGGCCTTTCGGCCTCGACCATTGGATTCGTTCAAACAATAGACCGCTCGGCCTCGCCTTCGGCGACGAGCGCTCGTCAAGTCGATATAAACGAGCGTTCAGAAAACCGCTCGATGAGCAATGGGACGAACGTTCAAACCATCCTCGACGTTCATCCACTCAGTCCTCAATGCTCGACAAACAACGAGCGTCCAAACTTCGCTGGACATTCCATTTTAACGAGCATTCAAGAGCCGCTCGTGAATTCACATCAACGAGCGCTCGGCAGTCCATGTTTACGAGCGCTCACAAACCATCCTCACGCTCAACCGCTCGGCAGTCCATGTTTACGAGCGCTCACAAACCATCCTCACGCTCAACCGCTCGGCAATCCATGTTTACGAGCGCTCAAGAAATTGGCCGTTCGGCCCCAAATTTGTTCAACCTTTTGGTTTTCAGCGCTCGACAACCCATGCGTACGAGCGTTCAAGACAGTCGGCCGTTCGACTTCCCTTTGCTTTCAACCACTCAGTCTCACATGCCACTCGACCGCTCGACCTATGTAACAGTCCTCATGATCGGCCTCGCATACCACTCGACCTCTATCGCTGGGTCATACGTATCCTCACGTTCGGCCTCATTTGCTCCAGCTTTTTGCCGTTCATCTTCGCCTCCTTTTGGTCCATCAAATTCCTCACTTGCACACGCTCTCTAATTACAGCAAAGACAGCCTCCCTCAAACTCATAAGTCCTATAGTTACCACGTTCATAAAACGGAGCGGTTAACTCGGACTTGGGGGGCATGTTATGTAGTAAGGATATTTATGTAATAACATAAATATCTTAGATATTTTAGACAGTTAAGATATTTGTCAAAGCCACTAGCCACATTTTTAGGTAAGGTGGTTATTTTTATTTTGCTTATAAATACAGTGACAGGACCAAAGTCCAGGTACGTTCTCTTTATGCTCTAGAGATCCTGAATAATATTTCAGAGCAGTATCCAATTACTCTCTTGAGAGCTTCAGCTCCATAACTCACATCTGACTTGAGCGTCGGAGTATCTTTGCAGGTACCTCCCCCTCCTTTGGTGAATACGAAGGACAACAGTTGAAGAAATGCAAGCATCCCAGACATCCAGGAGCAACAGAGACACACAGGAAAATGTATACCGAAACAGTTTAACATTTTCATCGTATCAAATCGAACTTAAACCGAATTAATTAATTAATTACGTTTCACTTTTGAAACATACAATTAGTCGTAATGTCGCAAATTAGTTATAGATAGATTATGAAGGAAAGTGGTTTTAGAAAAATAAATATTTTTGACACATCTAAAATTTTTATATTCATTTGTTATTATTTTTTCTTATTTTTTTATTGTTTTTTAAAACAATAAAAAATTTACACTTTTGTAACTAATTTACTTTTTATAAATATAAAAGTGTGTCATTCGTTACTTTCTTATGCATGGTAATAGTAAAGAATGTTGGATTTTTATGGAAAAGTTGGCTGTTTGCAATGAATGGATGGAAATCAAGTGAATCAAATTCACTTTCTACGAGTTACTCAAAGATGTTTGGTTTCCAACTAGATATTTTCTCCATGCCTGCCATATGCGTTTGTCGACTACTTAAAATAGAAAAGAAAGAAAGTATATAATAATTACTATTCTAATTTAAAAATTAGTTAAATATCAAATCTAATTTTTTTTGTTAAAAAATTATATTTATAAAATATTTAAATTTTAATATTTTTCATTTATATTTAACTTATTTTATCACCAAGCGAGTGTATATGATATTTATTTTGTATTATTGTTACTTATAAAAAATAAAAAATATTTTTTTCTTTATTATATCTCTTTATTGTAATTATTTTTCCTTTGAAGTAAAAAATCTTTATAATAGAAAGTTAAACGTAACATTATAAATTTAGACAGTTAAACAAAGAAAAATTTGAAATTTTAATGACTTTTATCAAAAGTTCAATTAAAATATAAAAAAATTAGGTATCTATTACATGATAAAAAAGATTTAATTATACCTATTACATAATAAAATTTACTTAATTATAAATCAATTGAAAAATATACTTAATTAATAATAAATGACTACCTTACCTCCACTAATAACAAAATCAAACAATGTAATCAAGAAAAGAATTATGAGTTTAAAATAAAATAAAGAGAGAAAAATAATGATTCTAAAATAAAATAGATTAATGTTAAAGTTTGAAATATACTTTTGATACAAATAATTTGACAGAGACGTCTCCACAAAATTATGAAAACAGTAAAAGAGTGGAGACAGAACAAGAATGTGGGATGTGGGGGCATTATTTCAATTATATATACAAGTGCTGTGGGATGCATCTCCTCCACATCAGTGTTCATTCTCTTTCCCTTTTCTTCCTTCTCCTTTAGGATAATGGACACATCTCTGGTGTTTAAGGTGCAGAGGCGGGAGCCAGAGCTGATAGCTCCGGCGAAGGCCACTCCTCGCGAAGTGAAGCTGCTCTCAGACATAGATGACCAAGACGGGTTAAGGTTTCAGATTCCAGTGATACAGTTCTATCGATATGATCCAGCGCTGGCAGGGAGAGACCCTGTTGGGGTTATCAGAGAGGCTTTGGCCAAAACGCTTGTGTTTTACTATCCCTTTGCAGGTAGGCTGAGGGAAGGAGCCGGTCGGAAACTCATGGTGGACTGCACAGGGGAGGGTGTTTTATTCATTGAAGCTGATGCAGATGTCACACTCGCTCAATTTGGTCACGCTCTTCAACCTCCTTTCCCCTGCTGGGAGAATCTTCTTTACGATGTTCCTTCCTCCCAAGGAGTTCTTCACACTCCCCTTCTCCTCATCCAGGTATATTCATTCATTCATTCATTCATTCACACTTCAACCATCTTTCTTCGTAAAGGAAAACGTCACTTTAGAGTATATCAGTGGTATTACTGCCAATAGCCTAATGGAAAAGCAGAGCACACTAATAATAGTTGAGCAACAAGAGGTTAAAAAATTGAAAAAATATGATGATAAGATTTTGCATGGTGAAAACACGTGAGTTGACAAAGCAGACGGGTGCGTGCAGGTAACGCGCCTGAAGTGCGGCGGTTTCATATTCGCGCTCCGTCTGAACCACACCATGAGTGACGCAGCGGGGCTGGTCCAGTTCATGAACGCCGTGGGAGAGATAGCGCGCGGGAGGCAGGAGCCATCGGTCCCACCTGTGTGGCGCAGAGAACTTCTGAACGCGCGGGACCCACCGCGAGTGACGTGCATCCACCGTGAGTACGACGTCGTCCCCGACACGAAAGGCACGATCATCCCCGTGGACGACATGGCCCACCGCTCCTTCTTCTTCGGCCGCAGCGAACTTTCGGCCATCCGGCGCCTCCTCCCCCCTCACCAGAACCAGTGCTCCAGCTTCGATGTCCTGACCGCGTGCCTATGGAGGTGCCGCACCCTGGCCCTGCAACCTGACAGCGACGAGGAGGTCCGCATTATATGCATCGTGAACGCGCGCTCCAAATTCAACCCTCCTCTGCCAGAAGGTTACTACGGCAACGTTTTTGCTTTCTCCGTGGCGGTTACGACTGCGGGAAAGTTATGCGAGAATCCGTTGGGGTATGCTTTGGAGTTGGTGAGGAAGGCGAAGGCGGATGTGAGCGAGGAGTACATGCAGTCGTTGGCAGATCTGATGGTTACAAGAGGACGGCCTCACTTCACGGTGGTGAGGTCGTATCTGGTGTCGGATGTGAGACGAGCAGGGTTCGAAGACGTTGACTTTGGGTGGGGTAAAGCTGTGTATGGAGGACCCGCGAAGGGCGGTGTTGGAGCCATTCCTGGTGTGGCTAGCTTTTACATACCCTTCAGAAATGATAAGGGAGAAGAAGGTTTGGTTATGCCAGTTTGCTTACCCTCTGAAGCCATGCAGAGGTTTGAGAAGGAGTTGGACTCTGTGCTCAACAATCGCCTTCCACCAACTATTAATACTATTTCTTCTTCAAATTCCAGGCAGCTCCTTCTTTCTTCCTTGTAGTCTAAATTACCAATCCAGGAACGAATTCCACCTTCTTCTCACTCTCTCACAAACCCATCACTACACTACTTTCTACCGCCACTAAATTAAGTACTATTTCTCTCTTTAAATGTCATTACTTTTTAATCCTTTATCTTTTGTACCCTTGTCTCTATTGAAAGTCAAGTTTGAGTTGAGAAAACGTTGCTGATAACATAATACATAGATCAGTATATACTATTTCACAAATTCCCACAAGTATCTAAATTATGTAATAAAGACATTGAAATATAGTTAGACGTCCAAAATTATAGTTATTTTTTACTGTATGAACGCCGTCGTGACGAGAAGCAACAAAATGTATGAATATTAACAAGATTAAATGTTAAAAATAATTAGGTTAATTCTAACCCAAGTTATATAGATCTTAATTGAATTAACAAAAGTTCATCACAAAAATCTATTAATACATGTTTAATATTAAAATAGTTGGTTACTTTTACTACTATTTATTAACTTGAGCATTAGAGTGCTTTCTTCCGATTACACTCTAGCGTATTCAAAGTTGTGAAGACAGTTAAAGAATTATATTGGGACTTAAAAGTAAAGAGACATCTAACATTAAAAGACTTAATCTTGACCCCACAAACCCAACCATGTTTATTACTTTAATTTTAAATAATTTTATAATTAGTAATTAAATAAATAAGACTTATTCTAAAGAACTTGTGATTAAATTTTAAATAAAAGTTGTCTAAAATTTTAGTCTAATTTGTGACACATGACCTCACATCAATTTAAATTTAAAGTTTAGAAAATAAAAAATATTTTTCAAATGTAACTCCTAAGTATAAGAAATATAAAATTTATGCCAAAATTAAGTGACATTTTATAAAGATATAATAAAGCTTAGGACCAATGTATCATTGTATAAGATTTCAAAACACACAAAGTTATATATTAGAGTGGATTTTTTTAACTACGTAGATTTACAAAGAAAATTTTCATAAAAAAGACTTCATATCCGCTCTATTATTAAGAATTAGAAATAAGTATAATGAATAGTTTTGTTTTTTTTTTACAAACGGTTTTGGACTTTTCCTGAAATTAAGACAAGTGAATTTGTAGGCATTTTCATGAGGCCTCCATACTAAAAAAGAATATATTTTTACCAAGTATATTGTCTTGTGTTGCAATTATGTGGTGTAACTTAACATATTCTTCCTTTGACTTATTATAGACTATGAGCGAAGAGAATGCTTGGATGTATGAGCATTGTTGTATATATCTCTATTTGATATTGTGATACAATATTGTAGAAAATTGTGAAATATATGTATGTTTAGGTATTGTCAAGTATTGATTTTCGACAAAAATAAAAATAAAAATCTATCAATAATATTACATGTTAAAGTTCTCATTGATAGAAAAACTTGATATTATAATATAAATAATAGATGGCAAATAAATTAAACTTACTAGTCTTTTGTTTAAATAGTTTGAGAAGATTTCATATGTAAAGTAACCATATAATAATAGTTGATTGATATAATTAATGTCAATTATACCTACATTAAATGTTAGTTTCTACAACATGTTTAATTATTTTACTATATATTGTTCAATAAATATGTACTCGTTGGTTGATAATCAAATAAATTTAATTTGTTTCCTTTCCTTCATTAATGTATTGATGTATGTTTCTACTCTTTTTATACCCATGAGTTGAATAAGTTGAGGCTCTTAGTTTCCCCTCATCTAAACACATACCATAATAAATTATCAATAATGTATATATAATAAATAACAAATATAATCGATACAATTTCCAACAGACATATGTACTATGTTTAGTTTTATTTACAAAATTATTTCTTTTACTGCACTTTTTTTACTACATTAACTTTTGAACCGTGGTTAATTTAGGTCGTTAAAATAATTTTACATTAATAATTAGAGATAAATTACATGATAAAATTATAAAAAAATCAATTTATTACTAAGGTAAATTAAATAATAGAAACATACACGAATAAATAGGAAAATAAAAAAATTAATACAAATAATATGAATTTATTAAAATCAATATAATAAAATGCATAGTTTCACCCATATATATACACACATATTTTACAATCCATAAATAATTAAAAAAAATCTTGTGAAATTCATAATTGTTAAAAGAATTTAAGAAACAAAAAACTTATTTCTTGAAAAACTTAAGTAACTTTAAGACCTATACAAACGTTCATCTCTGTGAGACCTCGGAAATTCAACCCAAACCCCACCTGTTTAATCTCATTAAATACACTCAAAACCCCTGCTCAGAACCATTAAAACGCACCCACA
Source organism: Vigna umbellata (assembly GCF_029865625.1). NCBI lineage: Eukaryota > Viridiplantae > Streptophyta > Magnoliopsida > Fabales > Fabaceae > Vigna > Vigna umbellata. The sequence goes on from NC_142172.1 coordinate 19,382,207, forward strand.
ACTCTGTAAGCTGACGCCAGGTGTCAAGAATGGAAGATTCGAAAATCAGTAGTGGAGGACAGGTGTCCACAGGAGAGTGTACGCTCGTTTTACTTGGGAAGAAAAATGATTTTTCTGAAACCTTCTTCCCACTCTCTCTGCATGCACCTTTCTTCTTCCAAAAATCTGATCTTTCATTTCCTCCTTCTTCTCTCTAGAAAACATTTCCCTTCTCTCTACTATAACTCATCTTTCTCTTCTCCGATCACCGTTCAGGCACCGTAGGAGTATTCCCGGCGTCCCAAGCTTCCTCTTAAACCGAACAAGTTTCAAGTTTGAGCTGGTAAGTTTCTCTTCTTTGTCGTGCGTTCTTTTGTTACATGCAAAGCCAAATTCTGGTTGCATGAAGGGGTATAGTCTAAGTTATTCTTGATTTTATATGGTTAGATTTAGTTGGAAGAGTAAGTGATCTTTGAGGGTAGAAAGCTGTAGACGGGCGAACCCAAAATCTTACGTTTAGGACGTTTCACTCACTGATCCAGGTAAGGGAAGCTTATTTAATTTAATTGGTATTTGTATGTTGTCTTACTGTATGAACGTCCTTGGTTTGACTGAATGAATATGATGCATGCTGGTTGATATGTATGATGATGGTTGATATGTATGAATGTGAATATGAGTAATCATTTTGGAGTATGAATTATTAATATGGATTCTAAAGTATGTAAATTGATATTTGATATGAAGTTATAAGGTATGAATTGATGTGTTGAAACTTGAGTTAGAAATAGATGAAAATCTGAATATGAAATTCTCACTATGATAATGTACGTTCGTAATCGAACGGTCCTCTACTGTTCAGTTTTTCTAGTAAACTGTTTTAAAAATGGAATTCTTTCATTTGGAGAGAATTCTAGTTGAGAACGAGCGTCCCCATGTGGAAACACTATGTTTGAGCGTTCGGTCCACCATAGTTGTACCTTGATATCTGAAATAAAGTAATATATATATATATATATATATATATATATATATATATATATATATGCCCTCGTACTTTAAGATTAGTAGTGCTCGGTCTTATACCTAGCGCTCGTACTGAGTAGTGCTCGGTCTTACACCTAGCGCTCGTACTAAGTAGTGCTCGGTCTTATACCTAGCACTCGTACTAAGTAGTGCTCGGTCTTATAACTAGCGTTCGTACTGATTAATGCTCGGTTTTATACCAAGCGGTCGTACTATTGTATAATCAATCTTGATAAAATAGCGTTCGTCCAACTTCAGTAATATTTTCCCTTACCATGTTCGGTCACTTACTGGCATTGAATTTTTGTATATGAACTAGTATAAATATCGTTCATCAACCTTTTTACTAGACTTCTTTCATTGGAACCGTTCTAAGGTCTCCATATTTGATTTATTCTTTAAGTATTGATTTGAACTCAAGAGAGTCAGTTCATTTAACTGATTCAAGTGGTAAATACCGTTCGTCACCAATTTCACTATTTTACTCGATTCATTTCCTAAATCTAAAAGCAACTCTCTTATTCTTATTCTGTTCTGAAAGGGAGAATTATCGACCTAGTTCTTGTTGTTCGTCCTCGTTCTGAAGAGGGCTGAATGTTCGTTATTTTATGTCCTTATAACTGATGATAAAAACAAAAATAAAGTGAAAGATTATAAAGAATGAACAGTATATGAGATGAATAAACAGTGTTGGTTTTTGAACGAGCGTTCCGGGGAGGAACGACTCATGTATGGAATATTGGAATTGGTAAAGTATGACTGTGGGCATGCTAATGCTGGCAGTTCATCCTGATGTTCCGTGAGTACTCATCCTCACGTAAAGGAGGGTAGATCATGTGTGGGAACGGCAGGAGGTCCTAGTCCTTAGGGGTACTTTGCATAGGGCTAACCTCGGGTGGCAGCTGTTGAATGTATCCCAGTTACTACATCACCCGGGTGCATGAACGCCTGTAGCTACACAGATTCATACAGTCCGGACGGTCCGTCTAGTGGTAGCTTTCATATAGTTATATGTGTTGAACTGCTCTTGTATTGTTGGAATGTTTAATTTATATGTTGATGTATGAATTAAATTACATAAGCTTACCTTGTGTTTTTCCTTATATGTTCTCGTTCTTGTACGTTCGTCTTGTCTATTACAATGATCATCCATGTGGATGTGAGCAGAAGGAGAAGCATTGTTGGAAGATGTAATCGAAGAGGAGAATCTGGTGGACGTGGAAGTCAAGGCCGAACCTTAGAGCGTTCGGTTATTTTGTTTTAGCTGATAGTTAGTTAGTTTTGATCGTTCGGTAATTTGGTTTTGTAAAACCGTTCGACTATGACTTTTCTTATTCTGTTAAATTGTAATTAACTTTGTACTTAACGTCGTTCGGCTTTTTGAACGTTAATATTAGTGTAAGACTGCACTGTTTATTATTAAATGTAATTAATTCTATTATATGGTGATTACTGTATTTTTGGGATGTTACAATTTCCGACTATACTGTTTATTAATTGTCTAAAATAAGAGATCACAAGTAAGAACACCAACTATTAACTAATGCCAGCAATGAATATTGAATGATTGAAAAAACGAAAAATGGGCTCAAATACAAAAAAGGGTTAAATATGTTTTCAATCCCTTAATTATCACGCGATTTGTCTCTATTCTCATTTTAGTCATCGTGATTTTGAAACTATTATAAATAATCCATAATTTTGGATGACGTTAACTTTTGTTTGACGTGGCTAATGGCCAACCCACGTATGATGCCACATTCCCTGACTATTTTTAATTGATGTGACAGTAAAGGTGTGGAGGTTGGTCATCCTGGTGGGTGGTCGGCCACTCGGTTTGGTGGTCGGTCGGTCTGGTGGGTTCTATTACAATCAACAGAACAATGCAATAGAAGCGGATTATATGAAAGACCGAACAGTGTTGGGCAAAGACCGAACGATGTTGGGCAAAGACCAAACGATTATGATGACGGGTGGAGTGCAATATATGAAAGACCGAACGGTGTTGGGAAAAGACCAAACAGTTATGGACAAAGATCACCAGGCCGACCGACCACCAGACCGAGTGGTCGACCATCCACTAGGCCGATCGACCACCACACTTTTACTATCATATCAAGTAGTTAGGTGACATGACATGTAGACTGACCATTAGTCACATCAAACAAAAGTTAATGCCATCCAAAATTAAAAATTATTATACCTAAAATCGCGTGATATTTAAAGGAATAAAATAATATTTATTCCTTTAAGAAAAGAGATGTCAGGTAAAAAAACGAGTGAAGGAAGAAATTGTGCATAAGGCACAACAATACTGAGTTTAGAAATAAAGAAAATAGAAATAGTGACCGTTTGTGAATATTAGATACAGCTTAATAATTTATTATTATGGAAATAAAAAAGCTTTGGGTTGGGAAGGGAACACGTGAGCAGGAAGTAGAAGGGTTAAAGGGTGCCACGTGAGGCCACAAAATCGTAGGAGCCAATGAAAGAAGGAGCTGGGATCTTGAGTTTGCCCTTCTCTTACTTTTCCTTTTCACTCGTGTCACATAACTAAACAAAGAGAAAAGAAAAAAGAAAAATAAAACAAAGCCACTTTCCTTCCACGCCTCAAATGCAGTTCGCGGTTCAAATTCTCCACCATGGCATCTTCTTATTCTCGCTGCTTCTCCAAGAAAAATCTATGCTTTACAGTACTAATTCCTGAATGAGTCAAGTTAGTAATACCATGGTTCTTGAATTGCAGTAATGGAAATTGCGCTCACTTGCTTCTTCTGTGGCAGAGTCCCACCCACGCTCAAATTGGGGCCTGCTGCAACTGCAACTCCAACTCACCACTTCCCTTGTAACAATGCCTCCACCCACCTGCTTTCTTCCTTCCCCCCTTCGTTTCGACTCTATCGCCTAATTCCGAACGCTACTAACAGCACCCAACCCAAGGTTTCCACCAACTCTAAAACCAGAAGAAGGAGAAGAAGAAGTTGCGAGACTCAGGTGGTGGTGGAGGAGGCTGCTGCTGTCCATCACAACGGAGACCCAATTGGGAAGAAGGATCTCGGGAAGAGTGTTATGAGATGGATTCGCGACAGCATGAGGGCCATGTCGTCTGATTTAGCTGCGGCGGAGATGCTGGGAGAGATGGAGTTGTGGGAGCGCATGGGACCGGGTCTCCCTTTTATTATGCAGGCACAGCCCTATCTCAATGCGGTTCCTATGCCCATTGGCCTTGAAGGTGTTTGCTTGAAGGCCTGCACGCACTACCCCACTCTGTTCGACCATTTTCAGAGGGAGCTTCGCGCTGTTCTCCAAGACCTGCAGAACGACAACTCCATTCAGGACTGGCGGGACACCAAGTCTTGGAAACTGCTTAAGCAGCTCGCCAATTCAGGTTTCTCTTTATTTCTCCTGACCTAAACACTTACTAATCTAAATTAATTTACTATATTATGCATTCGGTGCTCCCACTGCCTGAGCCAACTGTGTTGAGAAAATCAATTCAAATTTCTAATGTGAATTCAAGATGTAATAAGTTGACAAGTGAAAGGTTGCAACTGTTGCTACAATTTATGAAGGGGTGACTCTTGGAATTTTGAGAAACAATTACTTGTTGCTTATTCAGAGTCTCTTTAAGTCATTCACTACTCTGTAAACAGAGGTTATTGGGATGAGAATAACCTTCAACCTGAAGAATGGGTTACTCTGACTGAGAGCGGTCGTGTAGTGGAGAGAATTCTTTCGTCGAGAAAACTTGTAATCTTACGACATAAAAAATATGAGATACGGTCCCCATGGACAAAGTTTCAGGATCGAGCCTCGTTGATAAAAAAAAAAAAGTGGTTAGGAGGGGAAGTCCTACTAAAGATGGTCAGTCAAGTTTCCCAACAGAGATGAGTCATCGGTGAAGTTGGTGAATATTCTATACCAATTACTTGATTACAAAATGTGTTAAGATGAAGCTTTGTATTTTCTATTTGTGGTGTCTTTGTGTGTATCTCATATCTTTGATCCGTGTTCAATGGGAGGGGATTTTTCTATCAGTTTCTTTTAACTCAAGAAATGGTCTTAGTGTCTAATGGTTCATTTACAGCTCAGCATAGAGCAGTTGTGAGAAAGATAGAACAACCCAAGAGTGTCCAAGGCGTTTTAGGAATGGACTTGGAAAAGGTCAAAGCAATACAGCACAGGATTGATGAATTCACCAATCGCATGTCAGAACTACTCAGTGTCGAAAGGGATGCTGAATTGGAGTTTACTCAGGAGGAATTGGATGCCGTTCCTAAACCAGATGATGTTTCTGATTCTTCAAAACCTCTTGATTTCTTGGTTAGTCATAGCCAGCCTCAACAAGAACACTGCGATACCATTTGTAATTTAACTGCCATCAGTACCTCTACAGGTCTTCTCCTTTTGCTCTTTTCTTTTCACTTATTCAGACAAATCATGATATTGCATTGACCTTCCTTCTAAAATTTAGTCTTTCCTTTATGTGTTTGTGTGCTATATAACAAGTTGAACTGTTCACATGCTAATGAGTTATATGATCTAATGTAGTAAACTACAGGAAATTCATTAATATTTTAGATATGGACTATATAAAACATCTTGGTGAAACATACTCGCAGTCTGTTTTCCAATCAATTCAGTTATTGAGATATATCTCCATTTTCTTTTGTTCATTTTGAGGAAGCCTCATAAATGTACTGCATCTACTCAAGAGTCAGATATTTGTTGATTTTATTGATGTTTATGCTTATTGTACCCAATTGTTTTTAATGGAAAATCAGTCTAAGCCGTTTCTCTCTTTCAAATGTTTTTGTCATGAAATAAAGACTCAATTCGGTTTTCCAATTTGTTCTTTGTAAAGTGATCATGCTTGCCAACATTTGTCTTAGTTCGTTAAAACATTTAGAGATTATCCTGAAATTCTTCTCCAATCATTATGTGATCATGCCTGTAACCAGGGTGGCCAAATGCAGAATGTTGATATGTTTACTAAATCACTTGAGCATGCTTTATTTACTGCATCTAATATTGGGTGAAAGTATATATTACTGAGGTTAGAAAGTAGATACACGTGGAAGGTAGAATGATAAACACCCAAACACTTAGGAAACCCAACCTCAAAAGCTAGCTATTAAGGAGATAGAATCAAACACTTAAATACTCTGCCAAACATCCCATACTTGATTTGGGACTTAGGTACTCCATACTCAAATCCCAATCCCAATCATAGATTTAGACCTAGATGAACCTTTACTCATCTTGGTTTAGAATGTAAATCATAAGTATGTGTGGTCTTTTCAATCACTTGGATGTCTATACTCTAAGTTAAAAACCCAAAGAAAATCAATAAGCTATATTTAAATGTCTAAATGATGCATAAGCATTTCGTCTTAACTGATGGGGTGCATGCATAGGATGCTAGTTATATCAATTTAGTCTTTGTAACTTGTACTTAAATCCAGTCTGCCTGCTATGGTCATAATTCATTTTGTAAACAGGACTGGGGGGAATGCATCTGGTTTTATTCAAGGTTGAAGGGAACCACCGGTTACCACCTACTGCTCTTTCACCCGGAGACATGGTTTGTGTAAGAACATACGACAGCAGGGGTGCAATTACAACTTCTTGCATACAAGGATTTGTGAACAGTTTTGGAGATGATGGCTATAGTATTACAGTTGCTTTAGAGTCACGCCATGGTGACCCTACGTTCTCTAAACTATTTGGGAAGAATGTGCGCATTGACCGTATTCAAGGACTGGCTGATACACTTACCTACGAGGTATTGCAATCTATTTTTTGATTTCTTGGATGAGTGTTGTTAACAACACACTCTCTCTTTCTAACACATTTCTAATGTTAGTTAAAATTTACTGAAAAGTACAAAATCATGGGATGAGAGGGACTCATTATTTATTTTCCAATAATATTTTGTCTTCAAAAGAGCATGTTGCTAGCATTTTTTATTGTGTTTACCCAAAAATTTTGTGGCTCTGAGAAACATTTGTGAAAAAATTGCGAAAGGGTGCAATGATTTCTATGAAATCTGAAGCTAAGAAATTTTGAGTAGAGATCCAAATCAAGGTGTAATGAGTGTCTACTATTTGTGTTTAGTCAAGTACAATAAAATAAAATCATCGATATCTAAAGACAAAAAAAATATGGTCAACTATTAATTAGTTAATTCAACTATTTTTATTAGGAAGGTGAACAAATCCAATAATTAGGAACATATTTACTATATAAACTGTCAATATGCATCTTCCTTTTCGTAATCCTAGTCCACAACTTCTTTACTACTAGAAAGTTGATGTTAAATCTTGACAGTTGACAATATAGAAAGATTATCACCCCTTACCACTTTTATCATAATGACTTTGCTCTCTTATATGCTTGGTAGAGCTGTCAAAATGAGCTATTCAGCGACTCGGCCCACCACGGGTTGGCTACTTAGTGAATCAACCCAACCCAGCTCACTTATTAGTGAGTTCAAGAAATTTGAACCCAGTCTGACCCACGGTCGGTGGGTTAAACAAGTTACTCACTTAACATTGTTTTTAATATGTAACTAAAATCAAAAAGTCCAAGTCTTTTCTAAAATTTTGTTTATTCTCATTTTTTATGATAAATAAATCATTCATCCCAAAATTTGTCATGGGCTTGGGCCTCTCTCCCCCAAAATTAAAAAAAGAAAAATTGCTTGTGTTTTGGGCTGGATTTTTAAGTTAGAGCAAAGTGGATTTTCTTTTATGTTTGAGTTGATGAGTTAACCTCGTTCACGACGAGTTCAACCCGGATGAGCTAGGTTCTTAGTGGACTGAGTCCATTTTTGGTCCAAACTGGAATTTGCCAATTTTTTTAACCTTACCCAGCTCGAATATGTGGTGGGTCGGGTTGGCTCACGGGTTTTAATCCATTTTGACAAATCTGCTGCTTGGCTAGCTGTGGAAGTTAGTTGGTTCAAAATTTCTTATTTATATTATGTAGGTATTCCCCAAGGTTATGAAAAAAGAAACATGTATGTCTCGTTGTATTTAAGAAATTCTATGATCTACTTAATTTAAATCTTTGATTTATTATAGCTGTCTTCTCTGCCTTGCCAAGGTGCTCTAGGGGTTAAGGAATTGCTGATGTTATGTATGAATAATATTTATATATTCTGCTCTAATGATTATATGTTGATCACTCATCATACATTAGCATCTATTGAACTGTGATAGAAACAATAAGGATTGAACGGAAAAATTGTAGTGGACTTAGTGTTGTCATATTTCTGTTAATAATTGGGAAGCGTGATTTGGTGATAAGATGCAAAACGACAGTGTATGTAGTCTTAAGCCATGTTTAAAAAGTGTGCATTTCTTTTTCTGAAGAATAGTCATTCATTACTTCAAAGTTTTAAGTTGCTCATCAACTGCATTTGATCCGGAAACATATATACTTTTAGTCATGAAATAATTTGTAAATGATGCTGTTCGTTACTTACTATCCTTCAGTTACTTCTGTTAGAAGAGTGCATGAAAAAATCTTGATGTCTTGGAGTAATTTGAAATATCTTAGATTATCTCTTGAGATTAGTTTTCATATTTGCTTATATTTTCATCATTTATTTCCCCATTTAATCCAGATTATGAGTCTAGTATTAATATAGATGAGGCTCAATGTTAAATGTTGTGTGACATTATGCCATATAAAATCAATATTGATTTCAGAATATTCTATTTCTTTTCTCTCCTTGTCTTCCCTCAACACCTAAAGTTCTATAATTTCAACAACTTTATTTTATAGTGGATAGTTTGTTGGTGGCATTGCTGTCTTATTTCTTTTTATTTGTTTTGCATGACCCTAGTCTGTTAATAAAGCATAGGTCAGCACCTTATTTTTTAACTTTTGCTATATTTCCTTTGCCTTCGAGGGTGAAAAATAGTACTAATTGTCCTTAGTGAACTTATTTCTTCAGTGCTCTTGTGGTCTATGAAAGTGAATAACTTAACTATTATATGTTGATAAAGTGAATACGTAGTAATAAATTCAATTACCATTTTGAGTTGTGTGGTAAAACATGTCGTGTGGTTACAACATTCTGCCACTTGCTATGGAAAGGTCAGGCATTGTGAAATTTTTAAACGAGTTAACTACCCAGCACCTACTTATTCTGCCAAAAAGAAATTTTACATTCTGGTGATCTCAGCTTTGTACAAACTAATATAATTAAGATAATTCACAGTGATGGTTCTGGTTTTTAATTTCATTACAATTGTAGTGCTTAATTCACTTAATTTATGTGTAAATACACATAATTTATAAAGCTTTTGACTTTATCAGCGGAACTGTGAAGCTCTAATGCTGCTTCAGAAGAATGGTTTGCGTAAGAAGAATCCTTCAATTTCTGTTGTTGCTACTCTGTTTGGAGATGGGGAAGATGTTGCATGGCTAGAGAAGAATAATTTTGCTGACTGGGCAGAAGAAAAATCTTATAGAATTTTAGGAAGTGACAACTTTGATGATTCTCAAGGGAGAGCAATTGCACTGGGTTTGAATAAAAAGAGGCCTGTGTTAGTTATCCAAGGCCCTCCCGGTACAGGCAAGACTGGTTTGCTCAAGCATCTTATAGCATGTGCTGTTCAGCAAGGTGAACGGGTTCTTGTTACAGCACCTACTAATGCAGCTGTAGATAACATGGTTGAAAAACTTTCTAATGTCAGATTAAATGTTGTGCGGGTTGGAAATCCAGCCCGGATATCAAAAACAGTGGCATCGAAGTCTTTGGAAGAAATTGTAAATGCTAAGCTTGCAAGTTTTCGAGAAGAATATGAGAGAAAGAAGTCAGATTTAAGAAAAGATCTAAGACATTGTTTAAGGGATGATTCACTAGCTGCGGGCATACGGCAACTTCTGAAGCAGCTGGGAAGGTCACTGAAGAAAAAGGAAAAGCAGATAGTAAATGAAGTTCTATCCAGTGCTCAGGTTGTGCTTGCCACTAATACTGGAGCGGCTGACCCTTTGATTCGAAGACTAGATACTTTTGACTTGGTCGTCATAGATGAAGCTGGACAGGCAATTGAACCCTCTTGCTGGATTCCTATATTGCAAGGTAAGCGGTGTATTCTTGCTGGTGATCAATGCCAACTTGCTCCTGTCATACTATCTAGAAAGGCCTTGGAAGGTGGTCTGAGAATATCTCTATTGGAAAGAGCTGCAACTTTACATGAAGGGATTCTCACCACTAGGTTAACTACACAATACCGAATGAATGATGCTATTTCTAGTTGGGCTTCGAAGGAGATGTACGGAGGATTGTTGAAGTCCTCTGATACTGTATCTTCTCATCTTCTTGTAGACTCTCCTTTCGTCAAGGTAGTATGCCCATCAATGATATCTCCATCTTCATTGAAGTGAAGGTTTTTTTTTTCATATCTTGGTCTTTAATTTCTAGAGATGCTACTCAAAATCTTTCAAGTGATTTTTGAACATTCTACAAAACAAATCTTTCTAGACAGGATCATGTTTTTCTTTGATATTGATACCCTGTCACTGTTGATAAAGGAGCGAAAGAATCTTTGTTGAATAGCAACAAGCTTCAAATTTGATTCAACGTAGTACAGCCTAAAAAGGGAAATACTAGATGACAATGCTCCTGAGAAATTAAAGACCGTGGACTCTCCTAAATGCGTTACATTACGCTGTTTAACTACCAGATACTTAGATCCAATGCAAGGGTCATAATCATGGTCTTAAATTTAAAACCTTGGTCTTATAAGAAACCCTCACTGGAGCATGCTAATGTGACAAAAAAGGGTCTTAGATAAGACTTTGGATCATAATAATAAAAGATTATTTTTTACTTACGCATAGGTTGTACTTGTATTAAAGTGTAAATAAAAAAGTGTACAGACCTTTTGCATCAGAGTAAAACTTGTCAGATCTTTAAGAGTGATGTGTCATTGTGGAAACCCACATAAATTAAAATAAAACCTTATGATGTGACCCTTGTATTGAAGATGACCTCGATAGACGATATAATGCTACAAATGCTCAAAAGACAACTTTTCATGAAAGAGATTTGTCAAGAATTACTGTATGAATGTAGCAAATGAAATATCAGCTTCTTGTTTGTTGCAATTTTATGGACTGTTTTACTTTTGCCATATTTTGCTTATTAAATGGATGGAAAGTTTGACTTTGCTGTTGTTGCAGCCTACCTGGATAACACAATGCCCACTACTATTGTTAGATACCAGAATGCCATATGGAAGTCTGTCAGTTGGTTGCGAAGAGCATCTAGATCCAGCTGGAACAGGCTCACTTTATAATGAAGGAGAAGCTGAGATAGTTTTGCAGCATGTCTTTTCCTTAATTTATTCTGGTAATGACATTTGACTAAGGTTTAAATTTTGGCAATAGCTTATAATATAAAACATTTCCCCTTGTGAATGTTTTACGATTAACGAAGAAATTGCAAGAACAAAACACAATGATTAAGATTGAAAGATGACAGGCGGGCAATAAATGGTATTTTGGTCACTACCCCGACGCCCAACTACTATAGTGAATGGACCTTTAACATTAGATCAATGTGGTCTATTCCTAAAGGTGTTTTCGTCCATACCTTGGTGCATGAGTCTGTTCTCTTCATAGACCAAAATCTACTGTTACAAACAGATAATTAATTCATTCCTCGACATCTTCTAAAATTAACCGTCTTGCCAAGTAGCAGATGTCAAAATTTAGGTTTTCACACTATAATTAAGAATGTATAGAAAGAGTAGAAAAAATAGTGTCAGCGTCTCTCTACTGCTTCCAAACCTCATTAATATTTAAAGCATATTATATTTAATCCAAGAAAAAGGATATTACTGCATTTTATTTTATGCCATCATACTTCGCCATGCACTCAGGCTTTCAAATTTTGAAACCTTATTTTCTGTTTTTCTGACGTAAGATTTTCTTTTTAATTTGAATCTAAAATGTGGCGTTCACCTAACCGCTATGCTATTGTAGTGCAATCCTCCCCTTAATATTTGAGCATAGTATTTTCAATTCAAGGAAAAAGAAAATGATATTACTGCATATCACTTTTTGTTATCATATTTTAGCAAAGTAAGTTGTCTTTCACATTTTTGAAATCTTTTGATTCAACTTATGTCATTTGTGTTTGCTGATGTAAGTTCCGTGTTAATTTGAACCGGAAATGCAGGTGTTAGCCCAGCTGCTATTGCAGTGCAATCTCCCTATGTTGCTCAAGTACAACTTTTGAGGGACAGGCTGGATGAGTTTCCAGAAGCCGCAGGCACAGAGGTTGCAACCATTGACAGTTTTCAAGGTCGGGAAGCTGATGCGGTAATTTTATCGATGGTATGATCCAAATCCAATTTTTAATCCATCATTTCAACAATGTTTTGGTTAACAAATAAAAATAAGTTATTACTTAATGAAAAATCAAAAGAAAATTTGCCCTTACCTCTCTTAAGGTCTTCTTAAATGACAATTATATCCTTTCTAGTTTTAAAAGAAAAACCATTCCCTATACAATACCACATTTGTTTCTTTTTAAGTATCATGTAAGTTTTTTGTTCACATACCAAGAAATACAACAAATTTTTTCCTAAAATAATTATGAAGTTCTTAATTTAGCCTTTTCATTTATATTATACAATAAATGCAATTGAGTTGTTTTTCATTTCCACTATTATGATAAGTATGTAAATTAATTAAAAGTTTGATGGAAAGTAAGGATATAATTAAGGAAAATTAATTAATCTTGAACTTAAAACACACACAATCGGGGACTTGGAAAAAATGGAGTAATAAAGGAGTATATGTGTCACTTTATTAAAATCACATTACAGAGTAAATGCCTATCTAAGGGAAAAAACTTACATACGGTACCTACAGTACTGTTGGTGCTATTCTTCAATCATATTCAGAGGTTTACTCTGGCAATATGTAATGCATTTGATAAAAAAACATATTACCAAGGTGAAACTTTAAATATAATTGAGGAGCACTTGTACAAATTAAAGGGGTTGTGAGTATCATTTAAAGACTTTAAGAGGTAGTGCAATTTTCCCAAAAATAAATGTTTGGAAAGTGTCAATAAACATGTGAAAGTTAAATTATGATCACAATACACCATTTAGAGTAGGATGAAGCCAGTTGAAAGAAGTTCCTTACATCCTATTCCTATTGAAGATTTCATCATATAACCTCTTTTCAATAACTGAAGTTTGGTCATCTTAGTTTATTTTAGTCATTACATTAAAAGAATGGTTTTTATTTCTCTTGTGCTTCCTTATGCAAGAGGTTTTTGGGTTTGAGACCCAATAGAATTTTTTTATTTTTACTTTTATTAAAAGATAGTGATAACAAGGATCAAACATTTTTAATCACTTGGTCCATAGAACCTCGATTCTGTCATTAACCACCATCCTATGAAGGCTTTATGTAAACTCACTCCTTAAACGTTGATACTGTCACTGTATTCATTCCATAATGTCCTATTCTAATCACTATCTCGTTTAACTTGTTCATAAATAACTTCTACATATGATGTTATGTAAAGTTATTCTTTAATGTTTGTTGACACTTAGTTGCTACTACCAGTTTACTATTGAACCTTCAAATCTTGAGATACGTGATCCATGTAAGAGATTCTAAATTTGAAAAACAATTTGATTATGATCTTCCACATGAACTGACATATTTGTACTTGTTTTCCCCCGTTAATAATAATAATAATAATAATAAAATAGGTTCGATCAAACACATTGGGAGCTGTTGGATTCCTCGGGGATAGCAGAAGAATCAACGTTGCCATCACAAGAGCACGCAAACATGTGGCTTTGGTCTGTGACAGCTCGACTATATGCCACAATACCTTCTTAGCAAGACTTCTTCGTCATATTAGACACTTTGGTAGAGTGAAGCATGCAGAACCAGGTAGTTTTGGAGGATACGGGCTTGGGATGAATCCAATATTACCTTCCATTAATTAGTGTGCAATAGTAGCATGAAACACATTTAAAAATGACCTATCAATTGCTCTATGGGCATTTAATGTTGGACGGGAGGTAGGGGTGAATAGTTTTTTTTTCTTTCTTTTTTTCTTTCGTGTCGTCAAAACTTGTATAGCTGTATAGCAATTCATAAATTCAACATTGTGTAACATATAAAGTACCGCACGAGCATGACAATTGGGAACAACTGAAACCCTGAAAATTGGAATGACATTTATAGCATGATTGATTTCACATTACAGACCTTGCTTTTCATATTGGGTGTAATTTAAAAAACTGATTGTTTTAGATTTTGTGATCTTTTACTCTGAACGTGTTTACAGGATTTGATCGATTCTAACGAACACAAAAACATGAATATGATGAAATCAATAATATAAAGTTAACCAATTAAATTAATGTAAATTATATAGTTATTTGATTTGTTTTATTTCAAATCCAAACTAAAATAATTAGGTTAGACATACAACATAGGATGATCTTCACGTTTTTCTAAATTTTAATTTGGTCATTGTATATAAAAGATAACTAAATTTTATATATGTTGTATGGATTTTGTACTTATAAGTTGAGGGGTAAGGTATTAAGATTAGCTTTGTAGAACAAGTCGTTAAGAATATCATTGTCTTAGACCTAACGATGCCAAACTATTTAACATTGTCTTAGACCGATTCAGTTCCTAAGGTGAACACTACTTTTATTTTATTTTTTAATCTAAACAAATATTCAATCCATATTCAATCTAAATTCAATTAATTGAATTAAAATTTTCAATTTAAAAATAGAAACTTTAATTTAAAATTTTCAATTTAAAAATAGAAACTTTAACGATCCATTTTAAATTAAAGTGGATTGAACTAATACGAATTTGAATATTTTTTTCATACCCCTCTTTAGCAAGGGATTGTGCTCTAATTAAAAATACCACATATTGAATTTAAGTTGAGTAAAAGTTCAAAGACCATAATATAAAATATAAATTAGGATAATTTACTTTAGGATAATGATACTTTGATAATATTGCTTGACAACATTTTGACACGGGCCACATGTCAAAATGTGACTCGTCCACATGAAAAACAAATATGAAAAATTAGAATGACGTAGAAACAGAATTGGGGACAGGGTTTCAAGTGCGGGGGTTCAATTTCACTTTTCAGAATTTGAATCTAAGGCAAGCTTAGAGAGAAAACCTAATCTTAGAGAGAGAACCCGAACTCTAGAGCGCTTCCTCCCACCCAACCTACGAGAGAAGGACTTCTCTCGCACCCACCCATTGCCGCCGGAATGTCGCCGTTTACGTTTACCACCCACACACCCATTTTCGTGCGTCTTCCCTACTGTTTATGCACCATGAGTTTTACTAAATATGACTCCTCTGCTATGAAATTCTATATAAATGGCATAATATAATTGTTTCCACATCCTTTTTAAGTTGAAAAAATGATGAAAAATAAATTAGGCACTCCAAAATGAGTGTGATCTTCGTAGTTGACATGTCTGTCCAAAACATTTGCCTCAAGTACCCACTTATTTTGCTTTTGCTACCACTGCTGTTTCTGCACCATGAGTTTTACTAAATATGATTCCTTGGCCATGAAATTCTATATATATGGCATGATAATTGTTTCCACATCACTTTTAAGTTGAAAAAATGATGAGAAATAAATTAGACACTCCAAAATGAGTGTGATCTTTGTAATTGACCTGTCTGTGCAAAATGAGTGTGATCTTTGTAATTGTTTCCACATCACTTTTAAGTTGAAAAAATGATGAGAAATAAATTAGGCACTCCAAAATGTGTCATCTTCCTAGTTGACATTCCTGTGGAAAACCTTTTCCGGAAGTACCCACTTATTTTACCTTTGCTACCACTGTTGTTTCTGCACCATGAGCTTTACTAAGTATGGTTCCTTGGTCATGGAATTCTATATATATGGCATGATAATTGTTTCCACATCACTTTTAAGTTGGAAAAATGATGAGAAATAAATTAGGCACTTCAAAATGAGTGTGATCTTCACAGTTGACCTGCTTGTGCAAAACATTTGCCTCAAGTACCCACTTATTTTGTTTTTACTACCACTGCTGTTTTTGCACCATGAGTTTTACTAAATATGATTCCTTGACCATGAAATTCAATATAAATGACATAATAATGGTTTCCACATCACTTTTAAGTTGAAAAAAATGATTAGAAATAAATTAGGCACTCCAAAATGAGTGTCATCTTCCTATTTGACCTTCTTGTGGAAAACCTTTGCCTGAAGTACCCACTTATTTTGCCTTTGCTACCACTGCTGTTTCTGTACCATGAGTTTTACTAAATATGGTTCCTTGGCCATGAAATTCTATATATATGGCATGATAATTATTTCCACATCACTTTTAAGTTGAAAAAATGATGAGAAATAAATTAGGCACTCCAAAATGAGTGTGATCTTCGTAGTTGACCTGCCTGTGCAAAACATTTGTCTGAAGTACCCACTTATTTTTCCTTTGCTACCACTGTTGTTTCTACACCATGAGTTTTACTAAATATGGTTCTTTGGCCACGAAATTCTTCATAAATGGGATAATAATTGTTTCCACATCACTTTTAAGTTGAAAATCATTACAAATAATAACTTTTTCCATTAATGTGACATTATAATTTAACATTACATTAAAATATTAAAGTAAAACTCATGGTGCAAAAACAATAGGAAAACGCACGAAGATTGGTGGGTGGGTGGATTGACGTAAACGACGACACTCTGGCGGCAATGGATGGGTGTGAGGGAATTCCTTCTCTCGTAGGTTGGGTGGGTGGGAGGAAGCGCTCTAGGATTTGGGTTCTCTCTCTAAACTTGCCTCAGTTTCAAATTCTAAAAAGTGAAAATAAACCCCACACTTAAAACCCTGTCCTCAATTCTGTTTTCACGTCATTCTAATTTTTCATATTTGTTTTCCATGTGAAACAATCACATTTTAACACGTGACCCATGTCAAAATGTTGTCAAACAATGTTGTCAAAGTATTATTATCAACAGATAAATAAAAGTAAAAAAATGATTGGTACATAAAATATTTTTACGCTATTGTTCAATTAAAATCTTCGTACATCATTAATTGACTTTTCCTATTTTTCGTGGTTCAAATAAAATTTTCATATGTTGTAAATTTATTGATTAATACAATAATATTTTTTAAAAGACATTATGAATAAATTTTAATTGATTGACGACGTAGAACTTATAGTATGAAAGTACAAAGATTTTAATCTCGACGTAATTAATTATAAGATCACGTAGTATAGTAGGAATGGACAAATATTTTTAAGGATCTAGATGTCAATAATTTTGTCCGTAAATGATATACAACAAGAGATTATTGCATTTTTTTTTATTTAACTTAATCCATGTAAAAGACCTCACCTAGGCAGATTGGCCAAGTAATTGACTGCCAAATTATAGAATGTAGAAACTCCAAGGAAGTGTGGCATTGAAAACCTGATGTTCAGTAGCATGTGAAATACTGTAATGGTAGTTTAAAATTTGGAATTCATTCCTAGAAAACAGCAATGCAAAAATCTATAAAGAGCGTGAATAAGAAGTCAAAGTATGCTCTCATTATCCTCTGTCACTTCTTGCGGCTGCTTCAGCAGGAGTGCTAGTAGTCATTTGATCAACTGCATGGACTACACTCTGAAGCTCCTCCCATATAGCTTTATAGACCATCCTTTGCCTATTAACTGCTGATTGTCCCTCAAAGGCAGTAGATACCACATCAATACTGCAACATCACAACACATATTAGGGTTATGTCCCAGCCGAGCTGTGATCAAAGTCCCAAAAGCAGCTGATGGCACAAAAATTATTGTCATGTGTTTATTAAGTGAAAAATTAATGTTAAAATACAATTATTCTTGAAAGGAACCTTTTATGTTTAGTTTTTTGCTTTATAAATTTTAAATCTTTAGTGGTTCTTTCAAGCATAATCGCATATTAACATTAACTATTCCTATAACAATCGCAAATGACAATTATTAAAGGCCAAACATGTATTTAATTAACTTAACTATTAACAAAGTTCAAATAAAATTAACAAAATTAAAGTTATTGCACTAAACCAACTATATACTCCATAAAAAACTTTCCAAAATACACAATGAGCAGCACAATTTTGACACTCTCCCAAGTTTGTAAGTGTTCTTCATTCTTAACTTGGATAATAATTCTTTCAAAGGTAATGCAGTTCATGTCTATAAGGTTGTTTTGAGTGGACACAAATGAAGTGTTAATCAAACCACTGTCTAACTTTTCCTTGATAAAGTGTTTGACTACCTCAATACATTTAGTTCTATTAAGCTGCACCGGGTTATGAGTTATTCTAATCCGCAAATTTATTATCATAATATAACCTCATATGTTCATCCCATTTTATAGTTAGTTCTTCCAATATAATATTCAGTCATAAAAGTTTGAGATATTTCTTGGGCCATTGCTTGAAATTCTACTTCAACACTTGATTTGGCTACTGCTATTTTTTGCTACCTCAATACATTTAGTTCTATTGAGCTGCACCAGATTATGAGTTATATACTAATCGCAAATTTATTATCATAATATAACCTCATATGTTCATCCCAATTTATCTTTAGGTCTTCCAATATATAATATTCAGTCATAAAAGTTTGAGATATTTCTTGGGCCATTGCTTGAAATTCTACTTCAACACTTGATTTGGCTACTACTATTTTTTGCTACCTCAATACATTTAGTTCTATTGAGCTGCACCAGATTATGAGTTATACTAATCGCAAATTTATTATCATAATATAACCTCATATGTTCATCCCAATTTATCTTTAGGTCTTCCAATATAATATCCAGTCATAAAAGTTTGAGATATTTCTTAGGCCATTGCTTGAAATTCTACTTCAACACTTGATTTGGCTACTACTATTTTTTGCTCCTCCAAGTCACAAGGTTTCCACCAAAGAAGGTGCAGTATTCAGTAGTTCTTTTATTAATGATTATTCTAAATATACTTCAATTTGGTTAGTTAAAAATCAACTAGAGTCGTTTCCTATCTAGCAAACATTTTCTAATGAAATAAAAACATAATTAGATATATCCATGTGTGTTTCATAGAGACTACTTGTCTTGCCAATTCCAACCGTTCATGGATCCAATGATATGCTTCATCAAACTTGATGCCTTCATACTCCTCAAAATAGAGCCGTATATAGCAAAAACATACATCATCATTCCCTTGCATACAATCTTCCCCATGTGTGTTTGGTTCCACACATATGTGAATGACATTGTTATTGTTAAAATAAATATTAAATTTGGGTAGAAAGTAGTTGTATTGGAAACTAATACCTGTTGTACCCATGAGTTGTACCTAGTTTTGTATCTAGGTTTCTAGTTCAGGCCTTTGATTTGTCCTCTTCTCATGGTATCAAAATTCTATAACTATAAATATGAGATCTTAGATGTATTCAAGCCCTCTAAAGTATATTTTCTCTATTATTAATCTTAAGTGTTATCACAAATAATGATAAGGATCTAAAAAAATGTCTTGCTTAACATTTCCAGATAAAAGAACCTGGTCAATTGCAATATTTCCTTGGTATTAAAGTTGTTCAGTCCAAGGTGTTTTGGTCATATCACAGAGAAAATATGCTCGAGATATTTTAGAACAACGGGAATGTTAAAAGCTAAGCTAATAGACACCAATGGATCCAAGTATTAAACTTGTACCTAATCAAGGAGAGTTGTATTTAGACCTTGGGAGATCCTTACAGTTAGGTGGTATGCTATGTTATCTCTTTGTGACTCATTTTCACACTGCCTTTATAAACTTTTAAACTTTCCCTGTTAAGACCATAGGAATGCAGACATGTGGATCCAAACATACATTAAGAATGCTTTTGGCAAAACCTTGTTCACAAAGATAAAAGAAAAACTCAAATTGTTAGGTATTCTGATGTTGACCGGTACAAGGTTGCTTGTATAGTTGTATTTAAATTTGAACCTTACCCAACTCGTGATGCAACTCAACAAGAGATATTCGTGTAGTTTAGTCATGAAAATGGAGGTATCCGCCAATAGGCCTGGGAGTACAGCTCAATAGTCAAGACCATTCAGGGGTGTGAGTGAGAGGAGTAAAGTGTATATATTTTTGTTTGCAACAATATATGTTGTGTTATCCAGTCTGTGGACTTTCTCTGGTGTTCAGCTCATGGTCTATTTTAAGAGTTTGCATTTCTGATAGGGGTTAGGGAGGTTTACTAGTTTATTGCCTTTTGAGGTTCTTAAAGCACTTTATTGCATTTCAGTTTCTATGTTTTAGAGGATATCTAATCCCTTCCAAAAAATATATGATTAACAGACTAAATTAAATTCTGAGACACAAAATTTCAATTCATGGGTTGAAAGAAAATTTCACCTAACATGCCGACCATCGCCATAAGCATCCTTCACGGTGACAGATTCTGCATTGAGTTGTTCCTTTATCTGTTGGGGAAAATGAAATTTAATAAAAGATGTGTAAGAAAATATTGTTGTGTATGGACCAAATATCTTGTTAATTATGCGTGGGAAAGAATACCTTGTTGTGCATGGACTGAATAAGAGGCAAGTCGACGGAGCCAGCGTCATTGACATGGGTGGCTCGTGAGGTGAAGTTGCGAAGAGAACTGGAGGGGAATAGGTTGACGGGTGCAAGAAGTGGAATATTGCAAAGGAGGGATTGTGAAGCAGATGAGGAAGTGAGAGCAGTGGGCGAGAGAATGGTTTTGTAGGGTTTAACGAGAAGTGGAAGAGCTTGGCGCAGAAAGCTGGTATTGGCTGAGAGCGAGAACACCTGAGACCGCATCTTTATGGTATCTCCGATCTCCTCTGCGCTGGTTTTCCTTCTTCTTGGAAATGGATGGGAATAGATAAACCACGCGGTGCCCTTCCTTTCCTCTCAATGGCAAAAATATCCATCCTCCCTGTCAGTGAATATTTTAAATAGGTAGCCATTTAGATAATGGTAACATATTATTTAGTATCTGTTTATTATTTAATAACAGTTTATAAATAAAATAAATTGAGTGTTGGTTGGTACAGTAGAATCACTATTCATTACTCACGACAAATTAAAAAATTAAAAAATTAAAATTAAAATTTAATTAATTAAAAATAAAATTAATTTATATTTTATTAAATTTAATTTACACTTAATTTAATTTATATTATATATATATATTATTTTATTTTAAAAATAGGATCTAACTGACAAAAATAATAATTACGTGACTTTCAACAAAAAACGACAATAGCCAGAATGATTAAATTTTTTTTATGGATTAAAATGTTATTTTAATTTTTTTTTCTTTTATCTTTTCAATTACTTTAGTTTTAAGGCAATTGATTCCTGTACCAATTACGTTCCAACCACATTGTTATATGTCTTTTCAAAGTCAATTTTCAGTAACCACAATTTTTCTTTCATTTAGGTTGTGGATAATTTCTTAAAAAATTATTGCATCATGGGATGTTCTCGGAAAAACAAAAACAACTTTTACAAGACTCACTGAGTAATACCTCTCCGAATATTTCGTAATATCACAAACTTATGGGTCTTGCATATTTTTTAAGCAGACAATTAACATTAGAGAGTTGCTACCTCCATCACCTCGTATTCTCTACACTTTCTTACTACCTTTTTAATTTCAAAAATGTCTTACAATTAATTTAACTTTTACCAAATACTCTCTACACCTCCTCACTACAGTCATACCCACACGAAGGAAAACTACACGAGGCTTTGATTTGAATAAGGATATTTCCAGAATGTATGTATGCATGAATGAAGTTGTTCACTTGAAAGAAGACACTACAATATCATGGAAGTTAAAACTTTATAATGTTACAGTTTCAAATAAGAAGTTGTTAGGTTCTTGGATTTGGAACCTAACAAGAACTCAATCAAAAGATGGAGACAGAAAGAAAGAATGGGTTTCCTGTATTATTCAGGAAAAGAGACCTCTTTACAAGAATGAGTTGGGAGCATAACCTCCCTAGTTGAGGACATAACTCCTCTCTACAAGTTAAAATGTCTGACTTTATACAAAGTATATTCGATACCCCTACAGAGTTACAAGAGTTCTATTTATAGAACAGTTATGACCCGCTCATCCCTTTACAACCGACACCCCATACCCTTAACTTATAAACCCATCTATTCTATCATCCTATATCCTAACAGAAGTCAATTTCTTTTCGTTCAAATTAAAGATTAGGACATGCATGATATGATTACTATTATCAACAAATCGAAGATGTTCCTTCAAAAAACAAACTATTATTTTGGACAAAAGAAAATTTAGTATGACTGATAAGGCAAAGAAAACTCAATAAATAATATACAAAGTAGATCTAAACAACCAAGACCATGTAAACATCACCATACTTCATGAATATCCAACAAAGAAACCCTCTAAATCTAATCTGTAATGATATGAAAAATCAGTTTACACAAAGAAAAGATAGTTTCTAGAAAGAGTTGATAATTATTAAAATTTGCTATTGTTATAAATAAAAACAAGCATTACAAGAAGTCGTGAGAGATTTGAGGTCATCAATCGTGATGACTTATGCTTTATGTTGCAAAACAAATAAAGAATGTGTAAAATAAACAAATAAAGCATTCATATATGCAAGTAAATAGTGGCATAAGAAACTAAAAATCAGGGCTTTGTTACCAAAGTAGGCAAAAATGTGGTATTTATTACCTAAGTAGGCAAAAATTGACTAAAAGTGAAGTCGTGGGGGGTCCAAACGACTTCAAATGAAGAAGTCGTGCCCCCCTGCACGACTTCACACTGTTCATAGCAACAGTGTTGAAGTCGTGCACCCCAAAACCGACTTCTGGGTCCTGTAATCGATTACCATTTTTTGGTAATCGATTACACAATGTTGAAATCCTGACCCCTGCAAGACTGGAAATGTGAAGGCAGAAAACGTACTGGTAATCGATGACGCCATTTTGGTAATCGATTACCAGGTGGGTTATGTTGGAAGAAGCACTCTTGCGTGAAACTTTCTGGAAAAATCGCGCCCGGGCGCGGACGATTTGTATGTGGACAAGCGTTCACTGAAAATGGACGAGCGTCCAATGCTCCTGCCGAGCGTCCACTGAGCGCATCTCGACGAGCGTCCTCTTAGCTAGATGGACGAACGTCCTCTTACTTTCTGGACGAGCGTTCTCTCTGCCTGGCTGGACGAGCGTCCTCTTCTGCCTGGACGAGAGTCCGCTTCTGCCTAGACGAGTGTCCTCTTCTGCCTTGCACCAAAACAACCTGGTAATCGATTACACATGTTTTGTAATCGATTACCATTGCTTTTGGTGGCATACAAATTTGAAGTCGTGCAGGGTGGTCATGATTTCAACACTCTGTAATCGATTACCATTACATTGTAATCGATTACAAGGTCTTGAAGTCGTTTTTGGGGTGCACGACTTCAACACTGTTGCTATGAACAGTGTGAAGTCGTGCAGGGGGGGCACGACTTCTTCATTTGAAGTCGTTTGGGCCCCCCACGACTTCCCCATTTTCGTAAATTTGGTTGAATTTGCCCATTTCGGTAATATTATAGGCAAATATGCCTAGTTTGGTGCAAAACCCAAAAATCAGAGATACTTTACCAGAATCATTTTCAGAGAAGCGTGAGTCCCAATATGAGCAAGAGAATATTTAAGCCGTTTATGTACTTGAAGATCATCAACATAATAGGCGACACTCTCACCCTTCTCATATGTTTCCACCAAAACAGCGGGGGTGCACTAGTGGATAGACAGGCTTAGGGAAAGAAACATCCTTCCATCCATGGAAATTATAAATATTCTTAGATGATGTCGATATCCGTCATTTTCTGAAGGATAAAAGAGGAATGGGGAAGTGTAGGGAGCAGTGATGGTGGAGAGAGTAACTCTCTTCACTTTAGGATGAAAGGTAATTATGTTGAACACAAAAATGTACTGTACTTTAAAGATATATGTTGAAGGAATGTGTTACTGAATACAAAATGATAGGTTGACTTTATAGTTTATACAAATAAAATAATAACCACATCTACGATTTACATGCTCAAGAATATGGGTGGTTAGATAAAATCATCTAATCCTTAATTATCTGCATGTTCCTAAGAAATAGGACTACAACTAATAAATTATTTGATTAACAGAAAAATAACAAAGTGTTACGTGCCTGATCACGTAATCTCTCAGCTCACGACTGACAAAAGAAATAACTGAATAAATTCCTTTATTACTGCAACGGTATAGGACGCACAAACACAACCAATGACTGGGAGCAGGTTCTCCTTCAGTCACACGAGAGCATAACCTCTCTTACAATAATCCTCAATAATCAAAACATATCCTGAGCCCTAGGTGCCCCCTTAATTAATACTAATTACTCCTCCCAGAAAAGGTAAGGAATAATCGCTATTGCCTATTTATTATAATTAAACATAATTGCCTATTTATTATAATTATCTGGAAAGAATCATTCTGTCCTTATTTACTCTATTTATTACTGTATTTATTACAGTAATACTCTGCTGAACGTCCCCTGAATTCCCGCCTATCCTTCCGCTTGCCAGCTAGACGTAGCTGGACGTTCGTCGTCGTCTCCCCTTGTCTCAGGACGTTCGTCCATGCTCCGTTCGTTCATGACGCTCGTCCTTTCTCTTCGGTCCTCGTCCTCGCTCTGCTCATCCCGGACGCTCGTCCTCACTCCCTGTTGCCCCGCTCGCTCGGCCTCTCGCTGAGTGCGTTCGTCCTCGCCCCTCGTTACCTCCTGTGATGGACGCTCGTCCTCCTGTGATGGACGCTCGTCCTCTCCTCTATTCCTTCTATATCTTCTTCTCTCGTACACCCGCCAGGTCGTAACACAAAGTAAAAGCAACTACTATCTTTCCTAACAGCCAACATTCTTTTTCTTAAACCATAATGTTATAGTATTTAGTTTAGTTCTGAAGCCTCAATCATGTCCAATATGCTACGTAGCCTTAAGAATTGCTCCAATTTAAGAGGCTTGATCATTATGTCTGCAACTTGAATTTGTTAATTACAATAGCTCGACCTGACCACTCCATCCTTTACGAAGTCTTTCAAAAACTGAAATATTTTATGTCAATATGTTTGTTTTCCCATGAAACACTAGATTCTTGGGTAATTTTACTGTTGAATTGTTGTTGCACAAAATCAAAGTGCTCTTACGCTTTGTAAGGCTAAGCTTTTCCAATACTATTGTAATCCAAATACATTAAAAAGCACAAAATGAAGCTACTATGTACTCAGCCTTGGTAGCAAATAATGTCACTATAGATTGTTTCTTTGAAGACCATGAAATTGTTCGGAACCAAGTAAAAACAGCAAGCCAAAAGTGCTTCTTCGGTCATTTAGATCTCTGGCAAAGTCACTGCTAGAGTATGTCATAATATATGTACTCCCCATTTCTTGTAAAAAATGTCTAGTTTAGTTGTTCCTTTCAAGTACCTTAATATACGTTTTGCTGCAAGCCAATAAGACCCAATAGGACAAGATATGAATATGCTAATTGAACTTACTCCATACATAAGATCAAGATGAGTTGCAGTCACATATATAAGGTTGCCAACTAATTACTTGAACATGGTTGAATCAACTTTGGTTCATGCATAATCTTTTGAAAGTTTTGTGCCCGGGACAATGAGATTTTTCACTACATTACTATTCTCCATCCCAAACCTTGCTAGAACCTCACATATTTTCTTTAACATTTAAAAATTTCATTTGGACTCTGCATAACTTCTATTCCAAGAAAATACATCATCCTTCCTAAATCGAACATATCAAACTCTGATATAATTAAGCTTCTAAACTTATCACACATGCTCCAATCATTTCCAGTATATATCAAGTCATCAACATAAAGACTTACAAATAAAAGTTGACCTCCCTCCTTTGACTTTGTAAACCGTGTATTTATCTTGTTGTACCATGCTCTTATTGTCTGTTTAAGACCGTACAAAGCTTTTCTTAATTTGTAAACTATGTCTTCTTCACCCTTTTTCACAAAACTAGTAGGTTGTTGCACATAAATATCATCTTTGAAAAACACTCTTCACGTCTAATTGAAAAACATTCCAATATTGAGTTGCCATAGTAAGTATAACACAAATAATATCAAGCATGGCCACAAGAGGAAACACCTATGTGCAGTCAACTCCATATTGTTGAGTATATCCTTTCGCCACTAACATTGCTTTGAATTTGTCTATTTCTCCATTCTCGTCAAGTTTGGTCTTGAAAATCCAATTAACTTCAATGGGCTTTACTCCACTTGGCAAGTCAGTCAACTCCCAAGTCTTATTTTTTTTCTATTGACTCCATCTCTTTCATCATTGCATCCCCCCATTTCTTGCTCTTAGCAACCTCCTCAAATGAAAAGTGGATCATCCTTGATTACCATCTTCATTGCATTCAAACCATCTTCATCTGACAAGCCTTCTCCATTTTCATAATTAGTCACTCAAATTTACTCTCCTCTATTTCTTCTAACCCTCCTTTCAACTAGAAACTCATGCAT
Source organism: Vigna umbellata (assembly GCF_029865625.1). NCBI lineage: Eukaryota > Viridiplantae > Streptophyta > Magnoliopsida > Fabales > Fabaceae > Vigna > Vigna umbellata. Next base: position 19,408,844 of record NC_142172.1, read on the forward strand.
ATTATTATGCAGTTCATTAATAGGAGCAGCAGTACCCATGGAGTTGGAAACATCAATATTTTTTTTTCTTCATGCTCCTCAGTCTCACTTTCATATTCCTCATCTTCTCCTCAGTGTAAAATATCCTACTTGCATTATTCTTCATTCTTCTCCCAATTCTAACTCTTTTGTTCTTCAAATACTACATCTTTGCTTACAATGACTGTCTTGAAGATTGGATCAAACAAGCGATAAGCCTTTGATTCATCGGTCATTCCCAACAGGATACACTTCTTGCTTTTGTCGTCAAACTTGCTCCTTTGTTGATCCACTGTGGGTTTCACTCCGCTATATGCTTCTTCTGGAGTTTTATTTTGCACAACTACTGTAGGACACCTGTTGAGAACATACACACACCATCTTATAGCTTCGGGCCAAAATACCTTGAAAACTTGTTTCTCAACCAATATAGACCACACCATATCCATTATTGTTATGTTTTTCCTCTCAATAGCTTTGTTTTGATGAGGAGTACAAGTTGCAGTCAATTGTCTACCTATGCCTTGAGTCCTCTTATTGTTGTTTGAGGTTGGTTTAATAGGCCGACATATGTCTGCATGAACAAGTTGAAGCTTGGTTGATGATCTACACAAACATTTTTTTGGCATAGCACTTCGATGTTGCTTTCCCACTAAGCAATATGTACATAGATCCTTTGGGCTCGTGATAGAGGGCAACCCATTAACCATCTTCTTTGAGGAAAGCATCCTTAAGCCATTATAGCTTAAATGACCAAATTGATAGCGCCAAAGATGAGATTCATTCTCTAACTCCATCTGAAAACATGTAGGATTTTTCGGTATCATAGTGGCTACCAAGAAAAACATCCTATTTCCACTCATTTCAATCTCCATTTTGAATGATAAACTTTACACTTCCCATTTTGAATCCAAATAGCTTGGCCTTTTCCTTAAAGTTGTCCTATACTTAATAGATTATTCTTGAGTTTATGAATGTAATAAACATATGAAATTACATGAGTAACTACATCAACATTCAAACGAACACTTCCTTCATCCTCAAAACTTCAAAATCTCTACGCAAGGCTTACAATTGCACTTTCTTCACCCTTATAAAACCTTGAAATTTTTTATTCATTGAATCCCAAATGTTTTTGGATGTGTCGTCACTAAGGATTGTGTCCAAAATTTCACGATTAATAGCTTGATGAAGATAATTTTTTATCTTTAAGTCTTTCAATTTCTGCTTCTCCATTAATTTAAGTTCTACCTCTGAAGATGCTGCTACATCTACTACTACTGAGATCCCTTTCTCTACAAGATTCCAATACTTTTTGGAACGAAGAAAGTTTTCGTTAATTTTGCCTAATAGTCATAGTGGCCATCAAATTTCGAAACTGCGGGTTGCACATACTTATTGTTACTACTTTCTGCCATTTCTTTTCTCACACTCTCTTTGAAAGAAATATGCAGTTTCTTTCCACACACTTACAATTGTTTCTCTCACATTCAATTATATCTAGGATAAGCCTATGTGAAGGAGTTCTGATACCAATAGTTGAACACAAAACAATACTTAAAGATATATCCTTAAGGAATGTGTCATTGAATATAAAATGATAGGTTGACTTTATAGCCATATAAATAAAACGATAACCATATCCACAATTTACATGCTCAATAATGTGGGTGGGTAAATAAAATCATCTAATCCTTATATGCATATTCCTAAGAATAGAACTACAACTAATAAATTATTTGACTGAATTGAAACAGAAAAATAACAAAGTAAAAGCAACAACTATATTTCCTAAGAATCAACAAATTACTTATGAGGCAGACCAAGGAGATAAAGGGGAGATGGAGAGAGGGGGAAGGCTTGGAATGGTATAGCCAACAAATTACTTATATTGAGGCAGACCAAGGAAATAAAGGGGGAGATGGAGAGAGGGTGAAGGTTTCGAATGGTATAATCTTAAACGATTACAGACATATAAATTTGAAAGTCATTCTTTTCTATAACAAAAAAATTAAATTTATATAACATTTAGATGACATCATTCATAAGACTTAATTTTAATATTCATGAGTGCAAAAGAAAAATGTACGAGTGAAAAATACCCTTGGACATTTTCTTTTTCTCTGTTTTAAGAAGATAATGCAAACATACCACCAACTACCACCCAAGTATTTGGTCTACCACCACATCCTTTACCTACCAAAGCCACCAACTACAACAGTAACTGTCTATATTAAAAAGTGAGAAGGAATATGGAAATTAATAGCAAATAAGCACAAAGAAAATGCGAGTTTATTACGGTAATTTATATAAGTATTAAATGTAATTTTAGTATTTTGATGTAAAATTAAAAATATTTTTTTAAATTTTTTTGATATATTTTAATTTTTAAAAATAAATTAATATAATTTTTTTTAATTTAATTATGTTAAATTTTTTTAACATATACAAAATTCAATATAATTAAAGTAAAATAATTATATTTATTTATTTTCAAAATTTGATAATTAAAATATATGAAAATTTCATAAAAATGAATTTCAGTTTTTCATAAAAATTTAAGAATTAAAAATATACTTAATCATTATATAATTTGGGTTGAAATGTGATTTGAAATTTTAAAATTAAAATCTATAAGTTAAATTAATATATAAAACCCTCTAGTTTTGCCAACATTTATTTTCTTATTTGGATTTCATAGTGTTATAAACTGCAAGTGTTTGTATATTTGTAAAATTGAAGCTACTGACTCAACAAGCTTTTTTCATAGGAAAATGATACTTGAACAACCATTTTTTGACAACATTTAGACACGCGCACACGTGTCAAAATCTGAGTGGTCCAGTTGGAAAAATTAAATGAAAATGGACCACTCAGATTTTGACACGTGTGCGCGTGTCTAAATGTTGTCAAAAATGGTTGTTCAAGTGTCATTTTCCTTTTTGATAATTGTAAGTTTGCTCTGTTTCAAATATTCTTTTAATAATTGGATATATTTTAAAATATATTATAAGATGAATAGTAGAACATACAATATAAAAATATAATAATTTAAGGAAACCAAATGTAATTTAAAGCATTGATCTATAACTAAAAATTATTATAAAATAAATAAAGATAACAACTATGCACTCCAAATAAAATTTATATTGAAATATTATATCAACATTAAATTTTGTTTCTATCATTTTATATATTATCAATTATTTTAGTAGAGATTTTTTTTATGAACTTATAATTTAATAGTTATCTATTAATAGCTTTTTACAAATGTTAATTTTTCAGCTTCTAACTAGTTTTTCTTAAACTTTAACCTATGTTAGCCAAGTAGCACAACATTTGTGGATAGGTAAAAGAGGATTGAATGTGATTTCTTTGATATAACTAAGCTCTATTCACTTCAATGGACTCTTCAAGCAAATTTGAAGAGACAGATTTAAGTGATAATTCATGTTCACTTTTAAGAATTTAAAAAGAAGGAAGAGCGAAGATTTGCGAAATACATTGCATTTTTTTATCTCTTCTGATGGAAAGGAATTTGCGTTAATTATTTATTAAAAGTCCATTTTACCTCTTCCATTTACAAGGTACATGATAATGATTGGTGGTAGACTTGAAATGAACATGGTAATGCAGAGAACCTAGGGGAGGAGTGCTCTATTGTTCTTTTTTACTTTATAATTTATCATCAGTTTATTCCATTTTTATTGAGGAATTAAAATACTGAAATAATTTTTTAATTTAAAATGATTTCTTTTTTTAATTACTTTATTCGGTTAAAATATTTTAAATATGAGTATTGAATAAAATAATACTTTATTCTTAAAAACGTATATTTTAAATATAATTATTTAATTTTACTTAAATACATTTTTTTCTATTTTAGAAAATAATTTTGATTTTTTTTCTCTTTATAATATGTTTTTATCAAAAAAATATATTATTAATAAATATAAATTTATATTATTTTTATCACAAAGGATATTTTGGTAATTTTCAATTTCTATCAATTAAACAATTTTTTTATCTGTCATATCAATCAAATCCTACACTAATTTTCACAAACTTTACTCCAAACTCCATTATTACTTACCTCCAAATCTACTCAAATAAACAACAAAAAATTTACCTTTAAATCCCTTCAAATCCATCAACTCACTCTCCTCCAAATCATCTCCTCCAAGTGAACAAAGCCTAAGAATAATACAAGGTAGGAGCTATGTTTTTATGAGTAGTTTTCATTTGATTTTAGGTGAGTTTTGAGGGAGTGGGGTAGTGAAATTTTGATTTGGGGGTTGGACACTCAAATGGTGAATTGTAATAGTTTAGGTAAGTCATTTGGGACTTGTTAGAGCCCCTAAGTTGCTTAAAACTTTGCCAAAAGTAGTAGAACAAGATTTGGGTCTATAAGTTGGTGTTTTGTAGATTTTGAAGTGTAATTTGTTTAGTAAACGCTTTAGAATGATGTTTGTAAGGTTTAGAAACAATTGACTAAGTTCAATTGAGTTTATAACACAATCTAGGAGGATTAGAAGTTGAGGAAAATGTTTGGAAGTTGTAAATTATGGGTAGATCGGGAAAATTTTGCAGATTTGTGCTACAGAATTATGCAGACTCGCTGAGCGAGTGGAGTCGCTCAGCGAGTGGTCATAGAGTCTGACACACTGTTTGATGATTCGCACAACGAGCAGGGACGCTGAGCAAGGGGTTGAGGTTTGGAAGCACTGTGAGTTTTATTCGATCAGCGAATGTGGTCACTAAGCGAGTGAGTTGGGGGTCTAGTACTACTGGTGTTTTATTCGCTCAGCGAGCTGGGTCGTTGAGCGAGTGGTTTGGAGTATGGGGTTACTGTTAGTGGATTCGCACAACGACCCAAATCGCTGTGCGAGAGAACTCTATGGTCGCTCAGCGAGTGTGTGTGCGTTGAGCGACTGGTCCAAGTTGTAATGTACTCTTTTCTTCCTTGTTCTTGACTGGTTTGAGTTATGTAATTGATACATTTGTGGATGATGTATGACTATGTATGAGTATTATAGGAGTATCAAAGTAAAGTGGATTGTTTCTAACAGTGTGGAAGATAATTCCAAGGAGGAATTTCTCAGTGGTGGTTGCAAAGTTTTGTAAGTATGAATATGGAAAGCTCAGTCTTGGAGTTCATCCTGACATTCTAATAATCACCTATTCTTAAGTAGAGAGGGGTGAGACATGTCGTGAGAATAGTAGGAGGTCCTAACCTAGGGGCTTTTCCTTGACCTAAGGTGAGTGATAACGGACTAATATTGTGTGGTAGCTTGGGGTGGGCCAGCTATTTCACCACAACAAGTGCATGAACTGTCATAACTACATATTCATACTAATCCGGATGGTCAAGTCAAAAAGTGGTGGTCATAAATAAAGTTTAATTTGAATTGATGTGCTGTGTGAGTATCTCATGAGAAATGTTTAATATTTATTCATATATCATTGTTTGTTTTCTTCTAGCTTACCCTTCTATCTGTGTTTGTGTTCTTCTAGCTTACCCTTATATTTGTGTTTGTGTTGTATGTTTTTTCTTGGTTCTCTCTTTGCTATGATCGTCCTATGGGTATGAGCAAAAGGAGATGAGGTATCTTTGGAGCATGTCCTTAACGGAGGTAATGCTGTAGAGTAGTTGTCTCCAGAGTAATATTTGTAAATAGTTTTGGTGTAAGATGTTTGTATATAAAGTTTAAATTTTATAGTTATTTTGGGATGACGGTAAGACTTTACTTTATATGATAGTAAATAACTGTTTTATTATATTTTTATTGTGTTGACTCTTTTAATATAATATTTATGTTATATTTTTGGGACGTTACATTAAATATATTAATTTATAATTATTTTGTTGCTTGTAAATCTATTACTTTTTGCATGTCTTTCCTTCTTTAATGATTTCTTTTAATATAATTAGTAACCTGTTTTATACACTGTTAGTATATATATGAATGGTGAATTTTTTTTTAAGATTGTATCATAGTAAAATATTATTTTATATATCTATATACACACAATTTTAACACATTTATTTATATTTAATCATGTTTTAGTTGTTAAATATTTTTTTAAAAAATTATTATGTGTATGGCATGTTTTTTCTGTGTGCCTCACTTGATTTTTTTTTTCAAATTTATGATACTTATATTATTGTTTTACAAATTTCAATAAATTTTGTTTTGAAGTGTTTTTAAAACATTTTTATGATATATATGTATATATAATGTCAGTTCAATAATTATTTGATTACCTTTTAATATTTTATTATAGATTATTTTTAAGAGACAACATCTTACAAATGCTTATGCAGAAATGTATCATATATCTCAAAATTGTCTGAGCAATAACATTATATATATATATATATATATTGAGAAAATTAAAAGGAAAAATACAAATTTTAGGAACTATACAAGATTATAAACACATAAAATTAGATATAATTTGTACTTAAATAAAAAATCCTTTTAATAATTTTATTCCATGTAGGTAAAAATTTTAAATTACAAACAGTTAATTAAAATATAAAAATAAGATGTTAAAAATGTTTTAAAATAATAAATAATTAATTAAAATATTAGGAAAACTATATATTTTTTTAAACTACAGATACAAATGAAATATAAAAAATAAGTGTTAAAAATATTTAAAAATGGTAAATAATTAATGTAATTACTAGAAAAAAAATAAAAATTTTAGAGTTACAAAATTATGAATATATAAAATTAAGTATAATTTGTACTTAAATATTTTGTAAATAATTAACTATTCGAATGTAGATTAAAATTTGTAAACTAATAAAAGTAATTAAATTATAAAATTGAAAAATGAGTAAGTTGTAATAGTATTACGAAATAAAAATTAAGTAATTTTAATTAGAAATTTAAAGTATAACAAATTTTTATTCTTTAAAAAAAATAAAAATAAAAATATTATAAAAGTAAAATAAAAGTAAGGGTTAAATATGTTTTTAGTTCCTAAACTATTGGTCGTTTCTGGTTTTCATCCCTCTTTCAAAATAAGGTACAATTTGGTTCTCATTCTTTTCTGAAACGTTCGTTTTAGTCCTCGAAAACTAAACACTATATAAAAATTTGGTCCTCATTTAGCAACAAATGAGGACTAAAACCAAAATTCCAAGGATTAAAACGAACGTTTCGAAAAGAATGAGGACCAAATTGTACCTTACTTTAAAACAGGGACGAAAACAATAGTTAATAGTTTAGGGACAAAAACATATTTAACCTAAAAGTAATAATTATATATAAAAGTCTCTTTATATATATATATATATATATATATATATATATATATGTATTTTTTTTTCTTTTATTGGAAATGACAGTGGCAGCAGAACCCATTTTGAATAAGTTGAAAAAGAATATCTCCAAGTTTTTGTGAAGAGATGTGAAAAAGAACATAATAGCATTAGTTGTTGTCCCCACTCACCCATAAATGTGAAGAAATTTGAACAAGACCCTTACCCGGTAGCCAGTTGCCACCAACCATAGTCTCTCACAGATCTACCATTGTATATGTGTCGGTACGTCTCTATATAACCACACCTCCACTCCTCACATTGCGCGCTTGCTCTATCTCTCCCTTCCTCACCTCATACCACTAAGGTACGACTATTGCTCTCGTTCCTTTCAATTCTTCCTTCCCTTTCCTTCTTGATGCTATAATTATAAAATGTTCCTAATTGGACTCAGGATTATTGCTTTCCATGCCTTTCTTTATAATTACACATCTGAATTTTACAACTAATGTAAAATGATGTAATGGCGAGAGATGGAGGTGTGAAATGTTGTTGTGTGAATAATCAATCTCTTATTGTTTTCCAATCCATTGTTGTTGGATCTAGCTGATCTGATCTACTTACTGCTTTGTTTGGCATGGTCTTAGCTATAAAAAAGGTAGAAAATGAAGATCATAGAGAAAATACGCGATGCCGCAGCTGATCCAAACAGGGTGGTGTTCTCCTTTGAGTTCTTCCCGCCCAAGACTGAGGATGGGGTGGACAATTTGTTTGAGAGGATGGACCGCATGGTGGCTCACAATCCCTCGTTTTGTGATATCACCTGGGGTGCTGGTGGAACCACAGCTGATCTAACATTGGAAATTGCCAACAGGATGCAGAACATTGTCTGTGTGGAGACCATGATGCACCTTACCTGCACTAACATGCCTGTTGAGAAGATAGACCATGCTCTCCAGACCATCAAGTCCAATGGCCTCCAGAATGTGCTTGCTCTTCGAGGTGACCCCCCACATGGCCAAGACAAATTTGTGCAGGTTGAAGGCGGCTTTGCCTGTGCACGCGATCTGGTACCAATTCCTTTCCCCTCCAATTTCCTCATATTTATATAATTTATTCTATTTTTGCCAATCTCAGCTCGGATAGTTAGAGAACCATAGCACCCTCACCCAGGTTCTCTTTTACCAATTCTAGACTTTGATGGTTTATAGCTATTTTCGTAGAAACCCTTTTTTAAGAAAAGATTTCAATTTTGCACAGACTGAGTCCTCTGTTATAATTTGTCAGAGTGTCATTTGTTATTCTATATTTGATCTGCTGGACCAAGAAGTTCTTGGTTGGAGTTGAATTGGCTTGCTTCTTTTGAGTTAGATTTGGATTGAAGTCTTGTGGATGGAAAAAATGTGTTTGGGGAGGGGAGACCCCACTAAAAGTGGGTCAGTCATGTTCCTTGATGGAAATTTGATATTGGCAAAGCACCTGGGTACTCTGCACTGTCTGAAAATACAAAGAATGGAAATTTTTAAATCCATTGTTAATGAGTTCTGGAACATTATACTGCATTCTTAGTGATGATAAAACCGTGGGCTTAGTTTCATAAAATTTGATACTAGCTGGTGATCCTGTTAGTTCAGTTTGTCTGGTCTTGAGTGCTGATTTTCAGGATGCTAATGTTTTTTGTAGGTGAAACACATCAGAGCTAAATATGGTGACTACTTTGGCATTACTGTTGCTGGTTATCCAGGTTACACACTTCTCATTATTTTCAACTTCATTATCTCATTCTGTTAAGTGCTTTTATGCTCCTTTTTCTGCCATCATTTTCTCTTACAATCTATAGTCTTTCTCTTCAGAGGCACATCCGGATGTTATAGGAAGTGATGGATTGGCTACAGCAGAAGGTTATCAAAAAGATCTTGAATACCTGAAGAGCAAGGTCTAGTTGTTGAATTAGAATATACCCATTTTGTGTTAAAAGTTTTTTTTTTTTTTTTTCAATTCTAGAATATAATTTAGGGAATTCTTTTAATCTGTGACTTTCTTTCTTAAACAAGAAGGGCAAAAAGAAAAAAAAAAAAACTTAAGAGAAATGCTGCATTCTTGGATAAACTTGGCTATTCTTCTTCTAAATGAAAATGAAATGTAGCAAGTGAGGGGTAGGCAGTGGTGAAGGATTCTTTTGCAAGGTATTTTTTTGTTGATCTCTCTACCTCTTCTTTGGGCCTCCTATTCTGAGTTCATGTTTTTTTTGCAGATCGATGCTGGAGCAGATGTGATTGTCACCCAGTTATTTTATGATACGGATACATTCCTGAAATTTGTGAATGACTGTCGCCAAATCGGAATAACTTGTCCTATTGTACCTGGAATTATGCCCATTAATAATTACAAGGGCTTTCTTCGTATGACTGGGTTTTGTAAAACCAAGGTAAGATTTTTTTTTATGTAGACCAAGTATTTAGTATTGGAAATGTTTAAAAGTCTCTAGGACGTTGTTGGATGGGGACTAAAGAAAGAATAAAAAGTAACTTGAATGTTAAATATTGATCTCTCTTTATACATGTATACTTGAAGAAAATATCAGTTGTTCTTTCAGAACATTATTAAAAAATAAACCTGAACATACACTGGGAGTAATGATTGATCCCATACTAGATTGTTGTGTTGGACGAGTGAACATATTTAACTAGTACTAGGGATGAATGTTAAGATAAAATGTTTTCACATAATATGTCTTTGTTACTTGGTATTCGTGTACTTGTCACTTTTTACCAATTTGTTATATTACTTAACTGCCATGGACTCTAATACATTGTTTTATTTTCAATGACATAATCTAGATACCAGCTGACATTATGTCTGCTCTAGAGCCTATCAAGGACAATGAAGAAGCTGTCAAGTCTTATGGAGTTCACTTGGGAACTGAAATGTGCAAAAAGATTTTATCTCATGGAATTAAGACATTGCATCTTTATACACTAAATATGGAGAAATCAGCATTAGCAATACTAATGGTTGGCTCCTATGGCATGCGATGTGTACATTTGTTATTTGTGGAAGACTTAACTTTTGAAAGTTGATATTAATGTTTACTGTTTCTTTTTTTCCTGGCAGAACCTTGGCTTAATTGAAGAGTCCAAAATTTCTAGATCCTTACCATGGAGACGTCCCACTAATGTTTTCCGTGTTAAAGAAGATGTCCGTCCAATCTTTTGGTATGTTACCTTTGCAATTGTCATGTCGTGTTCCATAACATGAGTGAATCGGTATGAAGGATTTCTTACTTTCCTTGTACAACTATTATAGGGCAAATCGTCCAAAAAGCTACATATCACGAACCATAGGATGGGACCAATACCCACATGGGCGTTGGGGTGATTCCTGTAACCCATCATATGGTGCATTAACTGATTACCAGGTGCTCGCGGTTGCTTACTGATTTTATTTTTATGTATGTTATTTAACACTTTTATTTTCTTTCCCAGAGGATAAAAAGGTCTCTACACTATCGGTAGATCAAAATTGATTGTTTAACAGTAGACCATTTATTTAAAATTAAATTTTATTATTTCTTTGTGGAGAAACTAAAAGTGCAATGCATCAATCCAAATGGGAAACATACTGCAGTGATGGATCTAATAAGAATTGTTCGAGGTTTTGAATTGTGGTCACAATTGTGTTGATATTCAAATGTGGAAAGTTGTTGACAAATGTAGTTGATGCAATCCCAATTATGATTCTGATGCCGATACGGTAACCTCCAAAACCACAATATTGTGGCTACAATTATGGTTGTAGTGTAAATTGCAATTTGAAACCTTGGATTTCATGTGAATTATATTAGTTGCCCTACATTGAAAATCAAGGGTTTGCGTAGCATATATTGTTTTTTGTGATTATGATGCTGTATAAACTTTGTTTTGAAAAAAATGAATAGAAAGGTCATATTGCAAAGCCTAATTACTTTTTCATGCAAAGCCTAAAACAGATGGGAAAGGAAACAAGGCAGAAGCAGAAGTGTTAAAACTACATTGAAGCTTTTAGAAATTGGTACTTGTTATTTGATAGGGCTAGAATTCATCGTTTTTTTCTTGTAGTTCATGAGACCACGTGCACGGGACAAGAAGCTTATTGAAGAATGGGTAGTTCCCTTGAAAAGCGTTGAAGATATATATGAGGTGGAGTTATTTTTTCACTTCGAGCATTGCTAGAGTAATCTTGTTAACACTTAAACGTCATCTAAATTTACCCCCTTTGTTATATACCAGCGGTTCAGAATGTACTGCATTGGAAAGTTGAGAACCAACCCTTGGTCAGAATTAGATGGTCTTCAGCCAGAGACAAAGATCATCAATGAGCAGCTGGAGAGGATTAACGCAAAAGGCTTCCTCACAATCAATAGCCAGCCAGCTGTTAATGGGGAAAAGTCGGATTCTCTTACTGTAGGTGGGTGTAAAGGAAGTTTATTTTTATTTATGCATGATATTATCTGGTCGTAGGTTTACAGTATTTTAGTTTGTACTAGCTATAGAAAGATGCCTAACTTTCTGATTCAAGTTAGATAGTTGAACATTTCTATAGGTTTTCATTTTGGAATGAGTTAGAAGGTGTTAGGTACTTGTGGCAGGCTGGAAGCACAAACAACTACAGTTACTTGTGTCCGGACCATGGTTATGGTCAAATGTGCAACATTTGTTAGAGGTATGATTAGAATACTCGCTACAAGATTTTGACAATCATCTACCTTTTAGCTAGTTTATGGGATTCAGAGCCTAAAGTATTGGTGTTAGGTTACCTGCACATGTCCAGTTCTGGGATATGGGAGTATGCTAAGATGTCTAGCTAGCAATATTGCCAAAATATTCCCTACAAGAATCGCACAATCCTATTCCATTGAGCTAGGTTTTAGGGTTGAGTAAGGCTCATTTCCTTCCCCAATACTTTGATACCTTTTTCTATTTCTATCATTTATTTACTAGTTGTCAAAGAGGCTACTAACAGTTAGGTTGATTACCCTTTGAACATGGTCTTCCAGTAGGTATCTTTGGTTCAAATTTTCAACAACGATAAGTAGGCATGTTAACTTTTAGCACTGGCTGTCGGATTTCTGTCCTGTCTTTATTCATAACCTGAATATTGAAGCCTGTGATTGGATTAAATAGGGAATTCTATTGAAGCAAATCTAAATTCAAAGCATGGAATCCAGCCTTTTTAATTTCTTATTTTTGTCTCTGCAGATCTGTTTTTTTTTTTTTTTATAATTTCCTAGTAATTTCTTTTTCATGCTTCTTGTTGGTTTGCTAAATCTGATGCTGTTGCTAATGGATAAATAGTATGGTGCCACAATTCGGAATGTGACTACACAAGGGGAAATGTAGTTATGTTATATTTCTAATTTCTTTTCCTTATTTTTTGTTAGTAAAAGTTACATCATGTCGAATCTGGTGTTTACCGATATGATTTTTGTTTGTTAAATTTATATTACAGATACAGTGGTATAGTGTTTTATTGATTACTTTATATTGTTTATAGCCTAAAATCCTAAACTAACTTTTAGCCGATTAGGAAATAGTACTGAACTTACGGCCAGATAACGGGAAGGGTTTTGTTTCAATTTTTGGATCAGGATTCTTGAGTGAGATGTGGCTATACCACTTTATATTGACTATACTTGTAAAATGAAAAAGGAAGATTGAACAGAACATTGAAAACAAAATAGGGATTCAGAATATATTGAGATTTTCCGAGCAGAATATCCAGTGAATTTTATGACTGAGGGTATTGATATCTTGTCCGTATTTGTGTGTTTACGATAAATTATACACTAAATCCTTCGTTTTTGATATATGGCCTAGGCTGGGGTGGACCTGGTGGGTATGTTTATCAGAAGGCATATGTAGAGTTCTTCTGCTCCAAGGAAAAGCTGGATACACTTGTTGATAAATGCAAGGATCGAATCTCTTTAACTTATATGGCAGTGAATAAAGAAGGGAGCTGGAGTTCTAATGTGGGTCAAACTGATGTTAATGCTGTGACATGGGGTGTCTTCCCAGCTAAGGAGATAAAACAACCGACCATTGTGGATCCTGTCAGTTTTAATGTATGGAAGGATGAGGCATTTGAAATTTGGTCAAGAGGATGGGCCAGCTTGTACCCTGAGGGTGATGCATCCAGGAAATTTGTTGAAGAGGTTGGTTCATAAGGCTATGGTCCTGTAAAACCTGTGTATTTGATGGCATTGCCGTGTTTTTGTTTTCAGCTACAAGCTAGAGCTTTGATAATTCTTTCTGTGTCACAGGTGGGTGGAAGCTACTTCTTGGTCAGTTTGGTGGACAACGATTACATCAATGGTGATCTTTTTGCGGCCTTTGCAGATTTCTGACTGAAGCTTCTTATTTATTCGTTCTTTCACTTGGTTGTCAAGTTCTTTTCCTTTTTCTTTTCTTCTTCTCAATATGATGATCCGTGTAACACATGGTTGAAGTGGCAAGTTATTTTTAGGGTATGTTTGTGTCCCATGCGTCTTTGTTTTGTCATTCTTCATAGTGCCAGGATGAGTTTGATGGTTGTATACGACCGGATTCCTGTTTCTTATATTTACATGAGTGAACTGTAAAAGTAAAAGATTAAAGTCTCGTGCCTTTTATATTTTGCCCCCTATTTCTTTGTTTCAGGCAACCTCGTCGTCCTATGTTGACACTTGAGAAAGATATCAGATGTATTCCAATTGCTAATTAGTTGATATCCTCGCTTTAGCATCTGCGTCGGCTGTCTATTAGGAAAATTTAATAATCCGATGTGAAAATTTGGGAAATAAATTAACAGAAAAAAAATTACATAAAAGGCAAGGCTATTAAAGCTTCTATGTTTGATTAATGTATTAATTAGGTTTTCACTTTTATTAGAAGGTGTTTTTTATATATAACTTAACGTGAAGCACTTTACGGTGAAGAATAAAGAGTCTAAAACTATTATACAGTTGTGTGTGTGTGTCTATATATATATATATATATATATATATATATATATATATATATATATATATATATATATATATATATATATATATTAGTGAAAAAAATGTGTGTTTATTGTTTTTATAATAACAAAAATTAATAAATTATAATTATAAAAATAAAAATAAATAATTTTTACATTAAAAAATAGTTTTTACTTATTTTGTAGATAATTTTTTTATTATAAATAGTTATTTTAATTTGAAAAAAATGATTAAGTTTTAGAACATGTCAAATAAAAAAGTGATTAAATTTAGACAATAATTATTTCATAAAATTGGTAAACTAATTATTTTAATTTGAGAAGACAATTATTTATTAAAGATTAAATTGAAAAAAAGAAATGTGGATAAAAAGATGTGAAGTTAATGTTAATTTTTTGTTTTCTAAATAATGCTATATGGGATAAAAAATATTCTAAAAGAGAAATTACTTGATACTTATCCTTTTCTGAAATAAAATAAATTTTCATTTATCTAGTAAAACGTTTTTATACCATGTAAGAAGTTTGTGCCGATACTTAGTCAAACCCATTAAATTGTTTTTCTAACACGTATTTTAAGATATTAAATAGTTTCTGGTCTAAAAAATAAAGTTGAAAAATATGATCAGACATATACGGCTGTTTGTTTCACATCTCATTATTATTTTTTAGAACATGAAAATGTGAATAAATATTATGAAAATATATTATCGCATATTTGTATATTATAGTTACGTTCGGCCAAAATTTATATGTAAGTTCAGAAATTTGTATATAAAATAATGTTATATACATAGACAAAAATTTGTATATAAAATGGTCGTAAATAATGTTACATAAGAAAGTTACGATGATCATTCCAAGGTTGTGATGATCTTCACTTCATTGATCAAATAGCAATCCTTCTCTTTGAATGGAGGGAGTATGTTCCACAAAATAAATGTTTA
Source organism: Vigna umbellata (assembly GCF_029865625.1). NCBI lineage: Eukaryota > Viridiplantae > Streptophyta > Magnoliopsida > Fabales > Fabaceae > Vigna > Vigna umbellata. The sequence continues at coordinate 19,424,081 of NC_142172.1, forward strand.
ATAATGAGTAAATGTATCTCGGGATTATAAGTAGATGGAAATGAGTGGGAAAAGTTTTTATTATCTCATTTATTTTTAAAAGAAAATTCTTCACCACTTCCCTACATATATTTAGGTATAATTTTTTTTTATCTCAATGCAATATTTAACCATACTTGTACGAGTTTTACTATTTTATATTACTCAATTTTTATAAAAGAAAAATAAAAATCATGGTGAAGAAAACATGATATCTTTATAAATGTGTTAAATTTTATAAGTTCAAAATTTGTTATTATATTTCTTGGACGTAACCACTTCATCATGTTTATTAATTATATTAATACATACAACCAAAGTGGTTTTTGTCATACTAATTATAACTAAACACATCAATAATCACTAATTTTGATGCAACCAAAACACATAGACTTATCATGAAATGTATAACATGAAAATAACTTAAAAATGACATGTACATGTTGATTTTCAACGGGTCCTACTTTACAATAATTAGATCAATCAACAATATCATTATACAAAGTATAATTATTGAACATCAAACTTTATATTTGATCAAAAGAAATTATCCAAATACAATAGTATGCATGCATAATAGCAAACATAAATCATGTAAATAATTGACTCTCACTGAACTAAAAATTCTTCAAACTACAAAACAAACACCCATCTAAATAGTGAGTTCAAGAAAGACCTTAGGTGAAAAACCCTTTGTAAGAGTGTATGCTATCATTGAGTGTATCCTTATATGTTCTATGGAAACCTGTCCACTTTGTACCCTTTCCTTGACAACTAAGAACATGATCTCAATGTGTTTTGACTTGATCAAAGTATTATCACTGTTGGGATATAAGACGGTTGATTTGTTGTCACAATATAACTTAAATAGTCTTTCCATTTCTTTAAAGATTTGTAGTCCAATGACAAAGTTTGCTTGACACTCCTCCAATAAACTACATCACTAACCAACGGATAAATATAGCCCAAAGTGGATCTCAAATCATCCTTACATCTAGCAAAATCTGAGTCAAAATATCTAATGATTTCCAACTAGTATGACCTCTTTATATGTGAGCAAACAATACTTTGTTTTCTTTAAATACATGATAACCCCTTTAACTGTTTTTCAATGATTTAAACTGCTTAAATATTTGTCTAACATCTTAACTATGTATGCTATATCTGAATGTATACACATTTGGGTAAACATTAGACAAATGCATAGGGAATCTACTACATTCTTTTTGGGCACTGATTGAGACTAAATTTGTCTCCCTTAGCAAATATAACATCCTTTGACTTACATTGTCAAACATCTTAAGTACCTTATTGATATAGCTCCTTTGTGACAATCATATAGTACCTTGAAATCAATCTTGATGTATTTGAATTCCTAATACAAAGAAGACATTGCCAATATCTTTCATTTTGAAGTTTCTTGATAAGAATCTCTTGGTTTCGTGCAACATGCCTATATCATTAGTGACAAGTAGGATGTCATAAACATATAAGACCAATAAAACACACTTTCTTCCACTGAATTTATAATACACACAATCGTCAAAAAGATTCATCTTGAAACCAAATGAGAGAATTACTTGATGAAATTTGTAGTACCATTGACGAGACACCTATTTTAGTCCATTAAAGGATTTTTTTAGTTTGTAAACCATATTCTTTGGGTCTTCTTACATGAATTTTTCTAGATGCACTACATAGATTATTTAATCAATTTTGCCATTGAGAAGGGACGTCTTGACATCTATTTGATGAAGCTCTAAGTCACATTGTGTAACAAAACCCATGATTGTCCTAAAAGAGTTTTTCGATGAAATTGGATAGAAAGTATCTTTAAAGTCAAATCCTTTCTTTTGGATATAGTCCTTAGCCACAAAATGAACTTATACCTTTCCCCGTTACTTTATGATTATCTTCAAAGAATCTTTCGATGAAACCAAAGAGAAAGTGTCTTTAAAGTCAATCACTTCCTTTTGGGTATAATCCTTAGCCAAAGAAAAAAGTCTTATACCTTTCCACGTTACTTTATGATTGTCTTAAAAGAGTCTTTCGATGAAATCAGATAGAAAGTTTCTTTAAAGTCAATTCCTTCCTTTTGGGTATAACCCTTAGTCACAAGACGAACTTTATACTTTTCCACATTACTTTACGATTGTCTTAAAAGAGTCTTTCGACGAAATCGAAGAGAAAATCTCTTTAAAGTCAATCCCTTCCTTTTAGGTATAGCCCTTAGCCACAAGATGAGTCTTATACATTTCTACATTACTTTATGATTGTCTTAAAAGAATCTCTCGATGAAACTAGAGAGTGACAAAATTGCTCAATTTTAAAAAATATAGAGACTCAATTGAATCAAGATTTGAAATACAAGGACTACATTGAATATAACACAATGTCAGGTGACACTGACATTGTCACATGGCACGATAATGACTTGACGCAGTAATTATTTTTTGAAAAAGTTTAAAAAATAAAAATTAAAAATACTACAAACTAACATGTGACATGTACATACACTACGCTAAGTTAATCTAACCAAAATGACCAAATTGAATCATTTTTAAGAAAAAAATAGGACTTAATTAGACAAAAAAAACTTAGAGGACCTATTTGAACCGCACAAACTAATTTAAGGACCAAAAGTGTAATTGAGTCATTATTATATCATAATATATGAAACATCTTTATACAATTGCAACAATAAAATTATACATATGAGAAATGAGTTAAAAGATAAAAATAATTATATAAAAAATTATCAAAAAAGTATTCTACATGATAAAAATAAAGAAGAAATAAAAATATTAAAAATAAGTAAAATTTATATCATGTGTATGTTAAAAAAATTATAATTAATGGTATGATATAATGAAAAGTCCTTTGAAAATCTGAAAAAACCAAAAAACTTTTAGTAAAACAAAAACTTTTCAAATGAAACAAAAATTAAAGATTAAAGAGAATAAAAAAGATACGGTTTTTAATATTACCTAGTAAATGAAGGGTTTTTGTGATTGAACGAGAGTGAAACATATATAATGTGAAAATATAAAATAGAAATAAAAATATTAAAAAAGAGTAAAAATAGACCTAAAAAATATTTGATTAATTATAGTTGATAATATACAATTGGAACATCATCGCATAAAGATTGTGATAAGAGAGAAAGTACCTCAAAATTATGAGTGAATTTTGTGATATAAAACACGCACACACACACACAAAGTTTTTTATGTTACCTAATAAACTTTGGATATTTTAGTAATTTACATGAAAATAGGATGAGGACGAAGATGTGTATTGGAATGGGTGTGAGAATGAGGTTGTGACAAATATGTAGCATTCCTTCTCCACATATGCAATTGAAAATATAGAATATTACTCATATCAATACTATTATTTAGTAAATATGGTTAATAGAAAGACTTTACCTACTTAGGCTTAAGTGGGTCTCATTAAATCTTATGTGAATGATTTTTTTAGTAGTAAGCATTTTAGAGTTATAAACTCTACCGACCTTAGATGTTTTAAAATATTCAAGTAAAATTCTTCTATTGTTTATTAAATCAAACTTTGTAGAATTTCCTTCAAGATAGTCAAAATAATGGAAAATATTTTGGACTTCTTATCTTTTCACATTTAATATTGAGTCATTTTAATCATCGATATAATGTAATTTCTATTTTGTAAATAGTTGAAAATATTCATTACTACATCCTATAAGTCTTTAGAAGTGAAGTTTTCGTTTAACACTATTCTGGCCAATTTTTTTGTAGGGCTTTATTTTCTTTACTATAACACCATTATCTTAAAGTGTTTTTGGAATTGAAAATTAAGGATAATATAGTTTTTAAAAAAAGTGAAAATGTTCATTTTCGAATTCTCCTACATGATTACATCGGATTCAAATAATAGATAAGCCTTTTTTTAGTTTTGTACATATTTTTGAAATTATAAATGTTAAAAATGGTTAATAATAATATTTTCAACCAAGAGAAGGGGTTGAATTGGTTCTTTTGCAAAATCTGGTTTTTTTTAATCTTTCAAAACAATTTTAAAAATACTTCTTTAATCAATTAATAAAGTAGATGGACGATGCACAATTTAAGGACTTAATCAGTTACCAAGATATAGACTTTGATATGAAAGAAAAGTATATGACACAATTTTTATACTGGTTCAATTCAAATGAATCTACGTATAGTTTTTCTAACAACCTTAGCTAGAAATTTCACTAAAGATATATCAAGAGTTAAGATTACAAGATTCACCTACGTAACCTACACTTTATATATACAAAAGAACTTGAAAAACTCTCCAAGATTTACAAACAAAGGTAATGTTACACACAATTATCCTAACTTGTTACCAACAAGGTGAACAAAATACAAAGGAAAGTGATACAAATAAAATACAATGGAAAGATGTAACATCCCATTTTTAATAGTAAAAATACTACTAAAATGAATATTACATATATGATAATGGAACTATTATAAGAAAACAAACCTACGAAAGACAAGATCTACACTTGTAGAATCATCTGACTTCCCAACTATTTTACCCTCACCACTCGCTAGAGCAACTGTAAAGAATGTCTTCCTAAGCTCACACCATTAAGGTGATCATCGTAAAAGAGAAAACATACACAAAGATATACAACATAAAAGCAAGGGTAAGCTAGAATACAAACAATTAATGATATATATATATATATAGTCAAACCTCTCTATGTGAGAATGTATGACCATTAGAGCGTCAGGAAAAGCCCCAAGACTAAGCTACCTACATTCATTCTAACACACTTTAAACCGCACCACGAAGTTCCACTTTGAAACTAACCTTCATAACTTTGAAACCATTGATATCACTTCACTTTTACATCTTATGCCAATATATGAGACTACTGATCATACATTCAAGAAATACAAACACCCTTATAAGTCATCATAAAATCACACAATAGCACAATTTTTTCATGACATCTTGATACTCATATTTAGGTAAGAAAAACAACTTTGAAATCCTCACCAACAATTCCGAAAGGGTTCAAAACCCCAAAAATGACCTAAAGAACGTCTAAAACGAACATCCAAAACCCTAAAACCCCCCTCGAAACTGGTGTAGTGGCACTCAGCTGCGCCCAGTGACGCTTGGGCGCCCAGGGCTGGCGCTCAGCACCCTGGCCACTGGAAAATGGCCCTATTTGGGTGCTCAATGCTATTAGTAAGATAAAAACTCAATGTTCTCACTTTAAACACTTTACCCCCAACTTCTAAAGGCCTCTAGGACCCTTCAAACCTTGAGAAAACTCTGAAAACACTGTTGTAACTTAAAATGACCCATTAAAACCCAATTTCACTCCTATAAGCTACCCAAACTCAATTATACACTTTCTAACCTCCCTATCAGTTTACAAACTACATGACCAAGTCTAAATACACTTGTTAGCACACTTCAACACCTCAGAATACTCATAGTCATTTTATTTCAAAATCCCACCATGTAAAACCTCAATTTGGATAAAAAAACACTCAAGAATTGACCCCAAGATGACACCAATTGTTCTACACCAGATTTTTTCTAATTTAACAACTTAGACAAGTCCTAATAGGTCTCATATCAACCTCCCAACTGCCCAAAACTGTTTACACTCATTACTTCAAAATCTCACTACTCAAAACATTATTTTTACACTAAAAACACCTTAAAACTTCAACAAATCACTACCCCTATATTCCATAACAAATTTTAATCCACTAACACCTCTAACAAGTCTTAAATTACTTCATAACATCCCCAAGAAAATAGTTCCCTCACACCAGCCCCTATTACTCAAAATCACTCATGAAAACCTTTCTTGTTAAGCTTGAAACTCAAGTAATTCACTCTTCCTTACTCCAAACACTTTAAGATATATTTCATACCACAATACAACTTTCAAACATAGAATCATGATAGCAGAAACATTCTAAACATATCATGCCAAACATTCAAATATCAAACCACTTGGATCATCATTAAAACTCAAACATAATTAGAACAATTAATTCAAATACATGCAATTCACTTTATCCTACATAAATATATTAAGTTCAAACCAACACAATAATCTAAAGCAAATTCTAGCTTTCCTTGCCTCACAATAAATTGTCCGACTCAACGAACATTCTGTCGATTACTTGAAACACAAGGAATCGCTAGACGAACTTACGAAACACCAAATTGGAAGCGAATAGAGTTCTTAGAACTCTAGATTAACCAAGAATAACTAGGAGAAACATGATCACACATGCAATGACCATTCTTTCTTCTAAAAACAGGTTAGGAACGAGAGAGAAAAAAAATGAGTCGAAACTTACTTGCTCTATGACAAAAATTGATCGGCTAGAAATGTAGACCTCATCGTCGTGATCGATTTGACACCTCCTAATCATCAAAGAGATGACTCAGAAGTCAAAACTCTTAGAGAGAAGGTAGAGAACTCTAGAAAAGTGGTTTCCAGAGAGATGGTACGTTTTAAAATAATGAAACTCGTTTATAACAAAACTATTTATAACTAAATCATTTAATATTAAAATTATCGAGTCTCACTATTTTTAAACTATCATCACTTCCAAAATACCTTTTTCTGAGGTTTTATAAAAGAAATCACCTAATATGCGAAAATATTACAATTTCATCTAATACCAAGTAAAAGTTTTCACTAAGATCTTGATTTTTCTTGGATGAACAAAGAATTTTTCTATTGTTAATCTCTCAAAACACTCTCTCACATGTTTTCAGGGTTTCAGGATTTTTTAGGGTATCAAGGTTTCTGTTTTCATTTTTCGGGTTTATGAAAACCCGTAGGGTTTTTTAGGGTTTCAGGGTTTCACTTTTCATTTTTCAAGGTTTCAGTTTTAATTTTTCAGGGTTTATATAAACCCGTAGGTTTTGTAAAAACCTGTAGGGTTGTTTAGGGTTTCAGGGTTTTAGGTTTTATTTTTTTGGGTTTCACTTTTCATTTTTCAGGGTTTATATAAACCCGTAGGGTTTGTAAAAACCTGTAGGGTTGTTTAGGGTTTCAAGGTTTCAGGTTTCAGGGTTTCAGTTTTAATTTTTCAGGATTTGGGTTTTAATTTTTAAGGGTTTCAATTTTCATTTTTCAGGGTTTATATAAATTCGTAGGGTTTGTAAAAATCGTTAGGGTTTTTTAGGGTTTCACGGTTTCAGTTTTTTTTTCAGGGTTTGAGTTTTATTTTTTTTGGGTTTCAGTTTTCATTTTAGGGTTTTGGGGTCAGGGGTTTTGGTTTTGGGGTCCGGGGTTTTGGTTTTGTGGTTTGGGGTTTGGGTTTTGGGTGTTAGGTTTTGGGGTTTGGGGTTTGGGTTTTGGGGTGGCATGGTTTTAGGGTTTCAGGGTTTTAGGGTTTAAGGGTTTTTTAGGGTTTCAGTTTTCATTTTTCAGGGTTTATATAAACCCGTAGGGTTAGTAAAAACTTGTAGGATTTTTTAGGGTTTCAGGGCTTCAGGTTTTGAGGGGTTTCAGTTTTAATTTTTCAGGGTTTCAGTTTTCATTTTTAAGGGTTTCAATTTTCATTTTTCAGGGTTTATATGAATTCGTAGGGTTTGTAAAAACCCCAAGGGTTTTTTAGGGTTTTAGGGTTTCAGTTTTCAATTTTCAGGGTTTTAGTTTTATTTTTCTTGGGTTTCAGTTTTAATTTTTCAGGGTTTCAGTTTTCATTTTTAAGGGTTCCAATTTTCATTTCTCAGGGTTTATATAAATTCGTAGGGTTTGTAAAAACCGTTAGGGTTTTTAGGGTTCCAGGGTTTCAGTTTTTATTTTTCAGGGTTTCAGTTTTATTTTTTTTGGGTTTCAGTTTTCATTTTTCAAGGTTTATATAAACTCGTAGGGTTTTTAAAAACCCCTAAGGTTTTTAAGGGTTCAAGGTTTCAAGGATTCAAGTTTTCAGGGTTTTTTAGGGTGTCAAGGTTTCAATTTTCATTTTTCAGCGTTTATATAAACCCGTAAGGTTTGTGAAAACCCGTAGGGTTTTTTAGGTTTTCAGTTTTTCATAGTTTAAAGGTTTAAGGTTTCCGCGTTTCAGTTTTCACTTTTCAGGATTTCAGTTTTTATTTTTCAGGGTTTCAGTTTTAAATTTTCAGGGTTTATATGAACCCGTCGGGTTTGTAAAAACCCTAGAGTTTTTTCAGGGTTTAAGTGTTTAAGGTTTTCGGGTTTCAGTTTTCATTTTTCAGGGTGTCAGTTTTCATTTTTCAGGGTTTCAGTTTTCATTTTTCAGGCTTTATATAAACCCGTAGGTTTTGTAAAAACCCCTAGGGTTTTTCAGGGTTTCAGGTTTTCAAGGTTTAAGGTTTGAAGGGTTTCAGCGTTTTTGGATTTTTTAGGGTTTTAGGGTTTCAGTTTTCATTTTTCAGGGTTTGTAAAAGCCCGTAGGGTTTTTTAGGATTTGAGGGTTTCAGGATTTTTTAGGGTTTCAGTTTTCATTTTTTCGGGTTTATTAAAACCCGTAGGGTTTTTTAGGTTTCAGGGTTTTAGTTTTCATTTTGCAAGGTTTCAGTTTTCATTTCTCAGGGTTTATGTAAACCTGTAGATTTTGTAAAAAACCCTAGGGTTTTTCAGGGTTTTAGGGTATCAGGGTTTACGGTTTGAAGGGTTTCAGGATTTTTTAGGGTTTTAGGGTTTCAGTTTTCATTTTTCAGGGTTTGTAAAAACCCATAGGGATTTTTAGGATTTCAGGGTTTCAGGATTTTTTAGGGTTTTAAGTTTTCATTTTTCGGGTTTGTTAAAACCCGTAGGGTTTTTTAGGGTTTCAGGGTTTTAGTTTTCATTTTGCAAGGTTTCAGTTTTCATTTTTCAGGGTTTATGTAAACCCATAGATTTTGTAGAAACCCCTAGGGTTTTTTAGGGTTTCAGGGTGTCAGGGTTTACGATTTTAAGGGTTTCAGGGTTTTTTAGGTTTTCAAGGTTCGGGGTTTCGGGGTTTCGGGGTTTTAGGGTTTCAGGTTTCAGGTTTCAGGGTTTCAGAGTTTCAGTTTTAATTTTTCAGGGTTTTAGTTTTCATGTTCTCATGGTTTCAATTTTCATTTTTTAGGGTTTAGGGATTTTGGTTTTGGGGTTTGGGGATTGGGGTTTGGGGTTTTGGTTTTGAGTTTTGGGTTTAGGGTTTTGGGTTTTGGGGTTTGGGGTTTGGTGTTTAGGGTTTGGGTTTTGGGTTTTGGGTTTTGGGTTTAGGGTTTTGGGTTTTGGGTTTAGGGTTTAGGGTTTATATAAATTCGTAGGGTTTGTTAAAATCGCTAGGGCTTTTTAGGGTCCAGGGTTTCAGTTTTCATTTTTCAGGGTTTTAGTTTTATTTTTTTTGGGTTTCAGTTTTCATTTTTCAAGGTTTATATAAACCCCTAGGGTTTTTAAAAACCCCTAAGGTTTTTAAGGTTTCAGGGTTTCAGGGTTTTTTAGTGTTTCAGTTTTCATTTTTCAGCGTTAATATAAACCCGTACGGTTTGTAAAAACCTGTAGGATTTTTTAGGGTTTCAGGGTTGCAGGGTTTCAGTTTAGGGTTTAGGGTTTCAAGGTTTCAGTTTCCATTTTTCAGCGTTTATATAAACCTATAGGGTTTTTTAGGGTTTCATGGTTTAAGTTTTCATTTTTCAGGGTTTTAGTTTTAATTTTTCAGCGTAGGGTTATTTAGGGTTTCAGGGTTTAGGGTTTAGGGTTTTGGGGTTTGGGGTTTGGGGTGTGGGGTTTGGGATGTGGGCTTTGGGGTGTGGGCTTTGGGGTTTGGAGTTTGGGCTTTGGGGTTTGGGTTTGGGGTTTGGGGTTTTGGGTTTAGGGTTTTGGGTTTTGGGTTTTTGGTTTTGGGGTTTTGGTTTTGGGGTTTGGGGTTAGGGTTTTGGGTTTTGTTGTTTGGGGTTTCAAAGTTTCAGGGTTTCAGGGTTTCAGTGTTTCAGGGTTTTAGGGTTTTAGGGTTTCAGGGTTTTTTAAGGTTTCAGGGTTTCAATTTTCTTTTTTCAGGGTTTATATAAACCCGTAGGGTTTGTAAAAACTTGTAGGATTTTTTAGGGTTTTAGGGTTTCAGGTTTCAGGGTTTCAGTTTTAATTTTACAGGGTTTCAGTGTTCATTTTTAAGGGTTTCAATTTTCATTTTTCAGGGTTTATATAAATTCGTAGGGTTTGTAAAAACCCCAAGGGTTCTTTAGGGTGTCAGGGTTTCATTTTTCATTTTTCAGGGTTCCAGTTTTATTTTTCTTGGGTTTAGGGTTTAGGGTTTCAGTTTTAATTTTTCAGGGTTTATATGTACCCGTAGTGTTTGTCAAAACCCCTAGGGTTTTTCAGGGTTTCAGGGTTTCGGGTTTCAGGGTTTCAGTTTTCATATTTCATGGTTTATATAAACCCGTAGGGTTTGTAAAAGCCCGTTGGGTTTTTTAAGGTTTCAGGTTTTCAGGGTTTCGGGTTTCAAGGTTTCAGGGTTTCAGTTTTCATATTTCAGGGTTTGTAAAAACCCGTATGGTTTTTTAGGGTTTCATTTTTCATTTTTCAAGGTTTCAGTTTTATTTTTCTTGGGTTTCAATTTTCATTTTTTAGGGTTTATATAAACCTGTAGGGTTTGTAAAAAACCCTAAGGTTTTTGAGGCTTTCAGGGTTTTAGGGTTTCAAGGTTTCAGAGTTTCAGGGTTTCAGGGTTTTTTACGGTTTCGGGGTTTCAGTTTCCATTTTTCAGCGTTTATATAAACCTGTAGGGTTTGTAAAAGCCCGTACGATTTTTTAGGGTTTTAGGATTTTAGGTTTCAGGGTTTCACGGTTTCAGTTTTTATTTTTCAGTGTTTCAGTTTTCATTTTTCAGGGTTTCAGTTTTCATTTTTCAGGCTTCATATAAACTCGTATGGTTTGTGGAAACCCATAGGGTTTTTTACGGTTTAGGGTTTAGGGTTTAACGAGTTTCAATTTTAGTTTTTCAGGGTTTCAGTTTTATTTTACTTGGGTTTCAGTTTTAATTTCTCAGGGTTTCAGTTTTCATTTTTAAGGGTTTCAATTTTCATTTTTCAGGATTTATATAAATTCGTAGGGTTTGTTAAAATCGCTAGGGTTTTTTAGGGTTCCAGGGTTTTAATTTTCATTTTTCAGTGTTTCAGTTTTATTTTCTTTGGGTTTCAGTTTTCATTTTTCAAGGTTTATATAAACCCCTAGGGTTTTTAAAAACCCCTAAGGTTTTTAAGGGTTCAGGGTTTCAAGGTTTCAGGGTTTCAGGGTTTTTTAGAGTTTCAGGGTTTCAGTTTTCATTTTTCAGCGTTTATATAAACCCGTAGGGTTTGTAAAATCCTGTAGTATTTTTTAGGGTTTCAAGGTTTCAGTTTAGGGTTTAGGGTTTCAAGGTTTCAGTTTCCATTTTTCAGCGTTTATATAAACCCGTAGGGTTTTTTAGGGTTTCAGGTTTCAGGGTTTCATGGTTTAAGTTTTCATTTTTCAGGGTTTCAGTTTTAATTTTTCTGGGTTTCAGTTTTCATTTTTCAGGGTTTATATACACCTGTAAGGTTATTTAGGGTTTCAGGGTTTAGGGTTTAGGGTTTAGGGTTTTGGGTTTTGGGTTTTGGGGTTTGGGGTGTGGGGTTTGGGGTGTGGGCTTTGGGGTTTGGGGTTTGGGTTTGGGGTTTTGGGTTTAGGGTTTTGGGTTTTTGGTTTTGGGGTTTTGGTTTTGGGGTTTGGGGTTTGGGTTTTGGGTTTTGGTGTTTGGGGTTTGGGGTTTCAAAGTTTCAGGGTTTCAGGGTTTTAGGGTTTCAGGGTTATCGGACGTCCATATAGACGTCCCACGTGCCCGTCTGACGTCCACATAGACGTCCGTCTCCTCCTTCCCCCCGACGTCTACACAGACGTCCGTCTCTCCTTCCCCCGACGTCCAGCTGCCTGAATTGTTTTGTGGTAGGGCTGGGGTTGGACGTCTTACAGTGCATTAACCGACGTCTACTGAGTGTATTTTTTAAAAAAATCAATTTATTTTTGCAATAAAACCACACCTGAAAAGCAGAAAATTGTCCCAGAACAATTTTGCATCAATATATATATGCGTTTGATATAAACAAAGTTCTACATAATGTAAAATATAATCCACTACCAAAACTATGAAGATAAAACTTAAACTAAAACTAAGCAATGTTCAACAACAAATAAAACTATTCCTAACTCCATCTTTGCAGAAGATAAGCGGTCCACTCCTGCCTTATCTGCCTAATTGTGTCCTCTGGTATAGGAGATGTACTCTTGAAGCGCTGCAAAATTCAAGAAAGATTCATTATGGTTTCATCTATATGTTTGAAGATGAATTTGATTTGTAATGTATTCAAGGTATACATCATTACCTTATTCCAGTCATCTGTAATGACAGCTCGAATGATGGTCTTAATCCAACACATCACATAGAAGCCACATTCCCATGAATCTAGCTGCTGGTTACACTAAACTGACAAACTAAATAGTTAAGAATTTAGATCATTCAATAACATAGAAAATGAATTAGAACTATAAATGACTTACAACCTTTACATCAGTTGAAGTTTTTTAACTCTCACAAGGTTAGGCCCTATCCATTCAAAAAAATTAATTTTCATAATTTGCTCAGACACGTGCATTGAAGTCTACATCATAAAATTGATAAGATTTCGGTAGCATTTCGCATTGGTCTCCGAAATACACGAAATGAGAGTAGTCAACGATGACCACAATCAAATATGCATCCGGAGAACAACAGAAATACTGAACCGAAATTTTATCAATCTTATCCATAAACTTCAATTGGCATGTTATTGCAAATTATGAAAATTAGTTTTCTCAAACTGTCCAATTGGACAATTCAAAATTTAACACAAATGATTAAAAGAATAATCGTTTGTGTTAAATTTCAAACTGGAACTAAGTGTCTCTCAATGATTTGATACTTATAATAACACAACTAATACATGCATATTCAAAAGCCAATAACACATGCATACCTTAGAGTAAAAAACATGCATACACAAAACCCAATTTCATGCATACAAAAATTTATCAACGAACAAGCTAACCTGAAAAGTAGATTCCAAATGAAAGGGAGGGAAATCGAGGAGGGAACGACCTAAAACGTAGCCCAAAAACAATCAAAGAAGCCGCCCAAGAACACGCAAGAGACTGCACCAAAACGCACCGAAAACGATTTTTAATCGGTTCAAATCAAAGATATTTCATCACAGGGCAATGTAATCGGTCGAAAGTAAATTTAAACGGTCCAAAAGAGAGAAAACGCACCTGGAAAAGCAATGGCGTAGACAGCGTTCGCGGGGAAGACGATGAACAGTGAGCGCAACTACTCGCGGGTTCGCATTTTAGTATTAATACTATTAGACGTCCGGTACTCTAGGGCCCGGACGTCTATAATATTAATGACATCAGATACCGAACGTTCAATCCTCACTCAGAACGAGGACGAACACTAGGAACGAGACAGAGAAATCTCCCATTCCAAAATAGAATAAGACCAAGGGGATTACTATCGGTTTGAGAAAGAAACTGAGTATAATCATATAAAACAGGAACGACTAGAACAAACGTTAATATATAACAGACACGACTAGAACGAACGCTACTTACAAAATGAGTCAATTAAATGAAATGACTCTCGTGAGCACAAACCAATCACCTCAAAGAACATACCCAATGCTAAGGCTCTAGACCGGAAACAATGAATACAGACACTTCAACGAATAATACTTATAAGAATTTACATAATGAAACCGAATGTTAATAATTATATTTAGCCCTTAGAGTAGCTAAACACCAATCACCATCTGAAGGCCAGTCTAAGACTGAACACTATAGTGAGCGAACCCTATTGGGATTGAACGAACGCTCTTATTATGAAGTTTAGCTTAAGGAGCGAGAACGAGTGCATGGTGTAAGACCCAAACACTTGCTTAGAATGAACACTTGGTATAAGACCAAGTGTTACTAAGATCATAGAGAATAGGCTTGATAAATATAATCAGATACTACTTGAGCAGAGATTAAGAGTATAATATTTTTCCTTTATTCCAATCATGGAGATAATACTATATACATATTACCCTTTGAAGACTTCACAGTCGTAGTTGTAGTGTCTTAGAAAGTGAGTTTAGCCTAAGCTTAACCTTAAGAAACTTAACTTAACAATGTTGACTCTTCAATCAATGGCCCAAAAGCATTTATTGCTAACATGCCATTATCTTTGTTACTTAATATTAATTTGCACCAGTATATTATTTTGATATATGGATTAGATGAATTGCCCAAGAAGGTTTCACAAACTGATTTCCCTTGACTTGTTTGGTGCAACTTGGTGTTTATGAACATTTTGGCCTGAATTAATCATATCTTTTTGGGTGCTGAACAATGTGTTTCAAAATTGAGGTTTTCTTCTTCTTGAGTTCATTTAACTGAATTTAATTATTTTTAAAACTGTATGATGTTTTTTAATTTTTCATTATCTGAACTTAATGTATTCATGTTCCAATAGATCTTTTATTTTGGGTTTCATATGCTTAATTTTTAAAATAAAGTTTAAGACTAAATTTATTTATCACAATGTAATCAAAAATTGAGTGAATATAATTATTAAATAAATATATGATAATCAAGATACAATTAAAAATGAATTATAAAAAAAATTATATATAAATTTTTTCTTATTTCATAATAAATAAATATTTAGAAAACTTATGAGATGAAAATAAATGTTAATTATTAAAGTATATTTTACTATCAAATAAGACAAGAAAATTAATTATCTTCGAAAATGAAAGATATGAAAATTAAGAACAAAAATAATAAATTTATGTATTTTTTTTTTTCATAAACATAAAAAAAACCCATGAGAATGAGAATCAAGTATTATTAAAAAAACTTAAAAAGTAATAAAAAACGCGTTCAAGCAAGGTCGTCCTAGTAGGACGTTATACGAAGTATTTTCCTCTACTAGTAGGAAACTAACTCTTAGCTCTCTTGCATCTCTGCCCATTCCAAGTCGAGTCCTTAGGTCAAGGTATCCTCGAGTGTCTACTCTTTCTCCTGGGAAGCCTACAATCTGCTCGTTGAAAGGGGCTATCAGATCCTCGGACATATCCATTTTTAGGAACGTATTCCAGTATAAGATATTGACTGAACTGCCTTCATCGATGAGCACTTTTTTGACCTCGTATCGGGCTATATCGGCGATGATGACCATGGGATCATCATGATCAGGATCAAGAGCATGGAAATCTGCATCCATAAACGTAATGTTGGGAATAGATCGACGTTGTCGGTCTACCATGTGTACCGTGTTTAAATTTCTCAAATGTCTTTTCCAGGCAGACGTCGATGCTCCTCCTCCTGCGAAGCCTCTGGATATGGTGTCAATTCGTCCTCGGACTGACCTCTCTCGTTCTGGGTTCCGAGAACGGCTCCTGGAACGTCGTCTTTGTCTATCATCTCTGCGGAACGGTCATTCGGGACTTCTCCACGACATTTCCTTCCGCATAGGGATCGGTGCTTTGGACGTTTCCTCCTTTACGTATTTTTGGAGGTACCCTGCACGGATGAGTCTTTCTATCTCATCTTTTACTATGTTGCACTCTTCGGTGTCATGACCACGGTTTAGGTGAAGACGGCAGGCTTTACTTTCATCAGCATTCTTCGGAGAAGATTTTCTCTACACGGTGAGGAGTTCTGCGTGTAGAGCCTCTTCAAGTACCTTTGCCCTGGGTGCATTAAGAGCAGTATAACGATCATACTTGGGTATCCACCCCGATTCTTTTCGAGGGGGCTTGTCACCTTTATAGTCATTGGATGATCGCTTCGTTTCTTTCCTGGTACCGTTGTTAGGATTTTATTGTTGCCTTTTTCTGGAAATTCTGAGGTCCTCGATGCGTACGAACTTCGCGATCGTTTCTTGGAGTTCTTCCATTGATTTTGGAGGATCGGCATACAATTGTTCAGCGAAATACCCTGGCCTTAAACACGAAGGCAAATTGTTTATTATGAATGTGTGATTCACGTCTTTTATGCGTCTGGCCGCTTCGTTGTATCTCTGCATAAATGCTCTCAGGGTTTCGTCTTTCTCTTGTTTAGTATTCACGAGCTCAGCTGGTGTCATCTCCTGTCGTCTGTTGGCAGCATATTGTCTTCCAAAAAGAGTTTATACGGTAGAAAAACAATCCACTGAATTAGGAGGAAGGGTGTGATACCACTCCGGTGCTTCGTCTTTCAGGGATAACGAGAAAGCTCGGCAAATGACTGGATCATTGTCTGTGTAGAATGCCATGGCGTCAATAAAGTTTCGTAGATGGTTGTCTAGGTCTGCTGAGCCATCATATCTTTCTAATGTTGGAGGGGGTTTCTCTGGCATATTAGCTTGCATGATGGCTTCCGTAAACGAAAGCAGGTTGGTAAGCCGCAGAGAAGTGGGTCCCTTCCTTCCTCTGCCAGGTTCGGATATTCCTCCATGGTGGCTTCCTTCATTATCGTCCTGCTTGTTTGAGGCCGATATCTCCGGCGGAGGTCGTTGCGCTCTCAACGCCGCTAGTTCCTCTGTTTGTTTGCGTTGAACTTCTTGCAGCTCTCGTATGGTTTTCGCCTGCGCTTCTATCTGTTCCTGCAGCTGCTTGATCAAGTCTCGGGTGTTGTTCTCTTCCATGGATCTTGTGGTCTTTTCTGGGTATATCAAGTCTCGGCCCCACGGTAGGCACCAAAATGTTTCAGTATAATTTGTTGGGATCGAGATGAAAACCTAATGAACGACGTCCTAATCTTCTCGCAATGCAGTTATCCTTATATCTTCCTCTTGCACAAGGCTTTTCGAGGAGAGTGGGGTGAGTACCTGCGAAAGCACTCCGACGCTCAAGTCAGCAAAAAAAGAATGATGGAATCTTACTGGTTCAGTAATAATATCAATGTTTTCCCTTTCTTCCTAATCATCCAAAACGTACCTATTTTCCTTTGGTTTTTCGTATTTAACCTAGAAGTAAGATAAACCATTTACCTAAAAATCCGATTAGTTGGATAATCCAGTCACTTGATCGTGATCCTCGTCTTTGCTACTTGGTTAGTTAGTTCCGTAACTTGCGTTATCATGGTTAGATATTTTTGACTGCTTGTTCCTTGGTTTATTTGGATTAACTGATCCAGCTTGAATGAACATAATCGATCGTCTGTTGACTGTAATTTGACCGGGTCGACCTGGCATTGTCCTGTATTTGACCCTTGCTGGTCGTTATGTTTAGTTGGTGGATGATCACTGATAAAGGTTACATTAACGAGCGTATGATGTAACTGATCGTGTCGTTAATATTATATCTGGTGATATGGCGATCGTTTGGTCTAGGTGGTTGACGATCGTTCGCGAATTGAGTTGGTTTTACTTGATCGTTCACTTATGAGTGGTTGTGATAATTTCCAAACCGATCGTTAAGCATAGCGATCGTTTGAGTATTTGTTGATATCTGCTCGGTTCACTATTCTACTATACAATTTTCATGTGATTTTAGAGGATTCAATATACTGCTTGAGATGCTTAAGTTTGATTCTGAATCAAATGCTTTTGTTTCAAACAGGACGAGACCAACATTTGAATCAGTAGAACTTCTTTGTTTCAACTTTGTGGCATTTGTCAAAATGTCCATCTCCATAAAATTGAAAGCTTTGGTAGTTCCACTGTGTATATTTTTCTCCAAAAATTCTTCATTTTGTTTCTGTGACTGGGAGATTTTACCTTGCTCAGGACAAACATCAAGCTTATCAGGTTGCCCTGTTAAGTTGTTAGGCACAGGAGTTGACTGATTTATTTTTCTGACAAGCGGAAGGAAGTTTATTTTATCATCGACGAAGGTAGCATTAAAGGCAATCAGAATGTTTGTCTCCATAAAATTGATAGCATCAGATACTCCATTATGCATATTTTTCTCAAAAATATCATCACGGCTCAAACTGTAACTATTAGTTATATCATCTGATAAGGAGTTTTCATCTTGCTCATGACAAGTTTCAAGTATGTTGGACTGCTCAGTGAAGCTGTTAGGTATAGTTGCTGACTGATCTAGCTTTTGGGTAACAGGTGGGGAGTTTACTTTATTGCCTAAACATGCAGGTAAAACATTGTTTGCAGGTAAGATATTCCTGCAAAAAGAATGAGCTGCGAGAAATCTATCTCTGTCTATACATTAAATAAACCATACAGTAAAATTTCAGAATAGCAATTGTTACCACTCATTCCCGATCGGCCAGTAGAGTAATACTTGTGAACTTTCTGCAGTCGTTTGCTAGAGACAAACCTTTGAATGTCATTAAACGCATAATTAATGATGTAACGGTTATCATGGAGCGGTTAAGGTTTGCACTGATTCTCATTAAGAGGTAAATTAATGGGTTATATTCCTTGAAACCCTATAAATAATAATTTATTAGGAAGGTAAAGACCCTAATTTTCTTATTTTTATAGACTTGCGGAGATAAATTCTGACTTGAGCGTCAGAGTGTTTCTTGCAGGTCACCCCCATCTTGATATTGAGAAAGGAAGATCCAAGCGGTAAGACAGGAGGACGGAGGACCAATCGGTGGAGGCGAAGCATTCCCGAGCAGAAGCAACAGGAGTTTTCCTCGTCCCATTCCAGCAGAAACATTTTGGCACCCACCGTGGGGCCGAGGATTTTTAAAGACACCCTATTGAAGCCATAAGGATGGAACAGGACCCGACAACGTTTATGCAGGAGATGAGAAGAAGAATAGAGGCAATGTAGGCGAAAATTGAAACCCTTAGAGGCGAGCATGATGCGGCTAGAGGGGCGCAAGCTAATCAACAATCTTCCGCACGTGCTGCAACACCACCTATCGTGGAAATTCCGGAAACGAAGCCGGACTCGGAAGAAGACACAGATCATGTCGGTCACAGTAGTCACCAAGGTGAGGGTCATGCCCGCTGATGTGAGGGTCGCACCTCCCAACAAAAGTTGTGCATAAAAGAATGCAGTATAGACTAGGAAGTGACTCCTAGGTCGTCTCTCAAGGACCAATTTGTGGTTCAGTCTCAGGTCAACGCTAAGTGGGGGGTTTTGAAAGTTTTGTGAATGCAAATAACGAAATTAAAATTGAGAATTAAACACAACCGAATATACTTGGAAACCTTAAAGTAAATGGAAACATTAAACCGAACAATTCTAAACCGCACACCAACCAGTTAATTAAATTGGACTTGAAAAATGGATGAAATAAAACATAACAAATTAGTGACTAAAAACACATTAAAGAGCTAGCTTCTAAGACCGAACTGTCTATGTTAGCCTTGGAACCATGCCTAAACTAATTAAATACATAATCCACAGTACGCATCAACCCTTGAATGTAATAAATGCATCGTATAGAAATGCGAGAAGCAATGAAGATAATAAATAAAAAGCATAGTGTAGTATTCCAATATCAATAATCAACCAAGTGATTTCGGTGCAGACTCTAAGTAAAAAAAAATAAATAAATAAAACGTCCCCTGCACACCTCGTTGTCCATCACTGCATGTGCCATTCTTTTCAAATAAAGAGAATTCCCTTGCACACCAAGCTGGACGTGACAGCTGTGTGCCCTCCATCATGGACGTACAGTGAGCCTCTTGCTCCAAAAGGGAATGCACCGTTTGTTTTTAAAAGAAAATGTGATAAAAGACTCCATCCACACCGTAACAGTATGCACTGCTCCAACAAAATTAAAATGCACCTTTCATTCAATTAAAATTTAAACAAACATTCCTATTAAATCCAGCACTTGCAAAATGAAAGTAGCGTAATGAGTGACTGTTTTATCTAAAATGAAAATCAAACTAAAAGGGTGCTCTAGAGTTCTCCACCAAGACCGTGTGCCTTCAAGCTACCCGTAGTCCTCCATTCTCCCTGGCTGTGCTGTGCCCCCCTTTTTGCCAAAATGAAAATCCTTCATGGCAGCTGGACCACCCACAAATGTTCAAAGGTGAAAAGCAGAAAAGAAAGGGTGGCGGCTGACGCTCTCCCTGTGCACTGGACAAAACCCCCTTTTTCTTCTAACCGAGAGCTCTCGCTTCTCCTCTTTTTTTTCTGGACCGTGAATGATTTTTTTTTTCTTCCAGCACCACGTCTTCACAGCTGCTGGGCCTCCCGTGTGCGTGGACGTGTGTTGGGCCAAGGTCGTGAGTCCATTGATGTGCTACTTCCAAGTGTGGGTCGTGCTGGACAGCGCATCCCCTTTTCACGTGAAGGTGTTGCCAAATTACTTTTTCTCCTTAGGTGGAAGTGGCAACCAAAGACACGTAACCCACAATGCTAGATGCTCCCTTTCACGTGTGGCCTATTCCAGCCCCCTTAATTATGCTTCACGGCTTACTACATTCTCCTAAGCCAAAGAGAAATTCTCCAATCCTAGGTGGCGCGGCTCCCACTTTGATTCCATCCAAAACATGTGATGTTTGCTGCCACAATGAATGTGTCGTGACACCACTTTCACTAACTCTATAAAATTCACCTTAGCATTTTGCAATCCATGTGAATGTGTGCATACTGGATGCAGCAAGCTGGACCAAGGCCGTGACAATTGAAATATTTGGCAGCTGCACTTTATTTCTTCAATCGTCTGGACGTGCAGCTTTGTTCAAATCAAAACAATTTGGACCTCCTTGCAACCATTTAAGAGTCTAGATTCACATTTAATTTCTCTTTGTGGCCATGAGATGCATTGTCCAATGATAAATTCCAGCCACCACAAGTACTAAACAGCAAGCAAACAATGCAAACATATTAGAACACTCAAACAGCAATCACTGGACTGACATAGGAGAGTAAAAAAATTACTGGGAGCAGTACAGAAATAATTTGAACAAAGTAAAAACTATACGTGAAAATAGACATCTAGACGAAACTATGAAAAAAAATTGCATGGAAAACGGATAAGAATTGAACTCAAACGAGGTCACACAAGTCGACACAACATTCACGCAGCACTGTGCGAAAATTGAAATGACTGAGATGCATCGGGCTCAATTGCCATTTCTCATTTAACCTTCAAATGTCCCAAAAAGTTATCCAAAATTTTCCCATAATTAATAATGCAAAATAATAAGCTCAGATAATTCAAATTAGTTAAAATAAGAATTCCCGATCAAATTAAGCACAATTAGGACAAACAGGAAAATACCGGACGTTTAAGCATAATTCCCCGACTAATTCTAGCACATTAAACTAAGTGAAGTGAGAAAAATATTGGCTCATCACCCGCCACCAAGGTAAGGATCATAGCGAGGTCGGCTCGTGTAGAACCATAAACCGTCCGGTCCCGGCCGGTCGAGCAACGACACTTCATCCGTTCACAGCGACGGTTATGGAGGAACAAATTTTAGAAAGAGCATTCCCAGTCCTGGAGAAGTATGATGGATCAGGCGATCCAGAGGAACACTTGAGGTCTTTCGTCGATGCTATGACCATCTACTCCCCCAACGAAAATGTGTGGTGTAGAGTCCTTTCCTTATCAATAAAGGGAGAAGCATTAGCATGGTTCCATTCTCTTAGACCCCAAACCATCAACGATTTCGCAATCCTGAGGGACATGTTTGAACGGTAGTTTCTGCCAGTAAAGCTCAAAATTTAACGTACCTGGAGTTGACAAATAATAAGCAGGAGAAGGGAGAAAGTTTCAGAGATTTCATGGAACGGTTCAATAAAACCGCGCGGCAAGTAAGGGGAGTAGGCAAGAAATTTACCATTAGCACTCTGGCCACGGCGTTGAGGCCTTCCCCTTTCGTGGATAATCTGTTTACAGAACTCCCGATAACCCTGGATGAGTTGCAAGAAAAAGCAGCAAGGTTCATCAGAATAGAGGAGATGAGGGTTGTTCAAAGGCGACAACATGAACAAAATTCAACTTCAGAACAAGAGAAGAAAGAAGGGAAGAAGCCGTTCGTACCTAGCGAGCGCCCAAAAGGCCAGAAATACAGAGATGGTCCAAAAGGGCCCAGATTCGAAAAATATACTCCGTTGAACATGCCAAGGTCTAGAGTCTTGGAAGAAGCCTTGAGTGCTGATCTTATTCGTTTAAGACCCTCTCGGTTGTCAACAACGGCCAACGGGACTAAACATTGTACCTATCATCTAAATATAGGACATACCACTGAAGATTGCACGGTGTTGAGAGATAAGGTGGAAGAACTGATTCGGGCAGGCCATCTGAGAAAGTTTGTGAAGGAGGAACGGAGGACGAGAAGTCCACCGAGGAAGACTAGGATGGAACGAAATGATAGAAGAGATGATAGACGCCCGGATCGCAGGCGAAGTAGAAGTCGTAACCACGACGGATCACTGCGCGGCGCAATAAACACTATTTTTGGAGGTTTTGCTAGAGGGCCATCAGCGTCAGCAAGGAAGAGAAACCTGAGGGAGTTAAAGAGTGTTCATCGAGTAGATGTGAGGAAGCACTCAATGTCGCCAATCACATTCACCGATGAAGATTTTCATGCTCCTGATCCTGATCAAGATGATCCGATGGTAATAACAGCTATTATCACTCGGTACAACGTGGGGAAGGTTTTGATAGATCAGGGAAGCTCTGTTAATATTTTTTACTGGAAGATATTCCAACAGATGGATTAATCAGAGGATCTGATAGCTCCGTATAACGAGCAGATAGTAGGATTTTTTGGAGAAAGGGTGGATACAAGAGGATATGTGGATTTAAGAACCTGCCTGGGGATCGAGCGGAATGATAAAGAGTTCCAGACCAGGTTTTTGCTGGGAGAAGCAAACACAACCTACAATGTGTTGTTGGGCAAACCTTGCCTAAATGCATTTGAGGCGATTGTTTCCACGCCCCACCTCACACTTAAGTTTCCGTCGGATAGGGGAATTATTTGTACCGTCCGGACATATCAGAGGATCGCTAGAGAATGTTATGTAGCAGGGTTGAAGGTTCAGCCATCCTCTTCTAGACAGAGGATAAGACGATTAGAGGTGGCCATGGCAGACTTGGATCCAAGAACTAATACCGATGACCGGATGGAACCAATGGGAGAAACAAGGCCTTTCAGCCTGGGGCGTAAGGAGGAACAAGTCACTAAAGCTTCCATCCACCTCAATAACACTGCAAGCAACCTCTTTACTTGTTCCTCTTTTCTTCATCATTTGTTTAACACCCTCCATATCTCTCCACCTTTGCTCCGTAGCATACATGTTTCTCAACATCACGTAGTTTCCCGTAACATCCTCATCCATTTTCACCACCTCTTTAAGAACTTTCTCTGCCCTCGATACATCATTGAAGTAAACACAATCAAAGAGAAAAGAACTCAGTATTATCCCGTTAGCATCATAAGGCATGGCTTGAATTAATTTTTCAGCCTCATCTAGGCATCCAACTCTTCCTAGAAGGTCAACCACACAACCATAATGCTCAATCTCAGGCACAATTCCAAATCTCTCCATTTCGTTGAACCATCTTCTTCCTTCCTCCACCAAACCACAATGGTTGCAAGCAGATAGTACACTAATCATAGTTACCTCATTTGGTCCAAACCCTTCTTCCATCATCCTAGCAAACACCTCCAATGCTTCCTTGGCACAGCCATTGACTGCAAAACCATTTATCAAAGCATTCCACGAAGCCGTTTCCCTCTCATTCATCTCCTCAAAAACCAATTTCGCTTTCATAATTTCACCATATTTTGCGTACATATCAATCAAAGCAGTGCCAACACGAATAGACCTATCAAACTTTTTCCTTTGGGAAAACCTGTGAATCCAGCCCCCCAAATCCAACGCACCCAAATCAGCCGCAGCGGGAAGAACACACAAAACAGTTACCTCATCTGGCTCCACCAATATCGTTGGCATTTCACGAAACAACTCCAACGCTTCATGAGATCTTCTATTCTGGCAACAGCCTCCAATCATGGCATTCCAAGTAAACAAATTTTTATCCGGCATAACGTCAAACATCAACCTAGCATTTTCAACATCACCATTACCACAATACCCAGAAATCATACTAGTCCAAGAAACCACGTTCCTCTCCTCCATCTCATCAAACAACTCCCTCGCCAAATCCACACATCCCGTCTTTACATACCCATCAATCATTGCGTTGAAAGCAATAACGTCCTGATCCTCCATCTCATCGAAAAGCCTCCTAGCCTCACCCATATTCCAACACCTCGCAGACCCCACAATAACCGCGGTCCACGAAACCATGCTCTTTACAGACATTTCATCAAACACCTTCTTGGCATCATCCAAAATCCGAAACTTCACATACATATCCACCAAAGCAGTTGACACATACAAATCAAAGCAAAGCCCGTTTCTTAAAACCACCCCGTGAAGTTGCGAACCCTCCCGCCTGGCCACACGAGCCGAGCAACCCTTCACGAGCGAGGTGAAGGTGTACCCATCAGGCGTAAAAGGCGGCGTTTTGCGGCGAAGGTCTCGGAAGAGGGTGAAAGGCTCGGAGAACTGGCGAGCCGCGAAGTGAGTAGCGATCATGGAGTTGCAGAGGAAGGTGTCGCGGATGCGGACGAGGTCGAAGAAGGAGCGCGCGTGTTGTACGAGCGCGTGATGGCGCGTAGGGGAGACGACGGCGAGGGAGGCGCGGGTGGTGATGAAAGCGGTGAGGAGGTTGAGGTTGTTGTGGAAAGAATGTCGGAGCATAAAGGCGTGGATTTGAAGAAGGGTGGTAACGCTCTTTGTCTTGCATTGGAGAAGGTTTAAGCATCTTCTCTCTACGTTGCTCCATAGGGTTCTTTGTGGAAGTTGGTATTCATCTCCCATTATTCTTCCTTCTTCTACTTCTTCCTCAACTCTTCCATTTTACATCTTAAAAGCAAGGATAAATATAAGGTGAAAACATTTACATTTCACATATATAAAAAAATATTTTTTTATATTTTTCAAAAAATAAAAAATAATCAAATAAATATAAAAAATGGTGAATTTCTACCGCATCTTGAATCTTCCTATTTAATTCATTCAAGAGTCTAGTCATTATAGCCATAGATGTTTCTTCTACATTGATTTTCATCAAAGTGACATTCCATTTCTTGGACATACTATTCAATAGTCATATTTTTTGGAGTAAGATTTTGTAATTTGTTAAAGATCTCCTTTTTATAATAAGGAGACATAAAGAAAGGAGACAAAGACATTAAGTCTAAAAATAACTTTAAATTTAAAAAATATAAAAACAAATTGTTTGTAATTAAAAGAATTACAAATATTTTTAATTGTCTAAATTATTGTATAATTATGCTTCAAACTATGATTTCTATATTCCTTGAATTTCAATTTTCATGGAGTATCGTGAGCCTCGAGAAGATATGTTCTTCCAAATGTTTATTTTTCAACTTTGTCATATGTTATTTAAATTTCAACGTGTCTTCTTCAAGTTCTTCTTCTTTAAAATCAAGATATAGTTCTTTATCACACATGCAAATTTTCCTCTTACACCCTTTTCGCCTTCTAAATTCTCTTCCAACATTCGTTTATTACTTCCACTCATGTAAAGAACAAAAACAACTTTATACATTTCCAAACAACAACACAAAGAAAATAAACTTTTTTTTTATTTTAAACAACACACTAATCACACAATACAAGATGAATTAGTTTCTGGTAAGGAAGAAATCAATTTTATAAAATAAATAGTATATTTTGCAATAATTTTTAATAAATAAAATAAAATAAATTACAAGTAAATTGAATTCAACATTGTTCAACTTTTTAAAAAATAATAATAATAATTCAATTGAGTAAAAAAAAATGGTTTAATATCTTATTTTGTCTCTAGTTTCGCTCAAAAATGTCAAATTAATCTATCCTTTAAAAAGTGCATCAATTAAGTCCTCACTTAATAGAATTTATGTCAATGAAATCCTTTCCGTTAGATATGTACAAACGACGTTAACTATTTTTCTTTCTCTTCTACTTTTTTTCTATTTTTTGTGCAATACAGGTTTTTGTCAGTTTTTTTTTCGCTCCTACTTTTCTTTTACTTTAAATACTCTCTCCTCCCACTTTTTATAGGATGAAGCATAGGAATTTGGAGTTGCAATCTCAAACAATGTGGCTTTACTATTTCAGTGGCCAGCCTGCACAATGTTTGCCGATCTTTTAGGCCTCTCTGGCATGCCAAATTCATTTCACACTAGTTTTGAAGCCCAGGGGTAGATTTAATGTTAGAAAGTGGTAGTAAATAAAGAAGTCCTATTGCAGAGAATCTCTGATATTTTAAAGAAAGATATAGTTACCTTTCTATCTGTACTTTGCCTACCATATGATGTCTAATGGTGAGATGGTATTATTGAATCAGAGAATCCAAGGTGCTACTGTGCTCTGCCTTAATCTTTATATATATATATATATATATATATATATATATATATGTGTGTGTGTGTGTGTGTGTGTGTATAGATAGATATGTATATATAGATAGATGGATAGATACACAGAGGAATAGAAACAGATAACCATTGAGCTATTTTGTTCATACTACTTGAAGACAACTTAAGATAAATAATTCCCAAGAGATCAAATAACTATACAAGATATACAGAAAGTTGAGATACAGGACTGCGCTACAATCCAGGACAATATTCAAAGTTGAAATCTCATGAAAACAATAGTTTCATTAATTGAAACAAGTTAAAAATCGATTTTCATAAGTGAAGTCATGAATTTGCCAAAGAACAATGAGAAACCACCGTTACTGCTCCCACACGACCTAGTTGATGAAGACGATGAGCTCCTTCCTCCATCACTGCTTTCCTCTGTCCACTGCAACACGCCAGAGTTTGACGGCGATAGAGTCGCTATTGACGACGCCATAGTGGGTCTCACCAACCTCTTCTTCATCAACTTCTTCTCTGGCCCCACCATTTCAGGCCACACTACGCCACCATCACCTACTTGAAACACAAAAACACCATGGGAAACTTGTTGGGGACAGTCGCTCGGTTGAGCGCTCGGTAATCTATGCAGAATCGCCAACTTCCGTCTTTCTTCTTTACGAGAATCACTGGGTGGAGTAGGGACTTGTACTTGGTCGAATAATCCCTGCATGCAACATTTCTGCCACCTGGCGTTCGATCTCCTCTTTCATGACATGTGGATAGCGGTATGGACGTACGTTGGCAGGGTCGGCCCCATCTTTTAAAATGATCTGATGTCGCTCGTCCCTATCAGGAGGCAGTCCGCGGGGTTCCTTAAATACCCCCTCATACTGCTTCAATACGCTCGTCATTTCCTCCTTCTGTTCCACCGTCAGCCCCTCTTCCTCTCTATCCTCCTCTCGTCCCGCTCGTCTACCTTCCAAGCTCCAAACTAGAGCCCATGTCTCGGCCTCATTTATTTTCAACAACTTTTCGGGTTCAATCACCATTCTCTCCAACGTCGGATCCCCTTTTATGACAATCTTCTTCCCCGCTTGTCGGAACGACATGGTGGATTTCCCCCAATCCAGCGTGATCTCCCCCAATTTGGCCAACCACTCAACTCCGAGGATCATGTCTACTCCTCCCAACTCAAACAAATAGAACTTTTCTTCAATCTCAACTCCCCCCATGTCGACCACCACCCTCGGACAACATCCTCGGGTCTTCTTCTTATGACCGTCCCCTAAGCTTACGTGATATGGAAGAGTGTCTTCCATTCCGAGCTTCAGTTCCTCCACCAATTTCTTACTGACGAAGTTGTGGCTTGCGTCGCTGTCCACCAATATTAGCACGTCTTTTCCTCCCACTTTCCCCTGCAACTTCAATGTTTTAGGTTGCGTCAACCCACCGGTCGAGAACGTCGATAACTCCATGCAGGGGGGCTCCAACTCTACCTCTTCCCCTTCAACATCCTCTTCTTCGTCTTCGGCCAGTATCACCACCTGTAAACTCTTCTCCGGGCACTGGTGCCCTGGGCTAAATGGCCCCCATATCGGAAACACCTTCCTTCTTCTCTGCGTTTCAGAAACTCCGGGTAAGGCAGGTTTCTTGAACTTCTTCCACGGCTATCACTTCCTCCGTGCATTCCGCCTCTCACCAGACCGCCTCCCGTAGCACTGTCAGTCTGACGGATCCGACGCTCTCGGTCGGGGTCGTTCGCATCGATTGGCTCCTCGGCGGATCGGTTCTTACCACCCCCGCTCCTCCTCTTGTCGTTCGTCCCCATGATGGGGGATTCTTGGATGTCGTCCACCCCATCAGACCTAGCCCGCGTAGAGCCTCTTCGACGTCCCGCGCTAGTTTCATTACCGTCATCAAGTTTCGTGGGTCGTGGGGTCTCACCTGGCATCGCAATTCCTCCCGTAAGCCCGCCGGAAGTATCCCAACAATTGGTCGCCTGAAAACGCTTTCGTCTGTCCGGTTAGAGCTTCAAATTCCTTCACATATTCCTCCACCGTGGCTGTGTGCTTGATCGCCGCCATCCTCTCAAAAATGCCGCCCTAGTATCGACTCTCGAATCTGATCAACAACGCTTCCTTGAGCCCCTCCCATGTTCGGTCGCTCGCCTTTTCCTTCCAAAATTTAAACCAATAACCGGCGCTTCCCTCCATACTGATGTGAGCCAGTTCGATCTTCTCCGCCTCCGCCACCTTCTGTATCTCAAAGAATTTTTCGGCTCTATTAATCCAATTCAAAGGATCGGCTCCTTCAAACGCTGGTAACTCTACCCGTCGCCTCCAATTTGGTTGGTTCTCTGATCGTTCCCCTTCTCTTTCTCCTTCGGCTTCATCGCGCCGGCCACCCCATTATCATTGACTGACCCATGGCTCCCGTCAGAGCTCTCCCCGTTTGGCTTGCTTCACACACCCATCAACCGTAACAGTTCTTGGATGTCTTTACGCATCGCTATCGAGTCTTGCCGGTTTGCCGCTAACTCCGCCTTCAACCCGTCTACTGCCATCTCCAGGTGTTCCATTCGTCCTTCAACTACGTTCATTTTTCCTTCAATTATGTTCTCTAGAGCATGTAACTTCCCTTCCATCGCGTTCTCTCTTCGATTTGGATCCGGCAGGTCGGACCACTTTGTTAGGAACCTTTGTAAGAATCCTATCTATCTCCCTTACTCTCACACCTCAGTCTCTAACACAAAGCAATTGTAAAAGAAATGATTTGTATTCACATCAAAGAATCAAGAATACAATTAGGAAACCAGAAGTTTAACCTCCCTCACCGAGTCTAAACTGGTCTGTAACTCAAGAGTAAAAAACTGTCTAACTGAAAACAATAACAGAGACCTTTTTCCCGCCCCACTTAACTGTTTACAGTTAAGTACTCTGCCTCACCTTTCGCCTCTAATAAACCCTCCAAGCACCTTTCGCCTCTCATAAACCCTCCAAGTCCTAACATAACCTTTGTGCCTTCAGTGTATGCAACCTCCTCAATATTAGTACCTGCACTAAGTATATCATCAGCAACATCCAGATCAAAGTTAATATGAACAATTGAATCATCCCATTATGCAAAACTGTCACAGGAAAAATCGGAATCATTTAACAGATCATCCAGAATATAAGCATCAGAATCAAAGCACCCATCAGTAGATGCATTTGTATAACTCACAGCAAATATTATTTCTACCAATTCAGAATTATAAGGAGCATCAGGCACAACAGGTAACTCAAGCAAAGGATTAAAAATAGTGTTCATTTCAGCTATACCAGTAGCAATATCAAATTCAGAGTTAACCTGGACTAATTCGTCAAAGACAACCTCACCAGTATGAGAGGATTCAGTGGCCACAACATCACATTCTGCACAGCTACCATCAATTGAAATAGTGTCAAAATCAGTGTATAACTCTGTAACAGCAATAGACACATCAATATGCTCAATTTCAAATGCTGCTTTAATAACCTTAGAGGCAATAAGTTCAGCAGTGTTAACAACAGGCTCTATAAGATCTAAGCACATACAATCAAATGCATCAAATGGCATAGGAAATTCAGATGTGGCAGTGGGAGTTTCAAGGTTAGAATAAACCTATATTGACTCATAGAAATTGTCTTCAGAAACAACAACGGAATCAATTGAGTCAGCACATTGCACAAAATTATCATCAAAACTGTGATCAGGCTCAGTGCACACATCATAAACAGCATCAGGTATATCAATGTGTTCTACGTGAAAGACTGAATCTAAAATGTGAGTGTGTGCAGGCATCAAAACAGCAGTATCAATGGCAGGTTTTATGGGTTCAACTTTAACTAGATCAAAAGCATTAAAATGAATTTGAACCTCATCAATATTAATTTGAATATTCAGTTCAGAGAAAACCTGTTTTCTTGATTCACCAGCTACCTTTTCAGGTTCATTCCTAACAAACTTTGCTGCTACCTTCCACATGTGTGCCATACAATTTGGAGAGTATGCATCTTGTTGCTCTGATTCACCAAATTGAGGTTGCCAAGGTTGACCTGAGTCTTGATAAAACTGTGGTGTGGAGCTCACAATGGCTGAAGTGGTTTGACTCTCAAAAGTTTGAAACTCAATGGCAGCAAGTGTGCCCTCTTCCTCTTCAGATCTCCCTGTCAGCTTGTGGACAACAGCTACCAACTGAGCCACTTGATTGGTCATCCCTTGAAGTTCAGAAGCTGGATTTCCCTACTGCAATTGGTCACAGAGTTGGTCCTGCCATGGCTGTAGCGACTGATAATTCTCCTGCTCAGGTTCAGCATACTGGTCCCAGTGAGACAACTCTTGTTGAACAGGCCAGGGTGGCTGCTCACAATAAGGTTGAAAATAGGGAGGTTACTCACTAAAAGGCTCACAAAACAAGATAAATTGTGGTGGTTGAGCATTATAAGGTAAATAGCAATTATCATATGCAGAGTAGTAATTCATGCTTACCAAAGGCTCAATGGAAGAACACCAATCAACCTCTAAAATTTCTAATACAGAACTCAAGCAAAAATCTATCAAAAAAAAGAAACAAACTAGACAAGACTAACCTAACACTCTAAAACTTAACTCGTCGAGTCCCCGACAACGGTGTCATTTGTTAAACTGATATTTGGTCGCACAAAATCAGAACAAACTAAGTTTCCCCACTAATGAAGTATAGGGACAACCTAGGTATGAATCCTAGAACTCAGCTAATTAAGATTAAAGTGTATGGTTAAGGTCTTGTAGTTATTTACTAATTATTTACTTACTAACTACTAAACAGGTGGGGACATTTTAAATGAATGAAACTAAAATAAAAGAATTGAAACTAATCTAAACTAACATCTGCTTAAAAGAATAAAGAATTTGAAATGTAATGAAATAGAAGAAAATTACACTATCAAAACAGCAACAAAATCTACTTACTACAACTTCCTACAATCTAAACAGAACAGTATCATACAATCTAAACAGAACTCAAATGCTAAAAAATAAGGAAAGAAACTCTTTGAAGCAAAACTGCATAACAGAAGCTAAACCTAATTCTAAAAGAATGCATTAACAATCAAGAGATACACCTAAACTAAGCATAAAATATGAATCAAAAGGTAAGACCTAAAATCTAAAGTAAACATCAAATCCTATACTTTAAACAGAATTAATCAAAACAATCATGCTATTACTATCAACTAAAACTGAAATCAACAACTAAATGAAATATGCAGATTTAAAACAATACCAAATCAAACTATCATAGATGCAAATCAACTAGCAGAACATTAAAATGAAAAGGAATCTTAAAAATCAAAGAATCAGCAAGGAAAATTGGTTAGATTCAAGAACTGGAATCAAATTTATATAGATTTTGATGGAAGCAACTCCAGGAAATGCAGAAGAAGCTTCCCGAAGCAGAGAACTGGCAACGGATTTGAATGAATCAGTGGAGTTACGGAGTGCACGTAAGGTGTTTGTGAATATGCTGGAGGTGTTGAGTGGCTGTGTTTGGTAGAGTTCTAGCTCAGAAAGCTTTCCAAAGAGGAAAGAAGCTAGAGGAGGTGCAAGATAACAATGCACAAGGTTGAACTTGAGAGTAAAAGTTGAAAATTGGCAGCATTTCCTTACTTCAAATCAAGTTACCATTACAAAGGATTTGGCTTCTCTTTTATAGATGAAGAGAAACGTGCCTAGCAAGCTACTGGACATATTAGAAATGTACATGAAGCTCTATAAGAAGTGTGCAGGAGAAGATATACAGCTGGCCACATGTTCCATACAGTAAACATTGAAAACATGCTTTAAAAGAAAGTGGAAACGTTGGTTTGCTTGGTTGGCTGTATGCTGTATATGAGCTTTGCTTTTCCAATCCAAAAAGCACTTCCTTTCTTCCTTTCTTTACCTCCTTTGCTTCCCTTAGCTTACCAAACTTCTTTGGTTGATTGGCTATGGTTTTCCACTCTTATTAGTGACCTATAAAACAAGGTAAATGTATTTAGTTAAAGAGAACATTCTAAGACTTAGAAAGAAAAGATCAAGTCCTTATTCAACTTCCCTTTCTTAGTCTTAGTGTTAAGTTGATACTTCTTTGGATGGGAAGTCCCTAAAGGGATTGTCATCAGATTCAGTGTACATTGATCATATATCAGGAAGACATCCTGGTAAAATAAGCCCATCACAGGGTCAATAATCATCACTCAGTTCATCCAAATCACAATGAATCTAAATCCAATTCATGCTTCTAAATCCAATTCACTCAGTTCATCCAAAGCACAACTTTGGTGTTTATTGTCCACCTGGGTCAAAGATATATCTACAAAAAATAGCAAAACTTAGTATGATGAATGAGATATATGCAAAGATAAGAAGATAAAATGAAGGCCTTTTGACAAAAATGGTATGAGAAGAAGTCTTGGCCTTTATCATATTTTTGGATTCACTTTGTTTTGAACATTCCCCATGATAAAATGCAGAAACAAAGGGATGTTTTTTAGAAGAAGAATCAAGGTATTTACCTTTTAAGGAAGAAGTTAACAACATGCATACCTTTGTCTCCTTCTTCATCTTTGGAGAATGTTGGTTGTCCAACCTATTATCTTGTTTTCTTTCCTTTTCAATTTTTTCTTTGATTATTATCTCATCCTCTTTCACTTGTTCAGGTGTAAGAGGAATCAATGTGATTTTATTGCCTTTATGGAGGAAAGTTATTTTGTTGGTATAGCCATCATGAGTGAAATTATGATCAAATTGCCATGGCCTACCAAGTAATACATGCCCAGCATCCATTGGAACAACATCACATAAAACGTTTTCTTCATAGTTGCCAATGGATATTGGTATGGTTACCTGTGTGTTGACTACTATTTCTTCATCCTCTGTTATCCACTGAAGCTTATAAGGCTTGGGATGAGAAATAGTAGGTAAGGCCAATTTGTTCACCACTCGAGAACTACAACAATTACAAGAGGAACCACTATCCACAATCAATGAACAAGTGTTTTCAAAGATTTTGCATCTTGTTCTGAATAGATTTTCTCTTTCTGATTGTTCTAGTTCTTGGGATTGACTTCCAAGAAGTCTTCTTACCAATAATAACTCACCTTCACAAGGTAAGGCTTCTTCCTCAGATACAGAAGTATCTGAGTCACTAGAAGAATCTTCACTTTCACTCTGATGGACTAAGAGATAAGTAGACCTTTTGTGAGGACACTCAGAAGAATAATGTCCTCTCTCTCCACACTTAAAGCATTTGGTCTCTCTACCCCTTGTGTCTCTTGAAAATTCTTTGTGAGAGGTATTTCTTTCTCGTTCTCTCTCTTTTTCTTTACCTCTCACTTTCTCTTTTTCTTTTTCTTTTTCTTTTTCTTGAGGTTTTTCATACCTCCTTGGACTACCCTCCCTCTTAATATCTTTCCTATACTCGGAGGTGGTAGGGTAATTCCTTTTAGTGGAAGCTTTTCTTCTAATTTGTTCTTCCACTCTCACACATAGCTGCACAAAATCATTGAGATCTAAATAAGGTAAAAGTTCTACCTTATCTCTTATCTCATAGTTAAGACCGCTTTGGAACCTAGCTATGGTGAATCTCTCTTCCTCTTTTATCCCAGCTCTTAACATGAGTAATTCTAACTTTTGCCAGTATTCCTCAACACTTATGTTTCTTTGTTGAAGTCGATGGAGCTTGTCCATGACTTCTCTAGCATAATAGGCCGGGACATGCCTTCTGTGTAAGGCTGCTTTCAATTCATTCCAGTATTGGATGGTGTAGTCGCCATGCATCTTTTGATCTCTTATGATGGATGTCCACCAATAGAGGGCTGATCCTTGAAAAGTCAAGGTGGCTAAGGTCACTCTCCTCCTATCATCTATGTGGTAACATTCAAAAATCTGTTCAACCTTCATCTCCCACTCAAAATATTCTTCCACATTATCTCTGCCATAGAAGGGGGGAAGGTCAAGTTTGGGTTCCACGTGATGGTTCCTATGATGGTGGTGTCTCCTAGGAGGGTGTTGATAGTGATCAAAAGGATGAAAACTATTGTGATCACTATGTTGGGAATGATCACCATTATCATGGTGTTGCCTATGAGAGTGTTCCTCATTATTTTGTCCTCTTTGATTGCGAGTGAGGTTTGCAACCATCTGTCTGAGTTCATTTAACTCAGCTTTAGTTCTATTAAGTTCCTCTCTCAATTCCATATTGTCCTCATCATGATGAAAGGTGCCTTGAATACTAGAGTTACTCATACTTGTGAAGTAGAGAAAGTGTTTTCACAAATATTTTTGAAAGCCTTGCACAAGTATGAAGCAAAACTTTTGAAAAAAGAAGATTTTCTTGTTTTTTTTTTTGGTGAATGACTTCTATACAGATGCTAAAGGTAAAGAAACCGAATAGCTCCCAGGAAGGAGAGGTGAGTCACAATAGACAAGCTTAGAAACCTTGTCCTTCCTTAGCCAGAGTGTCTCCTGACGTTTCTTACCAAAATATCTAGATAGAAGTCTTTCAAAATCTTTTTGGAATGCAACAATGTGATGCTCCTAATAAACCAAACGAAGGTTTGTCTATATGGTAGCGCACCTAGCTATCACGGAGACTTAGAACACAAATATCAACAAGCAAAAAGTAAAGAAAGATGATAGAGAAATGAAAGAGTGAGGCACGACCCTAAGTGAAAGTGCAAATGACACTTGGAGCCACTTGACACACTTTCACACTAAGAAGTGGAAACTAAACTATTACAATGTTGTATGGTGCACCTGGAATTGCTTGAAAAGCATTTTTCCAAGTCACTTTAAGTTTCAAAAACCAAGAGGAAATTACCACAAAGGTTCCGTGATAGAATGCCACTTATACAATGAAGTGTAAGACAATGTAAACAAAGCCAAGTGTGGCAGCAACAGCTAAATAAATGAGCTGAAATGTAACTTTAAAGTGGTGTTTTTCTGCTGCAAGGAACTGCTGGACAACCAATGGAAATTGCTCTTGAAGTCCACTTGAAGCAATGTTAGCAAGACCTCCACTCCTTAAGATGCTACCCCTTTGATAAGGCCTAGCTGGATGTTAAAACTCCACCACCAAATGATATTCCAGCACACCAAAATTCACAAAACCCGTGAGTGATGAAAAACAAGGTGCATCCAATTGAAATGCAGAATTAATATGACAGCAGATATGGAAGTCAAGAAAAGGTGATTTCTAAACACTTTGGGGCTGGAATAAAGGCTAGCACACAAAAGGAACCTAAGATAGGGTCTAGAACAGATTAGAAAAGCAAGAAAAAACTCAAAACAAAGAGCAAATTCAAGTGCAGTGAAAGTGTTTGATGAAAATGCCAAACTGTTTGACAAAATGCCACAAAGAACAGCAGATTTTGGTGTTTTCTGGTTTTGGATTCATGAACACTGGATTGTAGGGGTTATTTGCTTTTTGATGCTTTGAATTCACTTGTATAATGATTCAAAAATGGTTGGAACAGAATCCCCTAGCTTTTGCCAATCCAAATTTCAAATTGAAACTTTTAAAGTATAGAAAACAGCAAAGAAATGCATACTGCACCAAAAATGTGGCTGGAAAATTGGAACAGCAGTGTGCAAAACAAATGGCAGTGTATCAAAGGCTCCAATGATATGTCAAACAAGTTTATCTCATCAATTTTGATGTGTACAAACACTTAGACAGCAAAGAATCACATTGCAGCAGCAAATCAGTAGTCCACTTCCAAACTTAAGCAAAAATGATGGTTTAGAAGGTGATTTTGCATATAGGTTCAAAATTCACCAAATGAACAGTGCACACTAATTTCAAATGGTAAAATAAACTGATTCAAATGGTTACAATGTACAAAAACAGCCAGAATCAACAATTCACACCTGCTGTAGCCAAAAGTGAAACACAAAAGCACCAAATCTGCACCAGATTTTGAAATGTGGCAAGAAAAATTTAGAAACTGCAGTGGTGAAAATGAGTAGCAGGGATTCAAATGTGTAGAGGACACTTCCAACAAGTTTGTATCATCAAATGGCATATGTTGAAACACTTAAACAGCCAAAGCAAAGTGCATATCAGTTTTTCAGTGGTTGACTTCCAATTTTAACAAAATTTGGTGGTTTGGTTGGTGTATTTTCGGATAGGTTCAAAAATGACCATATGAACAGTAAGAACAAGTTTGAAATGGTCAATTGTATGTGCACAAACCTTCAAACACCACAGAAGCACACAAAATCTCAAAATCACTTTTGTAGTTGCCACTTATGCAGCAAAATTGGACAAAACTGCACCAGAAATTAAAATGCAACAGATTCAAAACTGGATGGATCAACAAAACGTGTAAGAAAGGTCCTAGCAACTAGATTCTAGCTGGAAAATGTTAGCTAGGAGATATTAAATGGCCGAAGACACAACAAAGAAGTCAAGCACGGTGCACAAACTTGGATAAAACAGTAACAGTGATTTGAAACCAGAGTTCAAGCAACTCAACTACTCATTTTTCAATTCTGTGATTATTAGGAGTTGCTATCTCTTCAAACACATGTAAAAACAGTAAACAAACTTGTACAAAGCTTGAAACTAAAGAAATCTGGACTGCATCAGCTGATATCAAATTAATCCAGAAATGATGTTTTATGCAGATTTTTCTACTGGAATCAATATTTGCAATGCTAATTGGCTCAAATGATCAAAGTTGGACATGTTGCCATTGCTTTATATGATCAACATAGAGCTAGCAACTGCTCAGGACACACTTAAAACGAAAATGAAAGCTAGAACAGAATCAAATACTTGATGACAGAGTTGAAAAACTGCACAACAGGACATGACCATGACATTACTGGAAAATGAAAAATAAAGGTTGAATTGAACTCACAATGGAAAAGCACCGATTAAAATGAGCAACAATCACTAAGGAAAAGCGAAAACAAGATTACAGCAATCACAGACACGAATTAAACCAAAACAGAATGAAAAAAATTTGATGAAACAGTGACAGAGTGTGAACAGCACATGACAGAAACGGAGAAAGTGAATGAAAGAGCAACTTAGCTCTTGCAGTGGCAGCGTGAATGACTGGCTCTTGATGCCAAATGATGGAAGCAACTCCAGGAAATGCAGAAGAAGCTTCCCGAAGCAGAGAACTGGCAGCGGATTTGAATGAATCAGTGGAGTTACAGAGTGCTAATAAGGTGTTTGTGAATATGCTGGAGGTGTTGAGTGGCTGTGTTTGGTAGAGTTCTAGCTCAGAAAGCTTTCCAAAGAGGAAAGAAGCTAGAGGAGGTGCAAGATAACAATGCACAAGGTTGAACTTGAGAGTAAAAGCTGAAAATTGGCAGCATTTCCTTACTTCAAATCAAGTTACCATTACAAAGGATTTGGCTTCTCTTTTATAGATGAAGAGAAACGTGCCTAGCAAGCTACTGGACATATTAGAAATGTACATGAAGCTCTATAAGAAGTGTGCAGGAGAAGATATACAGCTGGCCACATGTTCCATACAGTAAACATTGAAAACATGCTTTAAAAGAAAGTGGAAACGTTGGTTTGCTTGGTTGGCTGTATGCTGTATATGAGCTTTGCTTTTCCAATCCAAAAAGCACTTCCTTTCTTCCTTTCTTTACCTCCTTTGCTTCCCTTAGCTTACCAAACTTCTTTGGTTGATTGGCTATGGTTTTCCACTCTTATTAGTGACCTATAAAACAAGGTAAATGTATTTAGTTAAAGAGAACATTCTAAGACTTAGAAAGAAAAGATCAAGTCCTTATTCAACTTCCCTTTCTTAGTCTTAGTGTTAAGTTGATACTTCTTTGGATGGGAAGTCCCTAAAGGGATTGTCATCAGATTCAGTGTACATTGATCATATATCAGGAAGACATCCTGGTAAAATAAGCCCATCACAGGGTCAATAATCATCACTCAGTTCATCCAAATCACAATGAATCTAAATCCAATTCATGCTTCTAATCATAACTCAAATTTTTTTTTTCTTTCATTAGACTCATCTCAAACTCAAGAAGAAATCTCGGTATGTCATGCTCACTATGGAGTCATGTAATTCCCTAAGGAATTTCAACTATGTGGAGTCACATAGTCTAAATCAGATTTTTTTAAGAATTTACAAAAGCTAAAAACAATATTTTTTTTTAATCGTTGAACTCAACTCTGACTCGAGAAGACATCTCGGTCATGCACGCCCACCTTGGGGTCGTTTAATTCCAAAAAGGAATTACAATGTGCAGAGCTACGAGTTCAACTCATTTTCAAATCAACACACACAAGAAATGCTCGCACATCATCGATCAAGAACACAGAATTAAAGGAAAAAAATCAAGATTACTGAGTCACCAAACATACAACACATAACATCAAGAACAGTAGTTGTTTCGGTATGAATTTAGTGGGACCGAGATACTAACCTGGCAGATGCAACTTTGACACTGAACGGGATGCTCGCTCTCTCCGTATTTCTCATCGTTCGGTGGTCCTTTATCTTTTAACGCTCGCTCCTTCTGCACTTCGATCGTTCAGCAACTTTCCAATCTCCAACCGAGGGGGGAGGTACCTGCACAGGTACTCCGACGCTCAAGTATTGAATACTTTTTGGCTGTAAACAATCTATTGATGTAAATATGAGCGTGAATAGGACTTACCTGACCTTGCGGTCCTGGCTTTGTATTTATAAGTTGTTTTATGGACATTAAGTTGGCATAAGCCCAATAAAATATAAACAGAATAAAAATATAAACAGAATAAAATATAAACTTATCCTAACCGCTTAGATTTTAATTGTGTCATATGCGAACGTTTTATCCTTCGCTGGATTCATTAGCTTAGTTATACGATCGCGGGCTTAATAGTGGCCCAAGTGGTATTATCATACCGTACATAATGCCCCCAAAGTCCGAGTTAACCGTTCGTCTTATGTATTTGGGTTAACTATAGGACTGTAAGGTGGTTGTTGTTATGAGGGCTTCGTGTTACGCACCGTTTTGGGTTTTGATTTTCCCGCCTCTGGGTAGTGGTAGAGTCTCGAAAGTGGGACAGTTGGATTCTTTCTGATTAAATGTCATCTTAAATTAATAAATCAATCAGAAACTGAAATTAGATAGATCCTAATATGAAAAACACAAGTGTTTTTACTTGGAAATGCAGGAAGCACTCGTTCAAATTGGGCGGCAGCACCAGAGAAGAAACTAAAAATGACTAAGAAAATGAGTGCCGAGATTTTCAGGCCCTTCATCTATCTTAGATTTATTTCTCCAATAGCAATACCCAAATGTAATGAAGTTAAAAGTGAAAAAGAGTGATATTATTCATAGTAACCCATTACAGAAACATCTTTCCTTTCTCTCTTTTACAATGTATCAGCAGATAAAATCTTCCAATTATGAACGTGTTAGCCTCGGCCTCAGGCTCCTTTTCATTTTCTGATTGAAATTCTCTAGCCACTTTTCCGTTCTGAATTCGCAGCTTAATTTTACCAAAGAACTATTCTGGGTTGAGAAATATCACCATATTGCTCCTTCTTAATAATGATTTATCCCACCTGATACAGGGAACTGCACAAGTCTCTACCACAACAACACAAGGAACAAAACCAACACCTTTAGTCCCTGCTCTTTCTTCAAACAAATAGCAAAAAAGTTCGGTTGCAAAAGATGGTACTCCTCTCCTCTATCCTTCTTATTGGCTATTTATTTAGTCATTCAGTTATAAGATTTATAATTCACAGCAAAAGACAAAAACTTAGGAGAATGCTTAACAATTAAATCTGTAGGGATTCTGAATCTTGACAATCACGAGCAAAAATAAATTTAGAATTGGATAAAATGAAAGAGCAGTAACAATCACTTGCCAATAAATTTGATTCGTTTAGTAGCAGGTTAATTTACTAAGCAATTAATTCATTTTTTAGATACTTTACTAGCATTGTTCCTTTATCCACTCGATGTCTTCCTCTATATTAATGAGTTTGCTGTATAGTGATCAGTAGGCAGCAGCATTATAAGCCATATAGAACAAGTATCAAATTCGAATGGTGTTCAGGCGAGCCATGTTATGATTAACTGAAAATGCAAAGGGTGTGCAATAAATAATTAGAATTCATAACTGAGTTTGCAAAATATAAACCAGAAATTTTATGATGGCCTTCACTTCAACAAAATGTTTCGCTGGCTATATTCATCATCTTTAAATTCGAATTACAAGTTAATTGTCTTGTCTTTGTGTTGACTTAGAACGCTAATGGGGTCAGCGGTTCTAGTCTAATTAGCCAGCTTATCTCAATTTTATTATTCCAATAGTTCACTTCTCACTTTTCCCACTATCTTATTGTTACCGAATCTTAGTAATTACTTTATTTTAAATCAGTTAAATCTATGATCACTAGTTAAAATTTGCAATTCAATTATTAAGTTCATTTAGTTTGCTTGCAAAACCCCTTAAACTCAATTACTGATGACTCCCTCTTTGTGTAAGATGAGAGGCCAAGCCTTCCATGCAGAGAACAAGTGTTGGACTGATCAAACAGAGTGACGAATGCAACGAAAATAAGGATGGATGGATGAACGAATTCAGTGACTATGGTGCGGTGTGTGATGCGAATTGGATTAAGAAAGCATTTTGTATAAGGAAAATGGGCTTGCCAACTTATCGATATTAAAAGGAATCTACAGGAGAATGGGTTTAGCATTCACAGATAAAGACAAGCATATTGTTTCTCAAGAATACACTGTCTCCTACAAGGGGAAGAAATGAACAAAGTACCAGCAGACTACATCACAGAAACCAATTCTTACTGTTGCTGTTATACAATGCAAACTTATGATATGACCAGAGGCAGCAGAGAACAATGGACGTGACCTCCTTCATACGACCTTTTATCATCAAAGTCCCTTACGAATGCCAGTCAAATGATTCACAAGATCTTTTTCTCCAGATTCTATTAGGACATCGATTGCACCCTCTTTGTATGGAGATTGCAGCGGAACTGATTTTTTAAGCATTATCTTGGCCAGCTTTGTGGCCTCGGTCAGGTGGCTTCTTTGACAAAGGCCAAATAAAAGAATAGAATAAATATCAGAGTCAATGGCAGACAAACATCCCTTGTCCTCAATTGCTTCAAGCAAGTAGAATCCATCCAATACCCGGTCCTTCATACAGAGCTCCTTTAGCAAAAGGCTAGATGCCAAAGTATCAGGTCTGGCATCACCAGAAAGCATTTCCATGAAGAGCTTCATTGCTTCGTCCAGCTTTTTAATCCTTATCAATGAAATCACAAGTGAACTGCAACAATCACCATAAGAAACACCATGTTCCACCACAAACTTATCAATCAACTTGTAAGCTTCTCCTACACGACCCTCAACACAAAGGCTATCAACCAAAGTAAAAACAGTAACATGATTTGCATGGCACCCCGAAGCTTTCATTCTATCCAGAATATCCAATGCTTTCGTCCACTGACCTCTCTTACAGAAACTTTGAATCACAGATGTATAACTAACAACATTTGGACGGCAATCCCCACCTTTCTCCATTTCATCCAACAACTCCAATGCCATTTCCATAGATCCAGACCTACACAAGCCATTTAAAATGGCTGATAAAAGGACCAAATTGGTTGAACATCTATGTACTCTCATAACCTTAAGCAAAGAATAAGCATGCTCTGGGCGACCCACATCACATAATCCCTCCACTATTGCCATGTACGTAATAAGATCAGGGTAAAGACCGTTCAAACTCATCTCCCCGATCAACTTCTCAGCCGTTTCAATGTCGCCATTCTTGCAACATAGCCTAATAACCACATTATACATCACAGTGTCAGCACCGATGTTGAAACTCTGCTCCATCTTCCTCAACACCCACAATGCCACGTCAGCTAGTTGGGCTTCTTTGCACAGTTTCAGAACCTCCCTGAACATGTTGACATTGACTAAACACCCTTCGGCCTCATAAGACAGAACGAGATCACGAATAATTTGGGGATTTTGCTGAATCCCAAACAACTTGCAAGCTTTGCTGTACGTGTAAGCACTGTGCCTGTAGCCAGATTGAAATCCAGCCCAAACGAAAAATCTGACGCCCAATAGAGGTTGCTTGGGATGACAGGAATTGAGGACTTCAATGACACATTGAGAATGGAGTTTAGGCTTAACCTTGGACAATGAGTTCTCAACACTGCGATTGTTTTGGTGGAGATGGGTACAGAGGGTATCGACCATGCCCATTCAGTGGGTGGAGAAAGGAAGAGTTTTGAGTGCGTCGCAACGCGAGAAAAGCCGAAACTTTACAAATTGGGGCATAGGGTTAGTGGACGAGAAAGAAAAAGGAAGAACGACGAAGGTTGCGTGAAACAGAAAAGGGTCTAATTGATTTGATTACCAGTGCCTGTGTATGTGAGGACGAGACTCCATCAGCCAAGAAATGAGTTGAGTTGGTTCCTTCCTCCTTCTCACACCGCTTCCAAATCCAATGGTTTTTTCAAACATCCTCTGGATAAAAATCAAAAGATACTAAATATTTATTGTTTAGTTTGACAAAAATCTATAATTTTTTATTTATGTAAACAATTTAAAGTTTGATAAAGTATATATTATTTAGATAGTTTTTAGAAACTTTAATTTAAAAAATATAATTAGATTTTAGTGGACCAGGAATTATAAACAATTATAGTTGACACTTATAAATATATACAATTTATTTGTATTATTTATTATTATTGTAATGATTTAGGATTATTTGGGATAATCCGCAGGAATGGTAGCAGAAGGGTATTTAAAGTTGAAAGGAGAAAGATGAAATGGGATAGGGAACCAGTGCGACAATGAAAATTGGGAGTGAAATAGATAGAGAATAGAAGACAATAGAAGAGACTAGATGGCGAAATCGGGATCAACCCCTGTCACTGCCTCTGCAAAGGTTCACCCTTCCAACGATCCCGAACTGGACCCGGACTCTTACGCCCTCGAGAAGTTCAGACTCTACGAAACCAGAGCGGTAATTATCCATTCATTCGTCACGCAATAATCTTTTACACAACCGATTAAATTAACCTATTTTGAAATTGCAATCGCAATCGCAGAGGTTCTACCTGATCGGAAGTGATCGGAGCAAGAGGTTCTTCCGAGTGTTGAAAATCGATCGATCAGAGCCGTCGGATCTGAATATCAGCCAAGACCCCGTCCTGTATTCACCCCAGGAGATCAAGAGCTTGCTTCAGCGGATTGCTGAGGGTAACAGAGCCACTGGCGGCCTCACTTTCGTCGCTAAGGTTTTCGGAATTGCTGGTTAGTACCTCTCTCTCTCTCTCTCTCTCTCTCTCTCTCTCTCTCTCTCTCTCTCTCTCTCTTCTCTCTTTCTCTCTCATCATGTGTATATACATGTGTACTATATATATCTCAACCAATTTCTCTATCATTTCAAGGCTGCATCAAGTTTCTCGAGTCTTACTACTTGATTCTCGTTACTAAACGTAGACAGATTGGTGCTATATGTGGCCATGCAATCTATAGCATCAAGGAGAGCCAATTGATAACCATTCCACATGTTTCAATCCAATCTGATTTAGCTCACTCTAAGACTGAGCTCAGGTAGATAACCCTTCCAAAACGTTTACCACATCTAACAACATCAGTTTCTTACCATCACCACGTCTCATTGCAGGTACAAAAAGCTTTTGTCTAGTGTCGATTTGACCAAGGATTTTTTCTATAGTTACACTTACCCTATAATGCAAAGTTTGCAAAAGAACGTTTCTCCTAGCGAAGACGGAGGGATGTCGTATGATAATATATTTGTTTGGAATGCATATTTGACACAAGCAATCAGGTCAAGATGCAATAACACTATTTGGACCATAGCTTTAGTTCATGGTCATTTTAGGCAGGTACGTTACTTCCTTTCTGCCGTCCGTCATTCATTATAGTTCGTTTCTTGTTAAATGAAAGCCTACTTGCTCTTCTTTGAAGCATGCATTTTCATTAAAGATCCATGGTAAATTTACAATTATTTATAGTATACCTGCTGGTAGAGCAAGATGAAAAATGTCTTAACTTCACTATTACTGGAACTCGGGATAGAATAACAAGTGGTTAGCTTCAATACTCACAAAAAGATATAGAAACACCCCAAACTTAGAACTTTGGTTGTCTCCTCAAACAAGAAAAAAGAAAAAGAAAATAAATACATTTATGATTTTAGAAATATAAAAGATAATATTTTAGAAGTATTGGCCCCAAATTTCTTCTATAGAAATTAATAATTATGGCTAATTACTCGTAGAAATAAACACCTTTATAATTTGTTTTCCTCAATTGAAATGCATCAGGTGAGTGTTCCACTCAAGTCAGCATTAAAAATGCACAAAACAAATTTGCCCTTTATAGAGGTTGTCATAAAGGTTTTGGAGGCATGAAAGCTGAACCCCTTTGTATCTAGAAGGCAAAAGAAATAACAGGCTAGCACAAATTTGTGGG
The DNA here is from genome assembly GCF_029865625.1 of Vigna umbellata. Taxonomy (NCBI): domain Eukaryota; kingdom Viridiplantae; phylum Streptophyta; class Magnoliopsida; order Fabales; family Fabaceae; genus Vigna; species Vigna umbellata. The sequence goes on from NC_142172.1 coordinate 19,468,966, forward strand.
TTTCTAAAATCTAGAGGCCCTCAATAACTGGAGGCCTTATGCAAAGGGTCTTTTTGCACGGATTATTCTACACGCATGCTCTTCATCTGTCATGAAAACATAATAAAAAATGTGTGGAAGGATGATAGGATATAATGTAATAGGTTATAATGGGTAATGTGTTAGGAATTAGTTGGGAGGTTTGGTTAGTTGGTTGGGGGGGGCCTGAATAAGAAGGCAGGGAGCTCTTGTGTGTAGACACTTTTTGATAATCTTGTAGATTGAGCTTTGGCTCTTTGTGAAGGGGAAACCCTTGGAGGAGAGAGTGCTCTCCTATTCTTTGTGTTCTATACACTCTATACAATAAAGAATATTACTCTTTTGTCTCTTTTCAATTCTGGGTTCCTATCAAAGGATCACTAAGGTCTTTCTTGACTTGTAATAAGGCCTTACTAACAAATAACATGGTTTTACACCACTTGGGGAAACAAGAGAGCATTTGTGTTCTTACTTCATAAACACACATAGATGCACAAGCACACATACACATATATATTTCAAACTCCTAACTAGCTTTTATTTTCTTTGAAATTATTTTGAACAATAATAATTATATATATATATATATATATATATATATATATATATATATATATATGAACTAGGCAGGTTATTGCTTTAGATACTCAATATTTTCCTCTTTTTGGTGGGTGTGATAAACACTCTAAGGTGTGGAAAGCATTTGTTTTTCATTAGGCTCAAAGGTTCCAAAACAAAATCTTTCTGTTTGGTTCAATTGGGTAACAAAGGATAATGATACATGTTAGGTTGGCCATTTTAGCTAAGTGATTATAATTCAAAAAATCAATGTCTTGATTCTTTCCTCGCACAAAATATGTGATCATGAAATTGAAGAGATTGAAGCAAAATAATTGTATGAAAAACAATGCAAAAAAACTGATAATTTTGAATTTCAAATCACTATCTACTATCTCACTTGGTTAGGCTGTAAGTGCTAAATTTATGAAATATCAAGTCACATCCATTAATCACAATGAAAGTTATGTCTCATATTAGCTTTGAGTAAATGTATCCACAATTCTAAAATTTCTCATGCTCATATAACATGCAAATTTTTATAATTTAGAAAAAGATTACAAACCTGTGCAACTCCATTACCTCTCTAGCCATTTGCTAATTGGTCCTCAAATCCAATTGACCATGCAAAGTAAAACATTAGTACTGTATTTCTGGATCCTGTATTTTTTTTAACTTAATGCAATAATGATTGCCAAGTACTGGATAACAGTGAGGGCCGAAAACAGTATATTTTATTGATTGATGAGACAGGCATCTGGTTGGTGGTAATGGGAAGAAATGAGAATTGTCATAAAACTTGTTATCCAAAGATGTTTTGTTGCTTTAAAACTTTTAAACTAATCCACTGTAATATATTTTTAAGTAATAATGGTTTTCAAAATCATTTTGAAGTCATTTCTTATGAGTAGTTTTCAATGAGTAAAATGCATAGAAAGTAACGAAGAGGCCCTTGACTTTCGAGACTACGTTTGTCATTCAATTCATAACATGATTCTATCTTTAGATTCATTATGGTGTTGTCTTGTAAATCCATTTTGTATCCATTTTCATACAAATATAAGAGTGATTTTAATTTTAGACTCAAATATGAATTCCATTAAAGATAAAATAAAGTACTAATATTATAATATATGTTTCAAGAAGAGCAAATCAAAAAGGAAACGGAAATCATCAATAATGCAGCAACTGTTCGGAAATTTTGTTCATTGACTTCATTCAATCACGACTTTTGATTGAAATGATCTTCTATGGCTTATAAGAGCTATTTGAGTGTTTCATTTCAATAATTTGTTGCGTGTTGGAAATATAATCAGTCCACATGGTTGTGTAGTCTCTGCTTATTCAGATCTGGACTTAATACTTACAATTGTGCTTAAGGATCGGGTTTGAATGTACTCATTCTTGTCATGTAAGAATCTTGTGTCTCATCTCTGTCCTTGTTGAGGAACGGGTATACTCATATCCACGTTCATATCGACTCTTGTAGTATCTCAAATATTTACTAAAAAAATTTTTACAAAAAAGAAGTCACATCAAGGGGGCCATGATATTGTCAAGGATTTAATGTTAGGGGGACACATTTTATTTTCTTCAATGTCCAATGTCAAGGAAGAAATGATAATTGCATAAATCTTAAAATAGATTACCAAATAACAATTGCATAAATGTGAAGTACTTGTAGAAAAGAATAAAAAAAAACACATAACTGAAATTTAAGGGAAATTACAACATCTATTTCTTTTGCAAATGTTAAGTGAACCATTGAGAAAGAGAATGAAAAATTGTGAAGCAAAATAAGGGTTCTTAAAATGAAACAAAACTAAGAACTAAAGAGAAAAGATATAAGTGTTTGAAGTTACCTAATAAACTAAGAGTTTACACCATTGAAATTGAGACTTGAACATTTTCACTTCATAATTAAAAACCAAGTAAAAGACTATCAAATGTGTGCCCTAGAAATGATTTAATTTGATGAAATTGAGGTTTACATTTCCTAAAATGTAATACATCGTTTGATCAAAACCACACAAAGGAAAACAATTGTTACTTGAGGTTGTGATAGAGGGAAAATACCTTTTGAATCTATTGAACTTAGTGGACATTGAACGAGTTGAACAATTGAGAGAGACAATGAAAGATTGTGTAGCGAAAGAAGAGTTCTTCAAATGAAACAAAACAAAGGATCAAAGAGAACAATGAAAATAAGATTTTTAGGTTACCTAATAATGAAGTGTGGTTTAGTAATATAAAATGGGTATGGAGATTGGGACAAGACAAATATGCACATACCGTCAGGTTCAATACGAGGATTCCCTGTCAAAATTGGATAGATTTGAACAATATCTATGGGTGTGGTTTATTTGCGATCCTTATTTATCCTCCATCGCCTTTACCCACTTTTATTACGTTATTTTGCTGTCTTGTCAATTAGTTTAACTATTCACAACAATTGTTATTGTATAATTTGAATTGTGGTTCTAAAAAATTGCAGAGTCGTCTATCAATTTTTGGAAGAGACTTCAGTGTTTCCCTGATTTCTAGACGATCTAGACATTTTGCAGGGACACGGTAAGCTCTTATTTTTATATTTTATTCATGTTTTTCTTATTTCACAGTTGATTCAAATGTCATGAATCACTATGATAATTTAAATTAGATAAGTGTTCTCTGTGTTTTTGTGATTATATTTTAATTTCATCCTTAGAAGTGTTTTGTTAAATTTCTAGCTATATATGAATTTTTTTCAAATTATATATTAATATAATATTCTTCTTCTCTTTCTCTGTGATGATTAATGGTAGAACTATCTAGTACATTGTAAAATTTCCCAACTAGTCAACTTTTTTCTAAAGCAATTTTCTGTAAGGATTATTTTATAATTATAGAAATAAAGTACAAATCCTTTATAATAAGGAAAAATTGGATTATATATGTATTATTAGGGACATTTTTATTCCAATTTCATATCTTTGTTATTAGAGGATGTCAAAGCTCTTCTATTTATTTATTGTCCTGTTTTCGTTTTCTTAATACAAATAAAACACTTGTGTTGTCTCATAAACACGTTTCAACTAAATGTCTCTCTCTTTCCTATAGTTTAACAGTTTGAATGACTAGTCAACTGCAAAGCAACAGTGGTTGATTTGATGGATGATGGTTGCAGTTCCTTCCACAATGAGAAAATACTCATTAGAGACCATGCTAGACCATTCTATAAATTGCTTTTTTGGTATAATTTTAAACGAGGAAGAATATTCTAAATTTCTATTGTTTCAAGATGTACGGAAGTGACTATCCTTACAAGTCTTATTTTTATCCTACATTTGAACTATAATTTTTTATGGGGCGCCTAAGTCCTACATTAAGCAATATGAGATACTCCGTTCGTTTCCTTAATAGCTAGCTTTTGAGGGTGGATTTACCAAGTGCTTGGATGTATAAATTGGTATCAAAGTTGGTTGTCAATGTATTTGAAAGGGCTATCTGTGGAGGGTTTTGACCGGTTAAGGGTTCTAACAATGGAGAGTCGTGTGAATTATCACTAAGTGAAATGTGGTAGAGTAAAAGCTGGTTATGATTCTTTGCTCTAGTTTCTGACCATGTGTGTCCCTCTCCCATTTAACTGTTCTGCACTTTTAGTTTATTCTGAGATATCCGTGTTTGACTATGCCAACTCAGTCATGTCTCCGATGTTTGAATTCATGCATGCTTTATTTTTCTTCTCATTCCACATTGATGATACACATTATCCAATTGTTTTCTTTTCTCATGTCCTTTCCATTACCTAGATCTGATGATCATAACTCTGCTTTAAGGGAACATTTTTTATGTCTTTATTTGTCCCGTGTTTATGCTGATTAGGTATAGAAATGAAATGAATTCATTTCTCTAAAAAATTATCTCAACATCTTCCATGTGGGGTAAATGTGATTCGAAAATGATTAGGGAACTATTATTATTGTGTTCCTTATTCTCCTTTTTGTACACCTAGGTTTCATTCTTAGTTTTGAATTAGTTTTTTTGGTAGCCTGTTGTTTTCAACTTGTTCACCTAACTTCTCAGTGGTCTGCATTTGCAAAAGAGGTCTAGCTTTACACATTCTAAGTAAAGAATTTAACTTCATGATCTGTCCTTATGCATTCAGTCTTAAATTAGTTAGGTAGATTTGGGAGCATTTTATTGTGATTCTTGCCTAATTCAGCTTATCATTCCTCTATTTTTCAAGTTCTCTTTTTTTGAGCTTGGTGAAATATGGTTTTTCAATTGTTTAAGCTGTGATGATAGTCGTATGTATGTTGTATATTTGACTAATTATAGGCTTTGCATCGTTTGGTGCAATTTGATGGAATGATTAGTACCATATTTCTCTTATGTAATGAGTTTTGTTGCCCTGGATTGTTTTTCCTAGACTTATCTATCATTATTTTTTTGCAAGGGAAACTTGTACTCTTCTAAATAATTTTCCCTAGAACTATGATTTTTTATCCTATTTTCATTTCTTGCAATTGTTTTATTCCATAGGATTGTTTATATTAGATTTTACAGTGGTTCCTGAGCCAAAGTTTTGATTTTGTGGTTATTATAGTTAGAGCAGAGTTCATAGTACACAATTGGTTAAACATTTGCTGATGCTTGTTCTCTACAATTTTACGAGTTTGTGTTGGTTTGATTGGAATATATATGAATTAAACATGGAAATATTCTTTGATATCATGAGTTATATGTATTTTGAGTTGATGTTTGGTTTTACATTGTGTCTATCTGGCTATAACAGTAATGGTTAAACTAATTTTCTCTGTAATGAAAATTTTCTGCAGTTACTTGAAAAGGGGTGTTAATGATCGGGGGAGGGTTGCTAATGATGTTGAGACAGAGCAGATTGTCCTTGATGAAGAAGCTGGCTCTTGCAAGGGGAAAATGAGTTCAGTTGTGCAAATGCGTGGATCAATACCACTTTTTTGGTCACAAGAAGCATCAAGATTTAGCCCTAAGCCTGACATAATTTGTACGAAATAGTTGAGATTAATATTTATCTTGTTCATTGTTCAATTTCATGCTGTTATAAACTATAACGCAGGAAATTCTCTGTTTTTTTGTTCTTTTTTTCCTTTTTGACTTCCAGTGCAGAGGTATGATCCGACATACGAAGCAACTAAATTGCATTTTGAAGACCTTGCTAAGAGATATGGCAATCCAATTATTGTTCTGAATCTGATTAAGGTAATTCCTCAAATAAAAATAGTTAGTTAGTGCGGACAAAGTTAGTAAATATCTATGTACTTGTTAATTGATTCTTTTTTTCTTTTAGCAAGGGACCTACATCTATTTGCATCCTGGTTCTTGTAGTGAAAATTGATTTCTGTCCATGTTTCGTGCTTCTACCAAATGACTTCCCATTTGAAATTTGAATTTCAATCTAGCAAGTTCTTTTCATTCATCATATCAAATCATAAGTGCAAATTGCAAATGAATAAAGATGTAAAAGAAACGCCTAACACACTGCTAACAGTGCCAAGCATGCTAGAATTTTTTTCCCTACTGTCTTTAGCTCTGAATCCTCTACCGAATATGGTTCTTTGTTACATGTGTTTGCATTAATGAATTGCGTCTTTTGTAAAATAGAAAATATTTTATAGTTTCTTGTAGCTCATTTAAAAGATGAAATGCAGACAGTTGAGAAAAGGCCTCGAGAAATGATGCTGAGACGTGAATTTGCAAGTGCTGTTGGTTATCTTAACCAAATTCTACCAGTAGAGAACCATCTTAGATTTATTCACTGGGACTTTCACAAATTTGCAAAAAGGTAAGCCTACTGTGCTATATCTCTTAGTCTCACAGTGGTGGTCTTTTACTTTTCCTGCATTTCAAACATATATGTGACTATTCTATATTCTTTTGTGCCTTTTCAAAGCAAGTCGGCCAATGTTTTAGCAGTTTTAGGAGCTGTAGCAAGTGAAGCGCTTGATTTAACTGGTTTTTACTACAGTGGTAAACCCAGTATAATAAAGAGGGCCAACAAGAGTAATCGAACTAGCACAGGAAGGTATGATCTATCATTGAAATTGTTACTTGACATTCAATACAGTGTTTTTCTTGTTTTTTTACATATTTTTTTTCGAATTGTAACTCTTAACATGGAATTACATTTTTTACTATCCAGTATTATCTAACCAAGCCCTTATGTTTTCCATAAAATAGCAAAGATAGGAAAAAAATGCAGGGTCCTGTTACCTTTTCCACCTCATACTTCTGCTTTGAGGTTTGACCACCTGCTGCTCTATAGCCTTCACTGTTAATATATGCTCTTTCCAGAATTAAGAAACATAGAACTAGAAGTCTCCATGAAAATCATGAACTTTTTGAATAAATTCATATCCTTTCTTGTTTTGATCTTGCACTTCTTAAGGTTTTGATCTATACTTAAGCTTTCCTGTCTTATCTATTTTTGGACTTTGAACATGAAGTTTGTTTCCGGTTGTCTTTTCATTTTTGTCTGTTTCACTTCAGTTTTGGATTATTGAGAAGTGGACTTAATTTGTAATGAATGATGATGATTTCTGATAACAATGGAAAGCTAGGCCTTAGTAAGGTTATCAAACTCGCGAGTTAACTCATTAACTCGGACGAGTTTGCGTTTCTAGTCCTGGCTTCCGAGTTAATTCGGAAGCAAACTCGGTGGAATCGTAACTGAACTCGATGGGATCGGTTAAAATCACGATTTTGCAATGATTTTGCGCGTTTGAAATAGGGAGAAACGAAGAAAGAGGAAGTCCTTTTGAGTTTAGGGTGTCATCGCGTTTCGATGCCGTTCGTGGTCGCACTTTGTTGGCTCGTCTTTGTTTACTATGCCGAACTTTTAGGCCAAAAATAAAAAACATAAACACTGAAGATAGAAATGCACAAACAGTGGAGTGGATTTCATTTCTTTAATAAAACTCTAACGATTTAATTTCTTTAATAAAAGCACAAACAATGTCATTTTGGGGTTCTAATGTTAAAATGAAAAAGCTTTACTCCACACGCAGAGCTTGAAGGAGGCGAGATCAAGAGCGGTTGCGGTGAGTGCAACGGTGAGCGCGAACAAGGAGAATGGAGTACAACCACGAGCCAAGCGAACGACGACCACAAACCAGGTGATCGGCGAAAGCGAAGGCGAGCCAACGAAGTGCGACCACGAACAACAGCGAAACACGACGGCACCTTAAACTCAAAAGACTTCCTCTTTCTTCGTGCAGAATCGCGATTCTAACCGATCCCACGAAGTTTAGTTACAATTCCACCGAGTTAACTCAGAAGCTAGGACCGAAAACGCAAACTCGTCTGATGATACGATCTTGTCCAGGAAAAAGTATGGGGATTAAAGAATGTAGAATAAGACAGATATGGGGACGCCACAATCTAGCAAATTGATAAGTCAAGTGAAGATTTGCCACAAATATTAATCTTTGATAAAAATTAAAGTTCTAATCCAAGAATCAAGAGAATCTTCTCTGACTCAAGTGTTTACATAAACTTTTAGTATCTTTATATATAGGTATATAAGTTAAAAAAACCTCGAAATCCTAAAATAAAGCCCAAAGCCCAAAACACAAAAATCATGAATTTACTCGAACACCGAGTTTGCTTCCGAGTTAACTCGGAAGCCAGGACTGGAAACGCAAACTCATATGAGTTAACGAGTTAACTCGCGTTTGATAACCTTGATTTGGTATCAGTGGAAAATAGGACTGATTTTATTATTCTTAATCATGAAAAATACATTCTCATATCCTTTATTTGTAACAATCTAAATTTCCTAAAAAGGGAAATAGGGGAAACTAGGGAAACAAAACAAAATAGAAGATTATACGTCTATTTTCTTTAATTAGGAAGATTCTAAAGATATCTTCTCTAATTACGACACTCCCCCTGTAGTTGGTAAATGAATATCAATCATTCCCAACTTGCCTACAAAATCTTGAAATCTACCCGGAGGAAGCCCTTTTGTAAAAATATATGCTATTTGAAGTTCTGTAGGAACATGAGTTGTAATTAGAAAGCCTCTGTCAAGATTATTTTTGATGAAATGTCTGTCAATCTCAATGTGTTTGGTTTTGTCACGTTGTACTGGATTATGGGCTATGCTCATGGCAGACTTATTGTCATAATGTAGTTGCACCGGGTTCTCCACTTTGACTTTAAGATCATCCAAAATGATTTTCATCCAGAGTTCTTCACACATTCCTTGAACAAGAGCTTGAAATTGAGCTTCTGTACTAGAACGGGATACTCTATCTTTCTTTTTGCTTCTTCATGTTACCAGACAATCTCCAAGAAGCACACAATACCTAGAAGTAGATTTTCTGTCAGTAATAGAAGCTGCATAGTCAGCATCAGTATATATCTTCATAGTCAATGTCTTCCCTTTTGAATAATAACCCCTTTCTTGGACTTGACTTCAAGTATTGGAGATTTTTGTCAACTGCTTGCATCTATCTCTCTCTTGGATCATGCATAAATTGGCTCACTACACTAATTGCATAAGCAATGTCTGGTCTTGTGTGTGATAGATAAATCAATTTTCCTACAAATCTCTATATTGGGCCTTCTCTACAGGAGCACTTTCTTCACTTCCAATTTTGTGATTCTGTTTTATAGGAACTGTTGAGGTTCTACATCCTAGTTTTCCTGTTTCTTTGAGGATATCAAGTACATATTTCCTTTGGGAGATGAAAATTCCGTTCTTGGAGTAGGCAACCTCTATTCCAAGAAAATATTTGAGTTTTCCTAGGTCTTTCATTTCAAATTGAGCTGCCAATTTATCTTTTAGTGCCAATTTTTCTATTTCATCATCTCCTACAATAATCATATCATCTACATACTTGTAGAAGAGTGCTTTATGAATAGAGTGTGATCTCCTTGGCTTTGTTAGTATCCCAAGGAAACCATTGCTTTTTTAAATCTTCCAAACCATGCTCTAGTGGATTGCTTAAGCCCATACAATGCTTTCTTCAGGAGGCATACCTTGCTTCTTTCATTTTTTACTTCAAAGCCCAGGAGGCTCCCGTGACCTTTTCTGAGACAATGACAGCGTGTGGGTCACACCAAAAAAAAAGGAGCAAAACTTAAAACTCAGATCTACTCAAATATAGGTCGAACGGGCCATCACCGACCCTAGGAACAGACTCAGGAGGCTTTGACGACTCTGTCTGTGGCGGTGGCAGCAAGTGAGTTTCACCGAAGGTGGGTGCGTGGGCTGTACGCGCCGACGACAGTGGCGGCGAGTGGCGACTTCTCTCCTGGAGCAACGTCCGACGTTGTGGTCGTCGGTTTTGGGCTCATCTTTCTGCCCTATCAACGACCCCAACCGGTGACGACGGCAACGGCGGTAGTCAGACAGCGGCAACGGCAGCGGCGCGACTTCTGCAGCGGGATGGAGCTCCAATATCAGAGCTCTGACACCAAGTAGAAAATAGGACTGATTTTATTATTCTTAATCATGAAAAATACATTTTCATATCCTTTATTTGTAACAATCTAATTTTCCTAAAAAGAGAAATAGGAAAACTAAGGAAACAAAATAAAATAGAAGATTATACATCTATTTTCCCTAATTAGGAAGATTCTAAAGATGTCTTCTCTAATTACAATAGTAACTAAGAAAAAAATTCAAACCAGAACCTTGCTCTAATACCCAATGATACGATCTTGTTTAGGAAAAAGTATGGGGAATAAAGAATGTGGAATAAGAGAGAGATGGGGATGCCACAATCTAGCATATTGAGAAGTTAAGTGAAGATTCGCCACAAAGATCTTAGTCTTTGATAAGAATTAAAGTTCTAATACAAGAACGAATAGAATCTTCTCTCAAAAAATACAAATGCATATAATATGACTCAAGTGTTTACATCAACTTTTAGTATCTCTATATATAGGTATATAAGTTTAAAAATACCTCGAAATCCTAAAATAACGCCCACAACACAAAAATAACAGAAAATGAAAATTACAGATGCAAACTTTCACTTTCACTTAGCGAGGCCCACTCGCCTAGCAAACACTGATTGGGTCGCCCAACAAATTTAACATTTTGTAAAATTAAAATAAAATTAAAATTTATTTAATTTCTTAAATTATTCTATAATTGTGTTCATGATCTTCCTGTTCTTTATTTTCCTCCTTCATGGAATATTATAAGTTTCATGGAGACGTGTTATCTTTGACCTTGTCATAGATCCTTTGAATGACAAATGTTCTTCCTCAAGTTCTTCTCATATATGTTTAGGAGATAATACTTTATCATACCCTCTTTCTTGAAGAGAATTTATTCTCAAATTTGTACCACTTGAAGATTCCTTATCACGTGAAGTGTGGCCTAGGACAAAACAACAAACAGAACCGTAGAACTAACAGCTCAAACCTATTACTAAGAATATCAATCTTTGGCTGGGTTTGTCTGTGTACTGGGCTGACAGCCAACAGAATGCTACTGCAGTTTTATTTTATCATAATTGTAAAAGTGCAACATGTTGCTTTAGAGAATGGAAGTTCTATTTATGTTTTCAACTAATTCTTTATTTTGTTAGGGATGCTTCACTGAGAGATCTGAGAGCTAGTTCTGGTGATATTGTGAGGATTGGGAACAGTAATGAAATGATAAACTCTGTGGTTAACCGAGACAAAGAGACTGACACTAACCATCAGAATAAAAAAGATAATTTTAGTAGTGATGCACCACATTTTCAGAGTGGAGTTCTTCGTACCAACTGCATTGACTGCTTGGACCGTACAAATGTTGCCCAGTATGCATATGGTCTTCAAGCTTTAGGATGCCAGCTCCATGCAATGGCTTTGACTGATGTGCCCAAAGTGGATCCTGATAGTAGTATCGCTGCAGCTCTAATGGATATGTATCAAAGCATGGGGGATGCTCTTGCTCAGCAGTATGGTGGTTCAGCAGCTCACAATACTGTATGACATATTTTATGAGATTCTCCTTCACAAATATCTAGTCTCCGTCTTCTTCTGCTGTTTGCTGTAATACATGTGTGTATATTTTGGTGAATGACAGGTGTTTCCGGAGAGGCAGGGAAAGTGGAAAGCAACAACACAATCAAGAGAGTTTTTGAAGTCCATAAAACGATATTATAGCAATGCTTACACAGATGGTGAAAAGCAAGATGCAATAAACTTGTATTATTCCTCTGTCCCTTGGTTAATCTAGTGTTGAATAAATAATTAATATTTTAAATATTTAATATATTGTTCTTTTTCCAGATTTTTAGGTTACTTCCAACCACATGAAGGGAAACCTGCTCTGTGGGAGCTGGATTCAGATTATTATCTCCATGTATCTGGGGTTGGGGATGATCTAATTCCTGAGAAGTGGTGAGTCATCCTAGTTAAATTGGCTGATATTAAAATCCATTAGTGACATGCACATGCTTCTATGATATTTAGAATTGATTTTCTCATTTCTTTTGTATGTAAATACAGTTTCTATTGTTTATTTTCCCTATCAGTTCATATTTTCTTCCTGAATTTTTCAGTTCTGAAGCGAATCCTAAGCCTTCTGAAAGTGGTGGAATAGTATTCACCCCAATACCCGCTTGCAGAGAAGACTTTTTACGGATAAAGTTGACATCGTTTGACAAGTTAATTGAGAAGACCTGTAGTACAATTAAAAATGTAAGACTATGCTCTGAACCTGATCAAAGACCAGGTGGGAGTTCTGGAAACAGTGGAGTGGCACCTGATGCAGCGTAATTTCTCTTATTCTGAGTTGCTGTTTAATGATTTTATTTCTCGTTTATTGTACTTTTTATAGACTGCTTCCCTTTTCTCGTGATTTTCTGACATGCATATGTAAATATTAGAAATTTTCTTGCCATTCCACTTAAAGACCAGTTCCTGTAGCTTTGGTTCTTATTATAAGACAAAAGTAGCTGATTTTGTCTCTCCCTGCTTCTTAGTACTTACTTGACCGGTTTTATCATTTCAAAAATAATTTGTTAGGACTGGAAATGTGGGCTTACATTTTGAAACTAGGCCCGGGATTTGGAGAGTGCAGGAGAGGAGAAACAAGGGTGTGAATAAAAATGCTGATGTGGCAAAGGGTGTAACAAAATTAGTTAAGGTGTGAGAAGTAGTGGGAATATAAAGGGGAGGAGAATGAGAAGAGAGGATACGAAAATATATTGTGGAATTCTGTTATGGCTTGAAGGTGCTAACTTGTCTAGAGGATGCGGCAGTAGAAATCACCATCCTACTGTATTTTCTGTTTCATTTTTGAAATAATCCATATATTCTCTCATTTTCCCTGTTTCTTCTACTTTTTGGGTCTCTGACATAATTGGTCCGCATGCCATATTGTCCTGTGCTTTTTAGCTTCTGTTCCTTCAACTAATTTTCTATCAATGCTCAGGAATCTAATTGAGATAGTTTTGTTTGATTGGTTTATGAATGCCTATTAAATTTTGTGATTATGAATGAATAATTCACCGCATGTTCAGTTCAGATTCTAACTAACACAAGCAGCAAAAAGTTGGATTCCTTTCAATCAACTCCCTCTGATGTCAAACAACATCAAATAGAAGCAATCCATTAATCCGCTTGATAATTTTGGTAGATTATTTAGAAGACAATCTCTCTTGAAAGTAAGATTAGAATCACCATTTCTAGATGAATGTAATTTCTGTTTAAACTTAGTTGCCATTTAAGCCATTCCTTCCACCCTAACCATGTACATCATTTTGTATGGAAATAGTGGGTAGAATTTCTGACTAGTGTGAGATGCAAAAGCTATTCAGTGATCTAAGTAACTTGAGGTAATTTTGTCGAGACAATGATTGTTTGTTAATCCCCAGTGAGATACAGCTAAAAAGCCCGAATTGGCTTTTTGGCCAGAGAAAGTACGAAGAGGGTTCCTCTGCTGCAAAAGTAGCTTCTCATGAAACTGACGTTGAAGGATCTCATGCTAATGGATTTTGTGACTTGAATTGGCTTTCTTCTGGCAGTGATATGAATGAAGAGGATGTTTTCCAAAGGTATGTATCTTAAAAGTTCATTATCCTTGTGTGACTTCATTGCACCTTCCATTTTTCCTTTCATGATCAGTATCCCATTTGATTATTTTTCTGTTGGCTAACGTTTACACTGTAGGTCGCTATAAAACTCATTTGTATGTTTACATTGTGCGTTGTGATTTTTTTAGCTCTAGACAGAGCTGCCATGCTGATAATGGGGAACAGGCTTGGTGCATTTGAATTTGATCCGTTAAGTTGAGCTGGTGCTCTTAATATTTTAAGTGACCACGAATAATTCTAAACTTGTTTACTTTCTACAATTAAGAAGTAAGTTCATGCTACAGTTGGTTTAAATTATAATGAATGAAGGATTTCTTTTAAAAATTTATGAAGTGCTTGTCTAGGATCTACTGCATTTATAACTACCTGAAATCCCATTCTTCATTGGTTGGGAATCCAGTGTTGTCTCTTCCGGCATATTAACACTGTAGACAGTCCCACATTCTTTGTTCTCACTTGATGCCTTTAGCTTGTTCAGTTTACAGATGATGCTCTTTTTATACTTTTAATCTGGTAGGTACCTTGCAATGACCTCAGCAAATGAGGCGAATGGGTGGTATGGAGGTAGTCTCCTCGGCGATCAAGATGAAAGCAGTGAGATATATAAACATTACGCCGAGCTATGTCAGGTATGTGCTTTAACCGTGAGAAATATAAACATGCCCACATAACTAGTACTTTGTATGTGGACTTACGTATGAAACACTTACCATTGCTTGCTTCAAAGAAAGCGCTGTCAGAGGTACAAATCTCTCCTTTAGTTTAAGTACATGCTGGGTTGATTGGCATGTTATATTTTTAATAAGAAATGACAAAGAAATAAATATGAAATGAAGCAGATAAAATAGCATCTTTATTAGGATGTGATATGCATGTTTGCTGCCAAAATGTAGTTTTTACCGCCTTTATCCTTGGCATGCATGCAGGGACCTGCCTTGGAACTTTTCCAAAATGACTCTGAGAGGGAGCAACACTACGCAGATGCTTTAAGCACGAGTTCATATGAAATTGTTAATGATACTAGCGTTGCGACAGAAATGGAAGCAGCTCTAAAGGAGTATGACCAAGTTGGTGCGGACCTTGGGATCATTCCCAGATCTTGTAAATTCTTTGCCGATGATCCGAGTTGGCTTACAAGATGGTTAACTGGGGAAGAAAAACTACAAAGGTATGATGGGTTATTATTTTGACATGTATAATTTGAACATTTGTTTCTGTACTATTTTAACTCGTAGTTCCTTATACAAAAGACGTTGTCAGTTTTCTTATCATTTGGTCAGGCCTTATATATATATATATAATTAATTTTTCTTTTTTAAATTTGAGCACATTTTTTCTCCATAGGATTGCCTTGGTTATTCCATACTCAAACTGAAGTTTAGTTCCGGTACTTTTACTATACTTAGGTTTTAGTTCTTATAATTTTATTCTAATTGTTTTAATCCTTATAATATATAGAGATGGGTTCTAATGAATTTGCTTTGAAGTGCTATTGTTTTGCTTTTTCAGACATTTTGGATATTTAGGGATGAATGAAACTATTAAGGATGAAATGTTCTATATTGTTTTCCCTTATTTTAAAGTGGGATACAATGATGTATGCATAGACTGAATTTTTCTTGTAACTGGATAGATAGGAAATAATCTAACTAAATAGGACAAACAGCAGAACAGAAAGGAAAAAACAAAATAAATAGGAAGCATGACAAATAGTTCTTGAACCATCCAGAATTGGCAAAATTAGTATGACAAACTTGCTGTGCTTCTTCTACCTGAAGTGGGACAACTAATGGTATTTGATATCCCACATAAATCGGAGGCGAGAATATTGATTCCAGAGAGGTTTGGAGAGAAACTTTTGTAGAAAAGCGTAACAATTTCATATGACTTTGTTGAAGTTCCTCTTGGACCGAGAGAAAATATCTCTAAATGTTTGGTCCTCTGGTAAACCATCGGAATAACAGTAACATGAGTTGCATTCTAACTATTATAATGTGACCGAAAGACGAGAGCCCTTGTTATGCAAATCATGTAAAAGAGACTGAATTATTGTAGCTCACAAAGGGTGGATGCAAGGACATAAGACAATAAAATGGTTAAAGCTTCCTACACCTTATCAAAAGCTTCCGAAAAATGTTTCCATAAAAAGAGAGTTTTCCTATGCAACTCCGCTTTTTCGATTTCCGGTTGCAACAACCAAGACGTATCTTCTTCGCCGCGTCCGAGAACAGGGCCGTGTCTAGCCCTAAAAACGGTGTCCGACACCATGTCGTGCACGTCCCCGAAATGTGTCCGTGTCAGCAAAGTGTCGGAAGCGGGGAAGCGCGGCCTCCCAGCCGTCTCGAAGCTTCATAGGGAAGGATGAAATGTCGTCTGTCATTTGGCCTTAATTAAAAACGTGAATAGAAGGTTCCATACACAAATTGGATTTTACTTCTAACAGAAGAACAAAAGAGAAAGAATGTGCGGATAGTTGGAAGGGGAAAAAAGGGAATCAAATCGAATTGATTGATGCGCTTGAGTGTTACAGTGAGAGGTGTGGTGAGAGGGAGAGGCTACCATGGGCGTTGGAGTGTTGAGAGTGAGTGCCAGGGGAAGGCGAAGGGGAATGCCAGTGCCTGGAATTCCCTTCTTCGCATGCACTCCACCCATGGATTGCCCCAAAGTGTCCTTCGATGTTTTGCTTCTTTTCTCAACTCTGGTCATTCCCCTGATCAGTTTACTTTCGCCATCACTCTGTCCGCCTGTGCAAAGCTACACAATGTTGAGTTGGGGAGGGCAGTTCACTACTGCATAATTAAGAGGGGTCTTCAATCTGCCTCCTTCTGTCATAGCGCACTCATCCATTTTTACGCCAATTCCCACTCTCTCACTTCTGCTCGCATCCTATTTGACGCCGCACCCTCCCCTCATCTCCACCCTGTTTCTTGGACCTCTTTAATCTCTGGTTATGTTCAAGCCGGCTTGCCTCAGCAAGCACTTCACGTATTTGACAAAATACGCACCACTGTTTCTCCCGCTTCTTTTCCACTTCTAGACCCTGTGGCACTTGTCACCGTCTTAAACACTTACACCTCTTTAGGAAAGCTGGACAATGCTTGCCACTGTAATATCATTTTCACCTTCAGTTCCAATTTCATAAAATGACGAGCGTTCAGCCTTCTTCATAACGAGGACGAACGTTAAAGACGAGACCGAGAAAGACTCGTTTCCGAGCAG
Source organism: Vigna umbellata (assembly GCF_029865625.1). Classification (NCBI taxonomy): domain Eukaryota; kingdom Viridiplantae; phylum Streptophyta; class Magnoliopsida; order Fabales; family Fabaceae; genus Vigna; species Vigna umbellata. The sequence goes on from NC_142172.1 coordinate 19,485,828, forward strand.
AACAAAGCCGACACATATTGTTTGACGAACGTCATTACCACTTGAATCAGTTAAATGAACTGACTCTAGTACGATCCAATCAATACTCAGAATAAGTTAAGTATACAGGCTCTAGGCCGAATTCAAATGGATATAAACACTACCAGACGAATAAAGAACTATACCGAGATCAATTCGCTTAGAGAGACCGACTGTCAGTCAATGACCGAACGCGGTAATACGCATTTACTAAAATATTTGGACGAACGCTATTTACACCCGTTTGGTAATTAAAAGCAAGGACAAGCGTTCGGTATAAGACCGAGCGCCACTCATAACGTACGCTTTGGGTCGAGACCCATCGTTGATTCGAAATAATAGAAAGAGGGATTTATATAAGACGAGATGGTAAGGTTACGTTTTTAACAAAATGACTAAGTGTCCGAATGTATATTTTCAAGTTTCTCAATTCCTCACACAACACTCAGGATATCTACGTTTGGCCGAACGCTCAAACGTAGGACTAATATAAGGGGGCGTTCTTCCTCAACGGGAATTCTTTCCAAATGAAAGAATTCACTTTCAAAGAAAGTTTAATAACAACACCGAACGGTCAAGGACCGTTCAATGACGAACGTATTTTATCATAGGGAATTTCATGCTTAAAGATTCATTTACATTTACTCATTTTCAGCATATACATTTCATACTTCCAAATACTCATACCATAGTTCATCACATTTTCACCATACATCAGTTCAGACTTATGACCATATATTAAAATCAAATATCACAGAGCATACTTCATGCAAATCACAGAACATCCATACAGTACAATACAACATACGAATTAAATTGAATAAGCTTCCCTTACCTGGATCAGTGATGAACGTCCTAAGAGTATGATTTTTTGTTTCGCCCAACTACAGCTTTCTACCCTCAACGATTAAGTCTAACCATAAGAATAAAGAAGAACTTAGATGGTACCATTGCATGCACCCAAAACTGGGTTTTGCATGTAACCAGAAAACGAACGACCAGAAACGAGAGCTTACCGGTTTCAGAATCTGGATCTGTTCGGTCCAAATTGAAGCTTATGACTCCGGGAGTACTTCTATGGTTTCTGAATGATGAACGGAGAAGAGAAAGGATGAGTTTCAGTAGAGAGAAGGAAGAGGTTTCTAGAGAGAAGGAGGAGAAAATAGAGGTCTGAAGTTAGGAAGAAGAAGGTGCGTGCAGGAGAGTGAGCAGCGTTTTCAGAAAATCATTTTTGTTTACCCTGCTTTCAAACGGTCGTGCACTTCTCCTGTTGACACCTGCACTCCACTAACTGACTTCCGAAGCTTCTACTGTGACACTTGGCGTTAGCGCAGAGAGTGTGTGAGTGCGTTTTAATGGCACTGAGCAGAGGTCGTGGGTGCATTTATGAGAGCAAACAGGTGGCTCTCTGGTGCATTAAATGAGACGTGACAGACACACAATGATATGTTTCTCTCTTTCTTCCTGTTAGAGTTCTTTGCTCTTGTTTCTCATCATCTGTGTCCCTCATTTAAATGATCGTGTATGTTCTGCAATCTTAGTTATTCTAAATTATCTTGTATTTGAGACTGCAATTGAATACCAACAAAGTCATTGCCTTTGACATTTGAACTCATGGATGATTATTTTTCTCCCTCTCTTTTGCACACTGATGATACACTTTAAAACTGTTTTCTTTTCTCCAGTTGATTTTTCTTATGTTCCTTTCCATTGTCTAGATCTGTTGATCATAACGCTGTTTAAAAGGAACATTCTCTTTAATCATGATTATCCTGAGTTGATGTTGAATGGTTTAGAAATGAAATTATCTGGAAATATTTTCTTCCTTGTGGAATAAATGTACTTTCAAAATTATCTGGAAATATTATCTTCCTTGTGGAACACAACTATTATTTGTGTTCCTTATTCACTTTCTTCTTACACTTTGGTCTCATTCTTAGTTTTGGATTTTAATTTTGTGTAGCCCATTGTTTACAACTTGTACACCTCGGGTTGAGTAGTCTGCACTTTTCAAAATGTGTAACTTTACGCTTTCTAAGCAGAGGATTTAAGCTCATGATCTGTCCTTATGCATTAGTCCTAAAACAAGTCAGCTGATCATTCTTCGTTTCTTTTAAGGTCTCTTTTTTGTTGTGCATGGTGAAATATGGTTCAGCAATTATTTAACCTGTTGTGCTATGATAATAGCCATATGTATGTTTGACTAATTATAAGCTTTGGATTGTTTGGTGTAATTTAATGAAATCATTAGTGCCATATTTGTTTGTAGGTGACTCATGCAAAGATCTCTTACATAACTAGTTTTGTGGCACTGGATTGTTTTTCCTTGAGCTTATCATTATTGATAATGGAAGGCAAATTCTACTCTATAATAATTTTCATCGAACGTGTAATTTGTTGTCCTATTTTAATTGCTCATGCGTGTTATATTCTGTTGGATAGTTGATTTTAGCATTTACAATGGTTCCTAAACCAAAGTTTTTTATTTTGTGGCATATCGTTTCCAGCAGAGAGGCCATTATACACGATTGGTTGAAAATTTACTGATGTTTGTTCTCTTCATTTTTTGGGTGTTGATTTGATTGGAATATATAGAATTTCATCATTGTGACCGTATTCTCAAATAAGAAGAGTTGAATTTAAAACTCTGTAGTTGGTCCTGTGCATTGTTCATGCTTCAGGTCCAAAAAGCATTTTGCTTGAGGAATGTGTTAGGGATGATGCAAAATCATTTATGTGCCTTGCCCAACAATTTGGATTTAAACTCTTTAAGATGGTGCATACAGACGAAACAGAAGTTTATTCAATCAGAAAGGTAAGAGGGAGACATGAAAGAAAACTCAAATAATGCGTTGAAAAAGACCTTCGTCTGAATGGTTGATTACTATTATTATCACTACTGCTACTATAATAATACTACTACTATGCTACTACTCATGGTTATCAAACTCGTGAGTTAACACTTTCGGTGTAAACTCACTTTTTTTCCTGGGAAGTAAACTCTTACTTATTACAGTCGAGTCTAAAAATCGAGTTTTAAGAGCTCTCACGAGTTTGTTTACGTGAGGTTGACCGACCCCTAGAGTGCTGGTACTACTATACTACTCCTACTGGACCTAGTGCTAAGGATACTACTACATTTTTATTTTACAATAATGGCAAAAGTTCTAGATTTTGCTTTAAAGGAAGCTCTATTTCTATTTTCAACTATTTCTTTATTTTCGCAGGGATACTTCTCTGAGAGATGTAAGAGCAAGTTCTGGAATCTGAGAGGGTTGGGAACAGTAATAAAGTGTTAAGTTATGATTAATTGGCGTGAACCATCAGATTTGGCGCTTAAAAATGAATGTTTTGAAGCTAATAATTTTATTAAATTAAAATTTTGTTTAACTTTTTCGCTAACACAATTTAATGTTGCATGAATAGTGCGATCAAAGTGAAAATATATAAAAAAAATTATCTCTCTTCAGTAAATAATGAATTAAAGTGAAAAGTTGAAAATGTCTTTATTAAAAAATTAAATTAAAAACAGTTTATAGTTTTAAATTAGTGATGACAATAATTTTTTTTAATATTTATTCTTCTAAGAAAACTCCACAAGATATTAAGCATAACATTTATATAGTAATGCAGAGGGGAAACACATTTTTTATACAATATCATCTTTATCCAGACAATAGGGAAAGAATTAAACATAAAATAACAGTTGATTTGGAAGATGGGTAAATGACAAGGCATTGGGAGTTTGAAGAGGTCTGAACCACAGAAAATGAAGACTGAAGGAGGGCCACACGGAAGTGAGAGATATGTATTGTTTATATAAAATAATTGCGGCAAGGCGAAAGGAATTGCAGGCTGAAATGAGAATGAGGATTTTGCAGTTGTGTTCTCCCATGGCTTCCCCATGGACATGCAGAGCTCCTCTGCAGATTGAACTGTGCAAGTTCTGGATTTTGAGAAAAAGGAGAGGTAGCAGTAATTTGCAGGTGCAGTGCTCCGGCAGACCCCCGAGAGCCCCTCCTGGAGTTGACACCAGAATCCACTGGGACAACGAGGATGAAGGGTGGATTGGAGGCGGAGATAGAGATAAAGATACCAAATCCAGCAACATGTTTGCCGACGGTGATGACTTGTCAGATTTGCTCCTCACTTCTTTAGGCTCTCATTACGAGTGAGTCACTCGTTTGTATGAACTTTGACATCAGTGTTTCTTTTACACTCGATTGATAATATTATCCCCGAGTATCCTTCACTTTTTTTTAGAAATACAAAAATTAACTTTAGTTAACATTATCAAATGATGTCAGAATTTTTTCCTTTTTCTCATGCACCATCATTCACCAGATTCTTAGGAGTATCACCCAATGCGGATTTAGAAGAAATCAAAGTTGCTTATAGGAAACTATCGAAGGAGTATCATCCTGACACAACCTCCCTCCCTCTGAAAAGTGCGTCGGAAAAATTCATGAAACTGAGAGAGGTTTACAACGTTCTGAGCGATGAAGAGAGTCGAAAATTTTATGATTGGAGCCTTGCTCAAGAGGCTGCAAGCCGACATGCAGAGAAGATGAGAATGAAATTAGAGGATCCTCGGGAGCAACAACTCAGGAACTGGGAACCTGTTCCCGACATGGTCGACCGCCTCGGTGGAAGGAATATGAAGCTCAGTGATCAGGCAGTCTCTGCCATCACTATTGATGTTTTTATCATTATTTTTTCCATATGCTGTATCATTTACGTAATCTTCTTTAGAGAACCATATTACTACTAGCTTAGCTATAACCCTACACAATCAAATACATTACAGCATTTCTTTTCTGCACCAACTTCTCTGATTCTTCTCCCTTTTCATCTTATATTTGTTCTGTTCTAATGCTTGAGATAGAAAGAAAACATAAGAAATAATGTTAAAACTCTTAATATCTCTCTCGTGTTAATTGTAAAAATTATATTTTCAAACTATATATACCCTAACTTTAACACAAGAAACTAATTGCTCTTTTCTTTTTCTTCTTTTCATGTTCTAAAAATAATTAAACATTCATCCAAATAATCTTACTTTGTGCATTAACCTAAAATATTTGAAGTTATTGAAAGATCGTAAAAACCTGTTTGAGAATAGTGCCAAATTTTAAAATTAGAATAAATTTTAAAAGAATAGTGCCAAATTTTAAAATTAGAATAAATTTGAGAATAAAAGAAATTGACTGAATTTGTTTGACTCTCGTTGCCACATTAAAAACCTGCATTATTCTCCATTCATATTTAAAGTTTTACCATGATAATATACTAAATCCATACTATTGAGGTATATGTTTTCCTTTTTAGATGACCGAAGTTTCCCCTACAATTTCATACTCATAACAAGTATCAATCCCAAAATATTTCATTGGATCACGAGTTCACAATAATAAAATTTAGGAGGACTTATACCACAAGTAATTTGCATTACAACAGTATATACACATTTGTTCACGCATCAAAACGTGCTAACATCTTCCAGTCAACAAATTTTTCATCTTGAAATCATTGCTTGGTTCATTTTTCCCATTTTCATTGTTTTAATAGTGATGACGAGGTTACAAATATCCCCTCTCCTCCCCCTTCTTGCCAAAGAAATGAATGATCATGCATCAAGTAAATATGGGAAATCTAATCACTGGGCATTGTTACAAATCCCGAGGTAATATGAACAGTGGTGTCAGATCGAGACATATGAACATAGCATAAGATTAATAGATATAATATCACCTAGCACTAGCCTCTTCTACTACTGCTAAGTAATCTCTGAAGTTGGAAAGCTTCTCCCTGCTCTCCATTCAGTGCTCGTCTCTCTAAGCAGCAAGCAGTGAGCTGTCTAAGTAACCTCTCCAGATAAGACTGCAAGCAATGTTTTGATTCTTTCATGTTGGGATTTGTGGACAAAATCATGGCATTTACCGTGTCAGCTACAACTTCACGCTGCGAGTCTTTTAGAAGATAGCCTACGGAAGATTCTAGAGGCCGTTCATATGCCAGCAAAGCAACACAGTCCTACGGAATAAACAATCCAAAGCCAACAGGAAACAGATGACATACAAAAGATTAAAATTCCCAAGTAGTGCTTAAAGCCAATAACAAAGGGGAGATGAAATGATTCAAGGGTTTAGGGATTGTTCCGACTAATCTAGTGCAATATAATTATTATAAGATGAGCGCACGGATTAAGCAAAAAATGTAAGAAATTTGAAATGGACAACAATTTCCATTATTAGTAAGAGAATTCACCTGAACTAAATCTTTAAAGACAGGAAAGTCGTAAAAACTCGACAATTCTATTCTTCCATATCTAACTGCCTCCTCAAGCGCTCCAACCTAAATAACGCATAGAGCCATAAAATGAATATTAATAAAGTACTCAACTTCTGTAACTCATGGATAAATTTGACATTTTCAGCAGCAAAAGACAGATAAATAATATAAATTGAGCTTAACTAATTAATAAAATGTGAGGCATGTGACAGGGACTACGATCTTATGGACTGTCCAAGTCTCACATCAAATAGTATCGAAAGTTTGGTTCTCCTTTCTTAACAGTTGGTTTTTAAGGATGGGTTTCTAGTGTGCTTATCAACATGCAAATTAACAACTTAAATCCACATTTACGAATGTGTACTAATGAAATACTGGAATAAAGTGTCCGATAATTACAAAAATAAACATTGAAAGAAATATACCCGAACTAATTCGATAAACTTTTGACAATGTAGCAGAAAGCATGTAGCTGATGTGTTGTCCTGCAGTAACCAGAACTGATTGTCAAGACTCCCGAAGTAAATATGAAGAAAGAAGATTCTTACGTACGACAAATATTAAAATGTCATACATAATTCTATCTGTTATTTGGAACCATTGAAAAAATGAAAATTAAATTAGAAGTAATGTCTCGAAGATCAACAAAGTAGTTCAAAGATAAAATCTTAGTCAACTTAGCAATGTACTGTCACTTTGAATAGATGCGAAAGAAACAATAACAAGGGGAAGAATTAGTGCCGACAGCCAAACTCCACATAACCACAAATTCTTGGGTAAATAAGTTTTTAAATTTAGTAAACTCAGAAAGAGTGAACCAAGAAAGCTATATCATAGCATAATCTGTGTCATGTATGATTCAAACAACAAAACACAACATGGCAGTTAACAATTTAAGCATAACAATCAAAATTACTTAAAAGAATAAGTTTAAAGCAATTTCCATTGTATATAGATCGAAGATAATAAATATGCCATAGCAAACATGATTGCATTTTTTATCGGTTTAATTGAAGTTAGGTTTGCACTACATTATAGCAACTGTGACTGAGCCAAGTATTATAATCTGAGAGAGCCGAGCCCACCTCAACAATTTGTGGATACCATTCCCGCAATTTACCAAATGCAACATCAATGTCTCCATTCCTGATTAGCTTCATTGAAAAGAAAAAATGTAAGCTAATTACGATTTTAAATCAGCAAGAATATACAACCAGGACATCATGCTCAACAATAACAAAACAAAGGGCTATAAAACTACAACATTTCTCATAAAGAAATAACAATATCCACTAGAAAAACTCAATAGGAAAAACGTTTGCGTTAAATAGCATTTTCTGAAAAAGATTGGCTACAAACAATACATGCCTTGAAAACATTGGATACAAATAGTAATGTTAGTCAGAAATGGCTCGGATGGATGTCCTAGGCATTGAACAATGACAGGTCGTGAATTATGATGACAGTGGCAAACAGTGTATTCGGCGCGAATAGCAACAGTATGGAAAACACTGATTTTAGTTATCATTAGGTTCTTGATTGGCGGCAAAACAAGTGACGTAAATATGGTACCCCTCTAGTATCATGTTGAGGCCAGAGAAATTGAGAAGGAATATAACAAATTCTATGTCGGGTACACACATGAGTATTCTTACTTATAATGAAGATACAATAATAAGGAACAAAATCAATATCTAATAAAGGGAAATATTTGGCAACAGATTTCCCAATCAAATCATATACCATATCTCCCTATTTAATGTAATCAAATCATATCCGTAATATAATTGACTCATCTCTAATATAACTAACCCATGTGACAGTATATCTGCCAGTCAACAACTCTTAACATAAACAGAACATTCATATATAAAACGGAGTGAAGCAAAGAAAAAGAGTGAAGGTTATGGGATAAGGAAAAAAGGATCTAATGCATAAATAAATTTAAGGATATTAAATTTAAAGCTGTGTGCCCAAAGAAGTGAGTGCAGATGTAACAGCATTTTATGTCAGTAAGAAAATCAAACATATTCAACAAAACGGAGAGAGTAAAACGTGGTCAGAAAAAAGTGGGTCATCTTAAGCAAAACAGAATTTTTTATTGAATATAAAAAAGATTCAGAAAAATCCCTCCAAACTACCTGGCAGACCTATTTTAAAAGCTTTGTTTCAGAACATGTTACAGCGCCACAACACTGTAATGCTCAGTTATGGAGTGTCCATAGTAGCCAAGGGAAGCTCTGCTCCTCTAATGCACTATCCCTGCACTAGAGTGTGCTATTCTCATCCCTAGGACTCACTCCCTTAATACTGATAAACAGGCACCAAGAAATATTAACAATGAAAATATATTTTGTAGTAAATTGGAAGTACACTAAGATTGCCTAGAACATATAATCATGTCAGGTTTTGTTTTCATTTTTAGTTTATATGTTTCCATTAATGGTTAAAAAAATATATAGTTCTGTTGTCATTATGTTTTCTAATTTAAAAAAGTTACCAAAGAAAAACCATGGAAGAGAGGAAATTACTTTCACTACTACAAAATCCACTGTCATCTTCCTAGTTTCCATCGAAAACAAAATGAGTAACTGAACGAGAATAAGTCTCATACATCTCCCAAATTCAACAGAAGATCACTTAGAGAGACAACTAAGTTAAGTGTCATGCATAGCTCCAAATTAAACAGAAGACCACTAATTTTCTTGTTAACAGACCAAGTGGGACTGTTTTATTGAAATCAATTGGTACTAGTGATGTGGCAAAAGATGGGGAAAAAATGTATGAGTTGTAGGACAGCATAGTGGATGAAATTGGAGAGGAGCAAGTAGTCCAAGTAGTTACTAATGGGGCATCTAACCTTGTGGCAGCTGGGAGAATGATAATGGAAAAGAGAACCAAATTATTTAGATCCCATTTTGCAGCTCACCGTCTTAATCTAGTTCTGGAGGAAATTGGAGAGATTCCCATATTTTGCAATACCATTGGCAATGCAAAGAAAATCACTAGTTACATACATAGGCACGCATGGGTTCTTAATTTGTATAGAAAGCACTTGGAAGGGAATTAGCAAGATCAACTGTCACATGTTTTGCTACTTGTTATCATACATTAAATTGTATTAAGCACTAAAAAAATGCTATTAGATCAATGTTTGCCTCAGAGGAATGAGCTACTAGTCCACATGCTACAAAAATTAAAATTATGTGAAAATAAGCCTATGAAGTTGTATGGTAATAACCAAGCAGCTCTTCACATTGCCTCCAATCCAGTGTTCCATGAGAAAACAAAACATACAGAAATTGATTGTCATTTCATCAGAGAGAAGTTCCTGTCCAAGGATCTCATTACAAAATTTGCAGATATTCTAACTAAGTCTTTAAGAGGGCCTAAGATTTAGTTTATATGTTCCAAGCTTGGTGCATATGATTTATATGCTCCAGCTTGAGGGGGAGTGTTGAAATGTATTAAGTTTATGTTTTGTGAGTGTGTACCCAACTTAATAGGTGGGTTGTATTCTGTCATGGTATTCTATATATATAGAATACCAAAACCTTGTTAGAGTTAATGAATGAATAAAATGTCTCAGTTAGTTCTCTAACAAAAGCTAAGGCAAAGGTGTGCCTCTTTGTTGCAGTCTCACCAACCATTTTCACTCGAATCATGTCTCTAAAGTCAGCCAAAGCCATATGGGATTATCTTAAAGAAGAATATGATGGAGATGATCGAATTAAAGGTATGAAGGTGTTGAATCTCATTAGAGACTTTGAATTGCAGAAGATGAAGGAATCTGAAACTATCAAGGAGTTCTCTAAGAGGCTTCTGAACATAGCAAATAGAGTAAGATTGCTTGGTTTTGAATTTAAGGACTCTCGTATTGTGGAAAAAATTTTGGTTACCGTACCTGAAAGATTTGAAGCTACCATAACCACCTTAGAAAACACTAAGGATTTTTCCAAGATCACCTTGGCAGAGTTGCTGAATTCCTTGCATGCACAAGAACAACGAAGGGCTATGAGAGAAGAAGGCTTTATTGAGGAAGCCTTGCCTGCTAAACATGAAGATAGTTGGAAAAACAAAAAAAGGAACCAGCAACCAAATAGAGAAGGTGTTGTCAGAAGTGAAAACAAAGCATGAAGCTCTAAGGGAAAGTATCCTCCTTGCAAGCATTGCAACAGGATGGGTCATCCTCCATTCAAGTGTTGGAGAAGGCCTGACGCTAAATGCACCAAGTGCAATCAACTTGGGTATGAAGTTGTCATGCAAAAACCAAAATCAGCAGCAAGAAGAAGATGCTCAAATTGCAAATGAAGAAAAGGAAGATCAACTTTTGTTGCAACACGTTTTTCAACCAATGCTTCAAGTGAATCTTGGCTAATTGATAGTGGTTGTACTAAGCACATGACCTTTGACAAGGCACTATTTTGAGATATGAGGCCAACTAATGTCACCAAAGTCAGAATAGGCAATGGTGATTATATCTCAGTCAAAGGAAAGGGGACAGTTGCAATACAAGTTATGCAGGCACAAAATTTATTCCAGACGTTCTTTTCATTCTTGAAATTCATCAAAATTTGTTAAGTGTTGGTCAACTGATTGAAAGAGGATTTAGAGTTGTTTTTGAAGACAAAAATTGCTTGATTAAAGATGCAGCTGGTCAAGATATGTTCAAGGTGAAAATGAAAGGGAAAAGGTTTGCTGTAAAACCATTCGAGGAGGAGCAAATTGTTTTCTCACTCAGGAAAAATGTGACAGAAATCTGGCACAAGAAGCTAAGACATCCTCATCTATGTTGGGTGCAAAGAGTTTCTCTAGTTTTGCAGCAATAGCTGCAACATTGGTTTTGATCCTTAGTTTTGATCCTTCTTAATGTGGCTGTAGTTTGCCATGGAGGCAAAACAAATTCTTTCATTAGAAAGGTCGATAGGGTTGAGGACATGCCCCTTCATAGTGATGTATTTGCTGCCCCTTCTAGCTATAATGCTCCTCAATAGGTTCATATAATAATAGGTGACCGTGTGGGAAGGGCCATGATCGTATCATGGGTAACCATGGACAAATCAGGAAATAGTTTAGTACATTATTAGAATGAGGCGTACGAGGAGGACCTTCTTGACTATGAAGACGAAGAGAAGGAGCCTAAAGATGCTAATAAAGTCAACACTGAAGCAATGAAGAAAGGTTATGTTGGAATTCACAGTTCAAGATTCATAAACTTTTTACTGAAGCCAGATTGATCTTTCATATACTTTTACAGTTCCTAAAGCAAGGAGGAGTGTTAAGAAAATACTTTAGGAATATTTTTATTTTTAATTTTAATTGAGTCAAAGTTTGTTCCTTATTTTTATGATTTAGTTAATTTTAATTATGGGTTGAAGTAGTGGATTAAAATTAGGATAAACTGTTAGTGGGTAGTTACTTTTTCAAGTTTTAAATATTGTAACAATTCTCATTATTTCACAATCAATCAATAATAAAAAAACCAACATGTATGAAACATTTCAAAGAATGGTTTTGGATGCAATAACAAGAGTTACAATTGATCAACAACTTGAAAAGTTCAAAGAGCTAAGGGGGATTCGGAATGAACACCACAATACATACTATTAGGTTCCTTGGTGACAAGAAACTAGACTTTCCTCTGTTTTGATGACAGAACACACCACACACACACTCACAGCAGAAAAACCTTGTATTATTATGTGGGTAACAACGAACATGTTTTAAATCATCACTTGAGAATTAAACTGTAAAATAATTCTAGAGGGCTTGATTGATCCCTCTCATAATCTTCTATTTATAAAAATAAATTGATACAAGAGTATATGATAATTAGGGTAACCCTAGACACAATATAATCATAATAATTAGAGTAACCCTAGACACAATATAATCATGATAAATAGGGTAACTCTAGACACAATATAATCATGATAAATAGGGTAACTCATGACACAATATAATGATGATAAATAGGATAAATATCCTAACAACAACCAAGAGAACTATCTCCCTTCTCACAGGTACAAACTTGTCCATAACACAGATACAAAAGAACCATCCCCTATCTCAAGACACCTTTCCCCTTATATAGCTAACCCCCAAAAGACACTTCACAGCCTCACAACCCAAGCCTAACAACCCCAACACCTCCTAATAGACTATGTTTAGTTTTTATTCCCTTTTCTTCTAATGTAGATCCACTTGAGATCAAAAACAGAGAAAAATAGTTCTAAAGGGCTTGAAAGACCCTTCTCAGTTCTATCATTAATATAGATAAAAATCTGATACAATACATAGATGGAAGATGAAGAGATTGTCCTAGACTGCTAGGAACAATCATTATAGATACCCCAACACACAACTGCCTACTTTAGGCCCTGCTATACTAGGTAGACTTAATAATTATTCTAACACTCCCCCTCAAGCTGGAGCATACAGATTGTATGTACCAAGCTTGGAACAAATAAACTCAATCCAAGGTCCCCTTAACGACTTAGTCAACACATCTGCGAGTTGGTCATTTGATCCAACAAACTCAGTACATATTTCTTTTGACAATAATTTTTCCCGAACAAAATGACAATCAATTTCTATATGTTTGGTTCTCTCGTGAAACACTGGATTTGATGCAATGTGAAGAGCAGCTTGGTTATCACAATACATCTTCATACTCTGGATGTTACAGAAGTTAAGCTCTTGAAGGAACTGCTTCACCCATATAAGTTCACATGTTAATGAAGCCATTGCCCTATATTCAGCTTCAGCTGTTGATCGAGCCACTACATTTTGTTTCTTACTTTTCCATGAGATAATGTTTCCTCCAAGGAAAACACAATATCCAGTAGTAGATCGTCTATCAATAGGAGAACCTGCCCAATCAGCATCACAATATCCTGATACTTGAAGGCTTCCTTTCTCTTCATATAACAGCCCTTGCCCGGGAGCCTTTTTCACATACCTTAGAATGCGAATGATAGCATTCCAATGGCCAACACATGGAGCTTGCATAAACTGACTAACCACTCCAACTACAAAAGATAGATCCGGCCTTGTAATAGTGAGATAGATTAGTTTTCCAACTAGCCTCCTATATCTCTCCGGGTCGGAGAATAATTCACCTCCTTCTGTTGTTAATTTCTGATTTGGATCCATAGGGCTATCAACCGGTCTACAATCAATCATGCATGTTTCTTGCAAAATATCCAGAGCATACTTCCTTTGGGAGATTACAACTCCATCTTTTGACTGAGCTACTTCAATGCCTAGGAAGTATTTGAGGCTCCCAAGATCCTTGGTTTGAAAATGTTTACACAAGTACTCCTTCAATTGAGATATTCCAGCAGCATCATTTCCTGTAATAACTATATCATCAACATATACTATCAAGTAAACACATTTCGCGGGAGATGAATGATAATAAAAGACTGAATGATCTGTTTCACTGCGTTTTAGCCCAAATTTTTGAATAATGGAGCTAAACTTTCCAAACCAAGCACGTGGTGATTGCTTGAGCCCATATAGAGATCGGTTCAATTTACAAACCATACCAGACTCCCCCTGAGCAACAAACCCCGGAGGTTGCTCCATATACACTTCTTCCTCAAGATCACCATGGAGAAAGGCATTTTTGATTTCCAACTGATGAAGTGGCCAATGACGAATGGCGGCCATGGCAAAGAACAATCGAATGGTAGTCATCTTGGCCACGGGAGAAAAGGTGTCACAATAATCAAGACCATAAACCTGAGTGTACCCTTTTGCAACCAGTCGGGCTTTGAGCCTATCAATGTCACCATTAGGGCCGACTTTAATGGCATATACCCATCGACAACCAACAGCCTTTTTGCCCGGGGGAAGTGGCACAAGCTCCCAAGTATGACTGTGGTCAAGAGCCTGCATTTCTTCAATCATGGCTTGTCGCCATCCAGGATGATCAAGTGCTTCTTTCACATTTTTAGGAATAACCACAGGAGATATTGAGGATAAAAGGGAATAAAAGGAGGGCGACACTCGGTGATAACTAAGAAAATTATAAATGGGATGAGGGTTACGAGTGGAACGAGTACCTTTTCTGAGAGCAATGGGCCAACCAGAATCATCTTCACCAGGAGGCGTGACAGGAGATGGTGACGGAGAAGAATCTGAAGGAGGAGATCCACCATTTGCTGGAAGAGGATTACTCACCGGGGTACTGTGTCGAAGGATATCAGTATGGGGAGAGGAAGGTTCGGGAGGACCTTGGGCATGACTTGGACTGACTGAGGGATTGGAGATATTAGATTCAACCACTGGAAGAGGAAGGACCTGGTGGAGGATATGAACATCTTGAACAGAGGGTGAGAAGAAAGGTGTCTGTTCAAAGAAGGTAACATTGGCAGACATGTAGTACTTTTTGGTTTCAGGGGAGTAACACCGGTACCCTTTTTGAAGCCGAGAATAGCCCAAAAAGACACATTTGATTGCACGAGCAGAGAGCTTGTCGAGCCCCGGAGACATGTCGTGAACAAAACAAACACAACCAAAGACGCGAGGAGAGGTGTGAAAGAGAGGATCATTGGGAAAGAGAATGGAGAAAGGGACTTTATTATTGAGGGAGGAGGAGGGCATCCTATTAATAAGAAAACATGCAGTTAAGATGGCATCCCCAGTGATGAACAGGAATATGAGCACTAAGCAAAAGGGTACGAGCCGTTTCAACCAAGTGTCTATTTTTTCTTTCGGCTATACCATTTTGCTGGGGTGTATGAGGACAAGTGGACTGATGTAAAATACCATGGGAGCTAAGAAGTGAAGAAAAAGTTAATGAGAAATACTCTTTAGCATTATCACTTCTTAAGACTTTAATTACATGACCAAATTGGTTCTTGATTTCATTCAAAAAGGATGTGAAAATGGGTAACAATTCAGAGCGATCTTTCATTAGATAAACCCAAGTACATCTAGAATACTCATCAATAAAAGTAACAAAATACCTAAAACCAAAAGAAGAGACGCGACTAGGTCCCCAGACATCAGAATGAATAATAGAGAAACTAGAAGTACACATTGATTGAGACCTTTTGGGAAAGACAGATCTAACATGTTTTCCTAGTTGACAGGACTCACATTCTAAAGTCTGAAGACCACTAAGTTCAGGACACATCTTTTTTAACTTTGACAAGTGAGGATGGCCAAACCGATCATGTAACACTTTAGGGGAAAGAGCTGCAACACAAGATACCCGTGGGCGAGATCCAAAATGGTATAAACCTCCAGCTTCATATCCTTCTCCAATCTGTCTCCCCGAGCCACGCTCCTGTATAACAAAAGATTTTGAATCGAAAGTTATTGAACAATCTAACATTTTGGTTAACTGACTTAGGGAAATTAAATTGAATGGACAATTAGGGACAAAAAGAACATATTTCAGAGTTAGAGAGGGAGACAGGGAGACTTGACCGACTCCCTTTGAACAAGTTTTAGAGCCATTTGCAAGGGTAATGAAATGGGGTTTCTCTTGGAGGGAAAGGGTTGAGAACAATGAGTTATTACCAGAAATGTGATCCGAAGCACCCGAGTCAATTACCCATGAATTTAAACCTTCCATGGATTGAGACATGCAAGCTGTGGACGTACTTGGGGATTGAGATGATTGTGCCAAACTATTAGACTTTAATCGCAGATACTCTTGATACTCTTCCTCAGTGAACTTGGAGTTGGAAGTGGAAGTTTCAGCCTTAGAGATATTGACGGTTTTTGAAGGAAAGTCATGCAAGGAGTAGCAGTTTTCTTGGGTGTGACCCACCCTCTTACAGTAAGAGCATTGTGGACGTCCCCGACCTCCACGTCCTCCTCCTCTAGTGCCACGTCCTCCTCTTCCTCGCGTGGCAACCATGACAGATGGTTCCATTGTTTCATAAGCTTCCTGAGACTGAGGCACAGGAACACGAAGAAGACGTGTGGTCAAGGCTTCCAAGGAAGGGACCTCATGACTTGTCAGAAGTTGATCTCTGATATGATTCATATCTGGATGCAAAGCACGGAGGATCATCACCATATAATACTTGTCAAGCTTCTTTTTGATATCTTCTGAAGATTCCGCTTCCAAGAACATTCTCAATTCTTCCACAGCTGCTTAGGCTTCAGTCATGAAGGAAACCATATCATGGTCTGTCATTTTGAGACAGGCGAGCTTGTTTGCGGTATCATAGAGACGTTGAATATCATTAGCATAAATGCTTTGAGCTTTCTTCCAAAAAGTGTGACATGTCTTAAAAGCTCTAAGAGATATCAAAAGTCGGGGTTCCACAGATTGCCATAATAGGGCACACAATTGGAAATCAGCTTGTTTCCATTGTTCAGCTTTGTCAGAAGATACTTGGCTCCCATCCTGCTCAAGGTGGTCATAATGTCCTTGACCAAGGAACCACATTTCCACAGCAGCAGACCAAGACAGATAATTCTTTCCGTTTAACTTTTCGGAAGTGATGGAGGGACTTCCAGAGAAAGAAAGAGCACTTCCAGACGCCATTCTGTGATAAAAGCAGGAGAAAGAACCAGAAAAACCGTGAAGAACCAGGGAAAAACGTGAAGAACCAGAAAACCCTAGGGTTGCTCACGGTTTTCTTCAAGGGGAGCTTCTGGACACACCAAAGTGAGATTTTGAGGGGCTGAACGGACAGAGGAGCAGAGGGCGACAGCTACGGAGGTGGCGCGGCGACTTTCCGGTGAGCAGAGGGCGGCGCGTGGACAGCACGCGCCTGATCACAGCGCACAAAGAGGCGGCGCGTGGCGGAGCGTGGATCAGGCGAGCCCACCGGTGGGGTTGGCCGTCGCGTGAAGAGGCGAACCAGATCCAGTGGTCGCCGGACGGAACTGTGACGGCGGACGGCGGCGGACGGCGGAGAACGGCGGCGGACGGCGGCGGACGGCACCGGACAGGTGCAAACAGCAGTGACAGTGCTGGTGGACAGGAAACCAGAGCAGGATGAACCTGCTCTGATACCAACTTGAGATCAAAAACAGAGAAAAATAGTTCTAAAGGGCTTGAAAGACCCTTCTCAGTTCTATCATTAATATAGATAAAAATCTGATACAATACATAGATGGAAGATGAAGAGATTGTCCTAGACTGCTAGGAACAATCATTATAGATACCCCAACACACAACTGCCTACTTTAGGCCCTGCTATACTAGGTAGACTTAATAATTATTCTAACAGATCCTCATGGTCCTATCACTCTCTTTCTCTCAATCCAAACAATCTCCTAACATACACAATACATATCCTATCAAATACATTATTGTTTTGACAACTCTTTGGTGGGATAGTTGTAGGGTAGAAGGTAGAGTTACAAAAAGTAGCCATGAAAACTTTGATCCTCAAATGTAGTGCAACAGGATGTGAAACGAATTGGAGCACATTTGACCTAATTATTAAATGCTCGTGTATGTGAAGTACAATCTTCAACTTGAGATAAGACAAAAAGAGTAGGGAAGAGAAGGGGGGAACTTATAATACAATATCTTTGTCAGATACTAAATCGAATTATGATTGCATCATTGAAAAAGAAAATCCTTGTTTGCCTATTGATTCCTCGTGTATGGATGTACATGAGTGTTTTTATGTTGAAGAGGGAGCTCCATGCAAAAAAGGAAGAGAGGACTTGGAAATGCTCAACAAACTAGAATTTATAGATCTTATATCTTAAATGTTCAACAAACTAGAACTAAAATTTATTTGTTATTCTTTTGTTAATATAGGTCTTGGAAACTTAAACGCCAAGACCAATAAAAATGGAAAATCCATAGTAGGAGACGAGGAAGAAGTTGAAGACATTGAGAAAGCGGAAGAACTGTTAATAGAAAATGAAGATGACTTGAATGATGTATAGATATTAGAGATGATGAGGATGAAACATGAATGATTAGGATAGTTTTTTTTTTTATGTTGTTTAGTATGTATAAGCAACAACCATAGTCTATGATAATTATGCATCAGCAGCATCAAAAACACTTATTTTTTGGATGACTATAATTCAAAGTTTGTTTAGTAAAATATAGTCATCCATGGTTGTAGGAATCTTTCGCAGCAAATACACTGTTTTTTTGAAGGTTGTGTTGCTGAAATTGTGTAGTAAAACACATAGATACAACCACTCTTTTTGACTGTGGTTGTTTCGTTATTAATTGTATCTTTGCATCTTTTATATATCTTGTATATTTAAGTATATGTTATATGTTACATTTTTTAGTGCTTATGAATATTACTATTCATAGATTAAAAATATAAGCTTTCCTATACATAATTTATATCTAGATTCAACTACCATGGCCAACAGCAATAGCTTTCTTCAAGTAGGGAAGCATATGACATTGATGATGAACAATAAAATATAAAATGCTGAATTTAACTCAGTTAAAAGGTTCTAATAACTGAATTTATAATATTAATTAGTGTTTTTTAGTTCCATGAAAAAATATACCTGCCGAAGGGTCTTTCTATGATTCAACGCATATGTTATTTCCTGCTCATCAATTCCACTTTCTTGAGCTATGTGTATAGGAGGAACAGTACTTTTACTAGCCACATCAAATGAATTCAATGTATCTTCATAGCCATAGTGCAGCAGGTAGGAGCGGACAATTCTGCTGACAGAATAAAGATATCAAAGTTGAGAAATATCAATCACATCTGTTTTTTTCTTATTAACATTGGCTCCCATGAAAGCAATGAATGTCACTCTCAAACACCTAGGGCTAAACAGATTAATCTCAACCTTCCTAAACCAGCAGTGTGCAACTAGTGAAGACCAGTACTTCCTAGTAAATAATTAGTAAACCACAAAAAGATTTTGCTGTCTGCATTGAATTTCACATAGTAACTGTATTGAGCTTAATAAGAGTCTCAATCATGTTATATTGTAAACTAATTTACAAATAGCAGAACCTAAATTCTAGCAATTACATCTGTCTGTTAAATTTCTCCAATATGATACAAGGGGTATGTTTGAATGGGCTTCTCATTAAGCTCTCCTAAAAGAGAAAAATGAGAAAAAATAAATTAAACAACTTCTCCATAAGCTAAAATTACAAAAGTAAAAAAATTGGAGGAATTATTAGAGAGATTCTGCAAGCTGGTTCGTGCACAAGCCACTTTTAGCTTATGAAGAAGCTAATTTATATTTTTCTACTTGCTTTTCTCTCCTAGAAGAGCTTATGGAGAAGCTCGTCCAAACAAACACATGTCAATCAGAAACAGAGGGCAAAACTCAATTATATGGTATTCACCCTACAATATTTTGTTCTCCTGTGCCTGTGGATCTTCTATTCTTGTTGTAATGTTTGTCAGATAAATCATTCTCAATATAATACCAGATTGGATCAATAGGAAACAATAGATAAACCAAGTTCACGTATGAATCTACGGAATTATGGTACCCCACCGTTTTCTTCTCACTCCTTTCACAGGCTAAAACTAACGATACTGTTTGCCACAAAAGAACAAAAACTCATCCTATACATAATCCAGTGGAGTCAACAGAGCCGTTGGATCATTTCAAGTGGAGAAACCACCAATGAAGTATCGGGAAGGGTGAGTCACAAATTGCAGCAAAAAACAAAAGGCCATTTTTTACAGACTTTGTAAGTACAGCCAAAATCTGATCATGATCATTTGTAACATAAATAAATTTGTGGACAAAGTAATAGAAATCTGCACTTATATGTACACAAACGTGTTGATTTGTCCTTAGTCCTGAAATCTTACCCTGCTACTGACTAGTAACAACAGATATGAACCCAAGAAGGATCCTGGTTATTAAGGGCATTTAAAACTGCTAGTAAGCTTGCACTACTTAGGATTAAAAAGAATTGAAAATAAAGAACATGATCAACTTCAAAAAAAGTAATGGAAAACATAGTCTAATACCGAAGTTATTCAAATCAAAGACAATTTTCTCTCACCCGTAACTGACATTTGGTGGCACAGAAATTTCCTCTATTTTCAGTTGCTGCTTCATTCTTTCTTGTGCTTCAAATTCCTAATCCAATAAAATAAACATTTAAGAAAAAGGAATAATAAACAGATAGCATGTGTAAACTGTTACCTTTTAAACAAAAAGATCACATGAAATTAATATATGTATATTAGTAAAAATCACATTGAAACAATTAATCTACCATTAAATCAAAGTAATGTCTTAGATGCATAGCATGAATGATAAGGTTTTCAAAAGATCATGTTTAGGGGTCAGATATCTTGAGCATAAGACTAAAATATTTGTGGTTAATCCGTAACACAATTGACCTAAAAAATATTATTAGCATAGAATTTGATATTAGAAAGTACATGGAGGTCTAACTCAGTCTTACAAAATTGGTTTTGTAAGATAAGGTTTTCACTCACTTATATGCTATAATTTGGTCATATCTTAAGTCAATGTGAAATCTTCAACAATTACAAATATAATTACAATGAATCTGTAAAGTTTTTACATAATAAAACGTTTTAAACATTTAAGTGTTTATAATAAAATATTAGAACATTGAAATATTTTAACAAAATAAATTTATATTTTAAGAAATATTAATTCATTCTTGCGAGCATAGCATGCTTTATGAGGAATGACATCAAAGAATAAAAAAAATTTAGAACATCTAAGCTTCCCAAATATTAAATACGTCCCATCCATATAATTTAGGTTTCTTAACGTATAGACATCACCAAACATAGCAAAACCGTGGGATGCAAGGAAGATTTTTTTTCACCTGAAGACACATAAATGTTCAACAAAATGAAACACAAACAGGCACATTGAAACACATCAAAACCTTAGCCACCAAGGTCTTGCCATGAACACTCAAGTTATGGTTGGTCCCACCTTTACACCCTCAAATGATGTTTCAGTTAATAGAATTATATTTTGTTTAAGAGTTCAGGAGATCATTTAGAGTACTCAAGTGATAAACATACTGCATTTATTGTGTTTTAAGTATGTTTATAGAAAAAGCATGACGCGTTGGTTGGGGTAGTTCCCCCTCAAACCAGACAAGAGCAAGCATATAATTTGTCATGATGAAAGGTAACTATTGAATTAAGTAACTGAGTTCGAAGTAAATTCAAAGCTTTGACTTGTTGAAAAGATACAAATTTACAAGATGTTGTAATGACATTGAATTAGCAAGTAGGATAACATGCTGAAGTCTATGGTGGAAAATGTACATAAGAGTAAGGAAAATATAAAGAAGGCTCTTACTTTTAAGTCGAAAGTAAATGGTTTCTGCCCAAAGTTAACATGCACCCTGTTAGAGATAAATGAAACACACCCCTGAAAAATTAAATACCTCTAGTAACGATGAAAAGAAGGTGCTGTTTGAAAGAAAAGAGTTAGTAGACAATGTTAGCACACTCAAATAAACGAAAACAGGGAAAGAAAGCAGTGGCAGTACAAGTGACTTACTCCTCATTTTGGCTATGAACTGCTATAGTAGGAAAAAGGGGGCCTTTCAAGTCTTTGTAAACAGAGCCGACAACTTGGCCATTTTTACTGGCACGGAAAGAAGAAGGGAAAAAGTTATATGATAATAATAGTTTTGCTTTGAAAGAAGAAAGTAGAAGAAGAGTGGTGGGAATAAGTGGTGTACGTGAAAAAGAATTCCTGCGCAGCGTAGTTAATTCCGGCACCAACTACATCACCAGACGTATAGGTTGGACCAAACGCTTCCCCCTTGCCATGTCCACGGTAAAGAAGACCATCGTCACCATGATAGCCGCAGCTATTGGCCTCCCACCTAACATAAATCAACGGGATTGGGGTTAGGGTTAGGGTTAAAAAAGTGAAGCAGTGGATCAGTGAGTGAGTGAGTGAGCGAGTGAGTGACTGACCCTGGCTGCCTTCGCATCTTGAATGTCTCGGAGGTGAAGCCAATGGAAATTTGACCCTTGACGCCGGCATCCTTGACATGAATCTCGAAATAGTAGATGAGGCGCTTGGTAGGAGAAGGCTTGTTGGCCTGAATGACGCCGACATCGTGGCCGTGAAGGTTGACGTTGGTGTACTTCACCGACAGCTTGTCCGTTGACACCACCACGAAGCCACCGGAGCTGTTAATTGTGTTGAGCTCCCTCGGCGCCTCCTCCTCTTCCTCCTCTTCCTCTTTCTCCTTCTCCTTCTCCCTCTCTCTCATCTCCCTTCCCCTGCACGCTTCCAAGAAATACAATCCCAGATCTTGATCTTCAACATTTGGCTTCCTACTGTTCCCGTTACTCTCACTCATCGCTCTATCAAATTCTCGATTACGATCACCTTCACAAACCCTACCAACTTCTTCTGTTCGATTCTTCTTTCAATTTCCTTTCCACTCCTCACCGATATTCTTTCTTTCCTTCGATCCCACACCACCGTAATCACTCTTTCTCAACATTACCAATAACTTATATTAAATATATTTACGATTGATTATAATATTTTATAATTTTTAATTAGCCATAAAAGTATATTCGATAATACTTTAATTCGATAATAACAACCTGATATAGATTAACGTTGGATCTCCGTAGAAGTATATAACTTTCATCAACCATGTTTTTGTTTTTATTTTTTATTTTGGTCAGTTAAAACAAAAATTAAAGTTTAAAGACAAACTATCCCATGTGTAACATCCTAAAATACAGTAATTACCATAAATCAGAATTAATTACAATTAACAGTAAAATCATGCAGTCTTAATATTAACAACGGGTTCAAAAGCCGAATGGTTCAAAATACAGAATTACAAGTAATTAGGACGAACGATTTTACAAAAAGAATAACCGGACATCCAATTTCAAAAGCTAACTACTAAAACTATAAAGAAAGAGCGAACGTCCTATTGCTCCGCTTTCACTTCAACTTCAACTAGGTTTTCTTCTTCGATCACATCTTCTAAGGTGGCCTCGCCTTCTGCTCACATCCACACGGATGATCATTGCAAGACAGGACGAACGTACATATACAATGGACAACACAAGGAAAACGAAAGGGTAAGCTTATATAATTTAATTCATACAATCAACACATACAATTAACATTACATTTCACACACAGCATGTAACTTAACATAGAATATCATAGACTATATGTATATATATATATTAGAGAGACCGTCCGGACTGTATGAACCTGTGTAGTTACAAGCGTCCTTGCACCCGAGTGATGTAGTAACTGATACACTCTCAACAGCTGCCACTCGAGGTTAGTCCGTTCTTACGTCGCCCATGTTAACTTATGGACTAAGGACCTCCTGCCGTTCCCACACATGAACTACCCTCTTCTACGTGAAGATGAGTATCACGGAACATCAGGATGGACAGCGAGTCTTAACTTATCCACAGTCATACTTTGCCAAATTTAATATTTAATATATGCAAGAGACGTTCCTCCCTGGAACGCTCGTCCAAAATCCATAATCATAGAATCACTCAATATAGTGTTCACACTGAAATTTCTTATAATTTATCCTCATTCTCATCTTTAGATTTAAGAGCATAAAAGGACGAACGTTCAGTCCTTTGAAGAATTAGGACGAACGTCCAGATAAAGGTACTGGATAAACGGAAAGATATGTAATGAACGTGACTATCTGTTTGGTCAGTTAAATGAACTGACTCGATTGGAGGTATACTGGTACTTAGAAAAATTTCATGATAAAGACCTTGGACCAGATCTAATGTAAAAAGGATGATCACGAATACTTAGAATTATATTTGTAGAATTTTGTATATGGAAAACCGATGCCAGTAATGAAACGAACGTAAGGAAAGATGCATATTTTTAATACTTGAACGAACGCTATTTAATTCGAGGTGTTACTCAATATTACGAGCGCTTGGTATGAGACCGAGCACCGCTTATGACGAACGCTGGGTAGATGACCGAGCACCAATCATGACGAACGCTTGGTATAAGACCGAGCGCTATTTCGAATGAACGCTTGGTATAAGACCGAGCGCTATTTAGGACGAACGCTTGGTATAAGACCGAGCGCTATTTAGGACGAACGCTTGGTATAAGACCGAGCGCTATTTAGGACGAACGCTTGGTACAAGACCGAGCGCTATTTAGGACGAACGCTTGGTATAAGACCGAGCGTTACTTATTTTAAAGTTTAAAGTATTTATTTACAACTGAGCTGAACCGAACGCTCAGACATAGTAATTCAAATGGGGACGCTCGTTCTCGAGCGGAGTTCTTTCCAAATGAAAGAATTCCATTCTAAGTCATTTTCAGGGAAACCGAACGGTATAAGACCGTACGATGACGAGCGTAATTTATCATAGGGAGTAATTTACGTGCAGATTTTCATCTATTCTACTTCAACATTTCTCATACGATTCATAATCTTAGGATTTCATATTCATCATTTATTCACACACTTTATGGAATTCATATTAACCATTCATACTATACAATAATCGTCCATTTTCCAAGTCATACGTATCAATCAACACATACCATATTCATTCATGCTTAACAACGATCGTTCAGGCATACACAACCAGCATACATCTCATACATTCATTACAGATTATATTTGCATACAACATTCAAGTATAAATTAAATCAATAAGCTTCCCTTACCCGGATTCGTAAGCACTTGTCCTAAACTCAAGATTTTTGGCTTCGTTCAACTACTGCTTGTCTACCCTCAACGGTCATTTAATTTCTTCAACTAAATCTAACCAAAGAAACGCAGAAAAACGGTTAAAATTTTATATACTTTAAATATCCCGGGTTAAATAACTTTTAAATTTTTTATTTAATTAATCATTTTGTCTCTAGTCCAAAAATATTGAATTGGTCTTTTAATTTTTTTACTCTTAATTTAATTTTATGAGTCAGGCTACCGAAAAAGCAAATGCATTTTGGTGATATGAGTAGCCAAATCAATCCCTTTAAGATATCCTTCAACCGTATAGTCCCATACCTATACAGTCTCCAGATCCCTCTCATTCCGGTGTATGTTCGATTCATCCATGTGTCCCTTCCACCGGAAGCCTTGCCAGGAGCCGCTCCTTGTCTGTGCCCCCTGCACCATGCTACCTGCACCGGCGTCACTCCCCGCCCTCTCATCAGTGCCCGGGTGTCACATGCCCACCAACTTCCGCTTGGTTCGTCCTCGAACCACACCGTACTGGGAGAGGCTAGGCTCTAATACCATCTGTAACATCCCAAAATTTATACAGTCATCAACTATATATTTAGAATAATCACATGTATCAATAAGGCAAAACAGTTTTAAAGTAAAAGGGAGCAGAAATTCATAAATGGCCGAACGGCCTGATATATATACACATATGAATCCGCGAGCGTTTACAAAATAATGAGGACGAACGGTTTACAAAATAAAACACCGAACGTCCAAGTATTTACAATCAGCAAAAGGGCGCTCGCTCACCAGCGGCCCACTATCCTAATTACACTAACTAAAAACCGAACGTCCTACTGTTCGGCCTTCACCTCAACCTCAACTAAATTTTCTTCAGCAATAACTCCTTCTTCAAGCGTTTCTTCCAGAGAAGCATCTCCTTCTGCTCACATCCACACGGATGATCATTGCAAGGACATGACGGATACACATATACAGACAACACAATGGAAACGCAAGGGTAAGCTTATTGAATTTAATTCAAGTCAAACATATATTTCATACTTATCAAATTCAGCAAGTAAATTCACAACATATACATTCAATTTATACATTAATTCCATCCAAATCCTGATACTAGACCGACCGTCCGGACTGTATGAATCCTGTGTAGCTAAGGCGTCCGTGCACCCAGGTGGGATAACTGGAATGCTCATCAGTAGCCACCTGAGGTTAGTCTGTTCTGTCCAAGTTACAGTTATGGACTAGACCTCCTGCCATTCCCACGCATGACATACTCCTCTCTACTTGAGAACGAGCACTCACGGAATATCAGGATGAACCACCATCTAAGCTTACCACGTTCATACTTTACAAATCTCAATTTTCATTCAAGAGTCGTTCCTCCCTGGAACGCTCGTTCAATAACCACAATCACAATTTCAGTTCTTATACGGTTCGCACATCATAATACAACCTCTTATTAACATTTTCATTCTATGTTCCACTTTTTTAAAAGAGCGAACGTCCAGCCCTCTTTGTAATAGAGGACGAACGTTAATACAATACCAAGAAAGGCTCGTTCACGAGTAGAATAAAACCAAGACAGGTTATTAGACAGACTTCATTATAACTTGAATCAGTTATATGAACTGAATCTAGTACAATCTGGAAAATACTTAGAATAATTTAAGTTCAATAACGCTAGAGCGAATCCAATGGATAGATACATCACAAACTTGTTTAGATAACTAAACCGAACACGAGTTAATTCAGGAGACAAACCGCCAGTTAATGACCGAGCGCGAAAATAGGCATTTAATGAAGTTTTGGACGAACGTCACTGAAGTCTTGGACGAACGTTACTAGATCTATTGGACGAACGCTATTTAGATTTATGGACGAACGCTATTTCAATTCAGGACGAACGCTATTACAGCTCGTTGATAATTACGGAAGGAACGAGCGTTCGGTATAGGACTGAGCGCTACTTATCATTTACACTTTTAGGACGAGCGTTCGGTATAAGACCGAGCGCTACTTAGGACGTACGCTTTGGGTCGAGACCCATCACTGATTCAAGATATTTGAAATAGGATTTTTCATAAGTTAGAATGTTGAAGTTAAATTTTGAACAATATGACTAAGTGTTTGAATATAGTCTCAGGCTTCTCAATTTCCCACACAACACTCAGGATATTTACGTTTGGCCGAACGCTCAAACGTAAGGCTAATATAAGAGGGCGTTCGTCCTCAAATAGAATTCTTTCCAAATGAAAGAATCCCTGTTCAATTAAATTAGACAACAACACCTAACGGTCAAAGACCGTTTGGTGACGAACGTTCAATATCTTATGAATCTCTTATTCAGAATCTCACATACAGCAACTCATTTTGCAATATAATTTCTCATATCATAGCACAAATTCATACTTCTTCATACATCATCTCATCATACAACTCATTTTTCAATTTAATCCAACCATAGAACATTTCATCATTTACATGCATCATTTCAGAATCATATTCGTATACCAAAAATACAATATCATGAATCACACTTCAAGCAACACGTAAACGCACATGCAGTACAGCAAAATCACATGAATTAAATCTAATAAGCTTCCCTTACCCGGATTTGAAATGTGCGTACGCTCTTCAGACAGAAATTCAGTTTTTCAGTAAGACTCTCTTCTACTCTTAACGCTCTATCAAACTCTTCAAGCTAAAATTACAGAAAACCGAGGTTGGTTCAGATAAGGTGCATGCAGTCCAGATTTAGGCTTGCATGTTGATAAGGAAGAACAGTCTAGATCGTGGAACTTACCCGTTTTCAGAATCAAAAACCGTTCGGTTCAAAACGTAGCTTATGACTCCTGGATGGCTTCCACGGTGCCTGAAGTTTGATCGGAGTAGGGAATGGTGAGTTGCAGAAGAGAGAAGAAGAAAGGTTCTAGAGAGATGGAGGAGAAAGTTTGAAAATCTGAGTTTTGGGAGAAAGAAGGTGCGTGCAGGAAACGGAAATGATTTTTCCAGAAAATACTTTTGTTTCATCCACGTCCAAACGGACGAACTTTCCCCTGCCGACACCTGTGCTCCCAATCCTGACTTCAGAACTTTCTACTGCCACACGTGGCTTTGGATGCATGGGTTTCTGAGTGGAATTTTAATGCACTGAATTACGTGGCATGATGCATTGATGGAAGCAGAGAGGTGAATCATCACTGAATTAATGAGACGTGACAGTATTATACCAACAATATTAAAAATTTACTATGTGTCAATACGTAATTATTTTTTTTTATTTTTTTATAACATATTACAATGTACGTGTGTCACATGATAATCTAAATTTAATTTCTAGATTTATTTTTTATTTAATTTAGTCTCAGTTGTTCAAATTAAGCAATGTTATCTTTTTTAAATTTATACCAAATTTATCTATTTTATATTGTTGTTATTAAAATTGATATTTTTATTAGATATTTATAAAATTATTTGTAAACTAATTTTAATTAGTGGATTACATTTAAATAAATTTTTTTTAAATTTCTTTTTATTAAGGTTCAAGTATATAAAATCTTATATAAAAAAACTGATTAAAATTGTAAGAGCCTGAAAATAATAAGGTTATTGGGCCTTATGTTGAGGCAGTCAGCCCATAAGCTAAGGACCCATGATCTTAGGAAGGAGTTTTTTGAATTCCTTCATTTTGTCAACTTTCTTTCTCTCTGTAAAACCCTTGTCCTAAAAATTCTCTCTACCTTCTCTCTAAATTTTCTCTTCATTGAACCCATCAAATTTGAAGGTGTTTCCGCCTCGCTACACCAAGGGCTTTAGTTTGAACCGAACGTTTTTCCATTCTGATCGGTAAGTGTTTTTTTCCTTTTCTTCAACCGTTCTTGAACCTAAGCCATGCAACTTGCTGGTTGCCTGTTACTGGTAGCTTTTCCTTTAGTTTCTCTATCTCTTCCAACTCTAAGAAATGTGCTCTGCATCAATTTTTGGTGGCTTATAGGTGTTGTCAAACTCGCCTTTGTGAGGAGGTACTCCTAGAGCGTTCCTAGGAGTGGTATGTTAAGGGGAGCTAATTATTTTTGTATGAATTTATTTTATAAAAATATATGCATATGAATGTTGAACTAGTGTGCTCTTGTGAAACTGTTATAACTGAAACTGTGAAATTGTGCATGTTGTGATGTGATGAATTTAATCTGCTTTGAATGAGTTTGTTGGCTGAAATTGATCTTGTTGGAAGGTCTGGAGTAAGGGTTCTGCATGTATATGGGTATTAAATAGATGTACAGGTATTGTTTGAGGTTTAAAATTAGGCATTTCAAATTTAGAGCATAAGAGAACAGGGTAGATAATTTAAATAAATTAATTGTTAATTGTTAAGAGCCTTTCTTTGTTGGTAGGATAGAGGAACCTTAAAAACCTGAGGCACATCTCTTATCAGCCATGGCCTGGTCCAGTCAATTGTGACTAGTCATATGTGCTGGTCTCGAAGGTGAGTTTGATGCGTTCAGACATTTGGGTCTCTTCGGTGACCAATTGGGGTAAAGAAAAATCTCTACTAGATGAAAATAAAATAAAACAAGTTGATTGTAGATGCATAAAGTTATCATGTGTTAATTTCTAGTCAATTATAATTTTAGAAAATCAGTCACGGTGTGTTTGGAATTTAAAGTAAGGATCCATATATATATATATATATATATATATATATATATATATATATATATATATATATATATATATATTAATTTAATGGTGTTTCCAAACAATAACTTCAATATCCATTTTGCACTTTATGTTTTACAGAGTCGGCAGTTAGTTATGATTAATTTAGAATCCATAGTAGCCTTGATTACAGCAGGTGCCTGAAAAGAGAGTTTGATATGCTTCTAATATAATATAAATATGTATATTTACAAGAGAAAGAGAGTTTGATATACTTCTAATATAATATAAATATGTATATTTACAAAAGAGTGTACCTATCACGCACGCGCGCGCGCGCACACACACACACACACACACACACACATATATATATATAATAAAGTAAGGATAGTTGTTTCTTATATTGAAACGTGAGTGTTAATCGATAATTATATTACTTGTAGGTATGTATAAATTGATGCATTTTATGAGCTGTTATGGGTTAGTTGGAGCTGTTTGGTTCTTGGTATTGATTAACTTAGATTCAGTTGTGGAGATGTTATTTTTATAACTTGTGAGTGGTGAGTAATGTATATTGTTGAGATTGTGTATATGTTGATTGTGGCAGAAAGTATATGATTACAAAGTGATGAAAGTATGATCCAAGTTGTAAATCAAGTTCCATCTGTGTAGGATCTCTTGGTGAGATCCTTAGTGTTTTAGAATGAAAGTAGAAGCTCAGTCTTGGGGGTCATTCTGAAACTCCAATGGCTAATCATACTCAAGTAGAAGGATTAATCCATGTGGTGAGGAGTAGACAGGCTAACCTCGTGAGTGTGGCAGGGTGAGAACCCAAGTTTCATAAGTCACCACGAGTGCAGGACCCGTCATAGCTCGACTATCATTCTAAAGTCCGGACGAGTCAGGTCTAGAAAATAACATGCTAGGATGTATGCCTTAAACTGCTTTGATTTAAGTTAACTCTTGTATGTTATGTGCTTGATATGATGCATGCTTTTATATAATTAGCTCATCCTTGCTTGTTTGTGTGTGTGTTTTTTTTTTTGCATTGATCATCCACTTGGATGTGAGCAGAGGAAGATGGGGTTTCTTTGGAGGCAACATTGGAGAGAAATGAAGATGATGTTATAGCTTAGACTCACTAGGAATTCTTAGTTCTCTTATGTCACTTTGAAGAACCTTGTTATGTTTTAAGTTTCAAATTCTGGACATATTTTGGAATACGCTTAAAGTTTTAATTTCTTAGTAAATTCTGGAAAACTATAATCTTATAATACTTTAAGTACATCTCTTAACTGCTTTCTAATATTATAAATTGGTGACGTCTTTGTGTATATATATCTGCTATATATTTGGGATGTCAACAAAATAGTTTAATTTATAAAAACTATTAAATTATTAATATACATAAAAATTTTAGACATATAAAAATTTATATATATAATTCTTAATTAAACAA
Source organism: Vigna umbellata (assembly GCF_029865625.1). Taxonomy (NCBI): domain Eukaryota; kingdom Viridiplantae; phylum Streptophyta; class Magnoliopsida; order Fabales; family Fabaceae; genus Vigna; species Vigna umbellata. The sequence goes on from NC_142172.1 coordinate 19,516,892, forward strand.
ATTTAGATAAATAAAAATTTATTTTAATTAATAGAAATATTTGTAAAAATGTTAGAATTGATTTAAATATAATTTAATAAATATTTAATAAAAATATCAACCTAGGATTTATAAAAAAAAAACTTCTTCCATTTAAAGAGGATAACATTGCTCGATTTAAAAAATTTTAAAATTAAATTGAATTAAAAAAATAAATATAAAGACTAATTTAACACTCTACCATGTCACATTATTACGGTATTATATGACCCAACTTTGATAGGATATGTAAATTTTTTTTTACAAAAAATTTATAAAAATACAAAAAACTACAAATTAACACTTACCTTTTCTACAGTATTAATGAAAATGACTAATTGTATCAATTAATCACAAATCGAAACCAAATTGAAATTAAAAAGAAAAATAGAAGATCAACTTCATTTTTAGACTAAAACAAAGATCAAAGAACTAATTAGACATTGATTATTTTAAATATAAGATTTATACAAGACTAATATTTTTGTAACGGTATATTTTAAGTTTGAATTTTTAAACTTAAAAGATTAATTTATTATATTCTTTCAAAATTAAAATTACTGTTCTAAAATTGTGAATCTTAAAATTAAATTTATGTTTATATTATATCGTAACATTCTGATAAAGATTTCTTACAACACTTCGTATTATGCTTATCACATTTGAAAATGAGAGATACCTTATTTATATAGTCCAATTTTAAGGATGGTTTTGATTTCCTTTTAGTCTTATTTATTCTTTTACTTTCTTTAATTATTTATGTGGTAGTTGCTGGTGTTATCGTGATTGTTATTAAAATCTGCAACATCCCTTTGAGATTCGTTAAAGCGATTATGTATGCATAACATTCGAAAATTAGGTAGAATTTGGTAGTTCAGATACTGTGGAAAACCACAATCAAATACATAGATGAATTTGACACATGAATAAAAAATTCATGTTTGAAAAGAGAATAATAACAGTATATGAACGTGTAATTAAAGGTTGCAAAACATTTTAACCCAAAGAGTCACTATCTAGATTGAATGGAAAAAGTTAGAAAATTATTCATAGGTAAGAAATAGTTGGGATTACCTGATCAGGAAATTCATAATTTCTGTAAAACATAATTCAAAAATATATTTTAGGATTTCACTATAGATAACATATTTCAGGCTATTATAAATACATTTGCATAATTTGAAAAAAAGATAGACTCTACATGTGAGACCCTAGATAATTAGAAATGATAATTTCTGTCACATCAAGTTAATGCACCCACGTCCACGGTTCAGAAACATTAAAAGTGCACTTTGCACCGCATGCACGCACGCCACGTGTCACGAGAGAAGCTTCCAATTCAGAAGTAGGTGTGCAGGTGTCGGCTTGGGAGACGTTCGTCCGAACGAACGTGGATTGAACAAAATTGGATTTTCGAAAAACCCTCCCACTCACCTGCACGCACTCTTCATCTTCCTCTGAGCTCAAACCTCCATTTTTCTCCACCTTCTCTCTAGAACCTCCCCACTTCTCTCTACTGTAACTCACCAAGCCTTTCTCCGATCACGTTTCAGCACCGTAGGAGCGTTCGCTGAGCTGAGAGCTACACATTGGACCGAACAGTTTCAAAAACTGAAACTGGTAAGTTCTCCTTCAGTAGCTCGTCCTCAGGTTTTCTGGAAACCAGGTTTTTGGCTGCATGCAAATGTGTAGTCTAAAGGATTTCATTTTTCTGTGGTTAGATTTGTTTTAAGAAGAGTCAAGAGGCATTGAGGGTAGATTAACGTTAGCTGGACGAAACCAAAATCTTGTGTTAGGACGTTTCCTTCATTGATCCGGGTAAGGGAAGCTTATTAATTTAATTTATACTTGTATGATTGTATGAAAGCATGAGATGAACTGGATGCATGAAATGTATGCTGATTGAACTGTCATGAACGATCGCTGTTATGCTTGAGATGAATATGATTTCTGTGGGTTTAACTGCATGATGATTTGATACGTATGATTTGAACGTTGGATGATTTTTGTATAGTTGATTTGTTAAAATGATGAACTCTATAAAGTATGAGAATTAATGGTGTATATGAAAGTATAATATTATGAATCGTATGAGAAATGTGAGTTAATATAGTTGAAATAAATCTGGATATAATGATTCCCTCTATGATAAATTACGCTCGTCATCGTACGGTCTTATACCGTTCGGTTTCCCTGAAATTTGACTTAGAATGGAATTCTTTCATTCGGAAAGAATTCTGATCCAGAACGAGCGTCCCCAGTCGAATTACTATGTTTGAGCGTTCGGCTCAGCATAGAGATGTCGTATACCTTAAATTAAATAATATTAAATTCCACCTTAAAATAAGTAACGCTCGGTCTTGTACCAAGCGTTCGTCCTAAATAGCACTCGGTCTTATACCAAGCGTTCGTCCTAAATAGCGCTCAGTCTTATACCAAGCGTTCGTCCTAAATAGCGCTCAGTCTTATACCAAGCGTTCGTCCTAAAGAGCGCTCGGTCTTGTACCAAGCGTTCGTCATGATTGGTGCTCGGTCATCTACCGAGCGTTCGCTTTAATGTAGTGTTCGGTCTTAAACAGAACGCTCGTCCTTATCTTTGATTTCTTAACGGACGTAAGTAGCGTTCGTCCAAATACTTAGAAAATGTACATGGGTGCGTTCGGTCATTGACTGGCACTCGATTCCTTTAAACTCATGATTTCTTAGTGTATTCAATTTCTCGTCTTGTTATATTTTCATTCAATTGGATTCGGCTTAACCTCTTGGCACTTAGAGTATTTTGAATAATTGTTGTATCACTCTAGAGCCATTGTATTCAAATGATTTGAGTAGCTGTGTCGTTCGTCAAATACTCATGTGTCGTTTTATTTTAATTGGTGACGAGTTTCTCCTCGGTCTAGCTGTTCACGTTCGTCCTCGTCCTTCAGAGGGTTGAACGCTCGTCTTTTTATAAAAGTGAAACAAAGAATGAAAATGTGATTAAGAGGATAAGTTATGATGTGCGAACAGTACAAGAATTGAAATTATGATTATGGGTTTTAAACGAGCGTTCCAGGGAGGAACGTCTCTTATATGTTAAATAATGGATTGGTAAAGTATGACTGTGGTTATTGCTAATGCTGGCTTGGTCCATCCTGATATTCCGTGATACTCATCTTCACGTAGAGGAGGGTAGTCATGTGTGGGAATGGCAGGAGGTTCTATTCCTTAGGGGTACTTTGGATAGAGCTAACCTCGAGTGACAGCTGTTGAGTGTATCCCAGTTACTACATCACTCGGGTGCAAGGACGCCTGTAGCTACACGGTTCATACAGTCCGGACGGTCTGTCTAGTATCTATATATATGTATTTTCTACGTTAAGTTACATGTTGTGTATGAATTGAACTGTTAAATGTATATGTTGATTGTATGAATTAAATTATATAAGCTTACCCTTTCGTTTTCCTTGTGTTGTCCATTGTATATGTACGTTCGTCCTGTCTTGCAATGATCATCCGTGTGGATGTGAGCAGAAGGCGAGGCTACCTTAGAGGATGTGATCCAAGAAGAAAACTTAGTCGAAGTTGAAGTGAAAGCGGAGTAGGACGTCCGTCTTTCCTTTTAGTTTAGTCGTTCGCTTTTGAAATGTACGTTCGGTTATTTATTTTGTAAAACCGTTCGTCCTAATCTTTTGTATATGTGTACTTAAACCGTTCGGCTTTTGAATTGTGCTTTATTAATGTAAAGATTGTTTATTTTACTGTTAATTGTAATTAATTCTGAATTATGGTAATTACTGTATTTTGAGATGTTACACTACACTTTGAATACGTTGTACATATTAGATTACGTAATTCAAAGTTTTAAAATATATTTTTAAATTCAAAAATATAGTTTATATTAAATAATCCATTCCATATTAAAAAATTATTAAAAATTGTATAATTTGAAATGTGTTTTCAAATTTCAAAATAAACAACATAAAACATGGATAATTTTTTTCAGCTCTTCCTGAAAGTGCATGAAAAACTATCGATGAGCATTAAGAAATGGGCTTTTAAAATAAATCCTAAACTTCATTTGCAATGTATGAAGTATTCTAGAACGGTCTTCTGGAAGCAATATTGAGCTGATTCTAAAATAGTTTTTGAGAAACAATGTTAAACGCGTTTTAAAATAATGTTTAGGATTCAACTTTTGAAGGTACAATAAAAAGTAAAAATGTCTAAGGACAATTTAAACATTTCACATTTGGGACGTGTACCTTGTATAGAAAGAACGAGCATATGTCTTGAATCAACTAAATCAATTTTGTCAGTTGCTTGCAGCACTTCCAATTTCTATTTGCACCCCCACAAGATATGGAATTCCAATTTTGCGCACCGATTTTTACATAAAACAGCCTCCTTAGACATTGTGGGCAGTTTTCTTTACACTTTTCGGATTGCGTAATTGGAAAATCTATTTTTCTTTTCAAAAAATTACTTCCGGAAATCATTTAGCTTCATTGTTACATAATCCACAAATTATTTAGCTTCAGGATTTTACAATACATGAGTTATTTTTTAGCGAACAATCTGAAAAGAACAAAATAGGGAAAAAAAATTATTGGATGAAATGCAAGAAAGTTACCCAGATGGAGGAAGAAACTGCCACGTTGTGTTGTGCTGGTTGCTAAACAAGCTCGGGGCAGGTAGCTTCATGTATGGAAGGGTGGTTTTGCTGCTTTGTTGGTTGAAACGGTGAAATTCAGGTTATCACAATTCAGAGTCCAGAAATATGCTTCCGAAACACTAATCCAAAACGTGTAGCTAAGAATTGGTGTTTCCGGAATTACCGGCTAGGAAAGAATATCCAGAATAGTAGTGGGAGATGCGACATGTATTTCGAATTCAAGTTTTCGGAAGGCTATTTTGTACAATCCGAAAAGAGTATTACGACACTATTGCACAAGGGTTTTGGAATGCACATTCGGTAACATATTCCGGACAGAAGATGAACGTGTCCATCTCCCCGAAATTCGGAATTTCCAATCCGGTTAAATTCCGGAATACTCATTTTGGAAGTTAAAAAATTCCTTACCTAAAATACGGTTAGGAGTAACGTAAGCCACAAGCTTGCCTCCGATGGTGCCCATGCAGCGGCAGAAACACAAGCACAGGTGGAGGAAAAGGAACAGATGGAGAGTGTTGAAACAAAAAGAGAGGTGGATGAAAACTGCACGAAAAAGGGAGAAAGGGTAAAAGTATTTTCTTTCCTCTTTTCCTCCAATATCTAAATCCAAAGTTGTACCAGGTCTAGCAAAATAATTAACTAAGACAATGTGCAATTAATAACGCTGTTTAGTTCGGCACTATATGTATTTGGGTATTTCTTATGCTGATATTTATGAGAAAATTTTCACCACTTTAACACTGAGTATCTTTTAAAGTTAACACGATATCTGAAAGAACCAAAACTTAGGATTCGGTGGCGCCTGTCTACCCACTATCATCTACACCAAAAGCTATTCAATCACCACAGATCCATGTTGAACCAACCAAAAACTATGCAATCTTTTGCCTGTCCCTGAATTGCCTCCTCACTCCGTATTTTTTTTTTGGAACAGTGAGTTGGCTGAAATACTCAATGAACTTTAATTAGTTCAATGTCATAAATCAACCATGAACTTGGTGGTATTTTGTCAGAGTGCCCATCACTCTCAGACCTGATACACGCAGATGTTAGAGGTTGTAGGGATCCCAAATAAGAAATTAGAGAAAAGAAAATGGCGTTAAATACACACAAGAATTCAATCACATACGTCAATGTTGGTGGAATGACAAGTCTTCTCTTTTCTCCAACTTGCATGCCTGGGAACCATAAATACGCAGGCATATACATCACAACAGTTCTTAGAGAGAAAATACATTTAAATGAGAATAGCCACTAACAATCTTCAAAACACATCCACTACTATTATTCGATTAACTTCATATAGACCCCAAGACAACGTGGGCAACCACTCATTTTCAACCAATTAATAGAGACTAAGGGACAAGGGGCCAAGGCGCCTATTAAAACTATTCACAGGCATTGCTCTAATTCAATAAAACTATAATGCAAAAACTGGAAAAAACTAAAGAAGGACACAATATAAAAATGACTACCTTCAAGGCCAACATCCCAACCCTCAATAACCTCTCCTTTACCTGCAAAAGGTTAATACTTAATACAAGTATAAATAGTTCTTCAGGTAACAAGGTTTAGGTGAATAGTGTTACCAAGGCGAAATTTGAAAGGAGTTTGGCCAGCGTTTGACTCAAAGATAGCTCCATTTTCCTTCAACTTGCCAGTGTAATAGATGCTAATCTGTGACAACAGTGTAGTTACTTAAATCAAATCTAATAAATTCTTCAAATTATTTATTTATTTGATAAATGATGCCCATGAAGTTTGAATCATGTAAACTACCCAGACCCTCATCATTAGCCAGATATAGGGACGTTGCAATTTTTTTGGTTTGATTTCATGGAACTATTATCTAAAGTATTTTAAACCGTTTAAATAAACTACCTTTTTTCCTGAAGCTGCGATTTTGCCATCTTTTTTCCCCTTCTCTTGTTCATGAATAACTAGTCCATTTTTCAATGTTCTAACATTGGAATGTTTTGCATCTTCCCCCTTACTTCTGTCCTCCTCCATCATCTCAGTCTCACCACTTCGCTCAACATATACAGTAATATTAGAATTTACAACTTCCCCATTGCCCTGACTTTTACTCATTTTCTTCCTTTTCTTAGCTTTTCTATTCTCAGATTGATTTCCATCAGGTAAGTCATAAGCACCATTGTCTACCATCCTGTGCCAGAAAAATTAAGAATGTAAGGTTTATAATATCTCAGACTAATAGACAATAAACAAAAGAGAGTCCAATTTCAGTAATTATTTTCTCCCTGGTCATTCAGACCAGAATGACAGTCCAATTTCAGTTATGTATCATTATTTATCCCTACGCTATTGATATTTTTGGAGACCTCATATTAATTAAGCATATGATCAAATTATAGTATAGAAATGAATCTCAAACCTCACCTTCCAAATCAATTTTATGAAGTTAAGTAAGGTTTAAAGTTTATTTTATAAAATAGTATAAGAATATATCTTAATAAGGTTTGTTTGACTTTTATTATCGGTAAATGTTAGTTGGAAAAGTTGAACCCACAACCTTTTTCATCCTCCCTTCAAACCAACCTTATATCTTCCAAATGTTAGTGGGAAAAGTTGAACCCACAACCTATCTCTTCCTTCCTCCCAAAGATTTGTTGGACCTATTATGTCACCTACTTGTACCACTATTAGACCACTTTCAAATATATAGTTCCACATTCAATATATCAAATCCTCCTCAGCATGACAGTGCGCATCGAAACTCCCACATCAATTACTTATGTGACCAAATAATAGTACAAAGTGCAGATATCACCTTACTAACTAGTTTTTGTGAAATTGAGTTAGGTTTAAAGTCTACTTTCTAAGAAATATTTAGATAGAAAAAAGTTTAAAAGAGCAAACATAAATATCTATCATATTACTAGAGGCTTGTCATGAAATCATATGATTTCTTTTTAATTATTATTCTTACAGATACAACAGTACTACTACTAGCAAGGCACATTTTCTCATCCTTGTCAATTGTTTTTCTTTATAATTTATACCAGGCAGAAAAATATTTACAGCTTGATTCCTAACCAACTAGTTTTTAATTTTTTATAAGAATTTTATTTTAGTTTCTGCTTACTTGAAGGGATAAGGACACTTTAAGCATAAAAGCTTGAACCAATTCTAGTCAGGATCCAATGATTTATCTACCGAACAGCTAATCTTGGAAATGTTTAAACTTGTTCATTTATTACTAGTTTGTCAAGCTTGTTGCCAAAATCAATTGTCAACAGTTAAATTTTAGCAGTAAAGCATGGATTAGTAACAAGTTATAATATTATCTCACATAGAGAACATAAACAAAACAGATCCATACTTCTCATTAGTTAGCTTCTGATGCTTCTCTTTTTCTTCAAAAAATTTATGAATCGCATTCTGTGACCCTGATGCATCTCTGTTGGCCTTGTTGTCCTCTTGGAAGATTTCTTCATTATATCCATAGTCACTTTTGTTTACTTGTTCTTTCTTTTTCCTTTTTGCTCTATTCTTTTTAGGATCCATCTCAGCAGCATTGCCTGAAATTTTAACATCCCTGCTAATGTGCTAAAGCATATCAGATATCAAAATTTCATTTCTCTTTTCTGACAGGATGACACTTCAAAGTTTAAGGTAAAATTTACAGGGAAAATGGCAGTGGAGAAAATACAGAGTGAAATTTTGAAGGCTAGACATTCACAACATGCCATCTTCCTCAAGTTAACTACATAAATTCATTTGTAAGTAGAGATTTCTTCTCAGGTTTTACTTTTACTTCTTTTAGCAGTTAAGGGATTTCATTCAGTATTTAATTGTGAAATGACAGAGTAGTTTTTAAAGTCATTAGCAGATTTACTTTCTATATCTGCTATCTAAAGTGATAGGAAAGACCACCTTTGTTAATTGCTACCTGCCAAAAGATGGTACAAGAGCACAAGTTTATGAAGCACTAAATGCATATTAAACCGAGGTAAATTCCATGGAAGCCATAATTTCATATGCTGTACTCATATCAGTAGTATGTAGATAATTAAGATTAAGTAAGAATAATTTTGTTAGGTTTGAAAATATTACTGGTACAATTGAGGAACTTAGCTGTGAGTCTAATATTTGACAACTCTAGAAGGGCAGTAAGAATGGAATTGTGCAAAGTAACGGAGATGAGGGTGGGCATGGATAGTCAATTATGAGATCAGGGGGGCTTTTTTTACGTGGTAAAAGAAATATATGAAAGTGCCAATCAGATTAACACAGCTGGTACAAAATAAGGTTCGGAATATAAAATTTGAGCCTAAATTAAAAGCTGACCATTTTAGCCCCATAAGACCATGACAAAAATAGGTTTTTGGCTTTGGGCAAAACCCACTTGTATTTTTGTTGACAATGAAACTAAGAATTTTTCATATTAACAATAATTGCATTGCACTAAATATATATATATATATATATATATATATATATATATATATATAATATATATATATTCTAAATATAATAATAAAATAACATTGTTATCTGTATTTTATTTATTACACTAAAATAAATATGACAATAAAAATAATCACCATAATAAATATTAATCTCAAATTTTACAAAGTAATATACCGAAAACGAATATACAATATCTATACACACACATATAAACACCAAAGATGAATATAGAGTTTTTCCGAGTATAAATAATAGCACTAGTCATCCTTTCATTCTTTTTAAATGTAATAGTAAAATAACATAATTATTTGCATTTTATTTATCATATTAAAATAAATATAACAATAAATACATAAGAAAAATTGTAGGACCTTAGTTTTGGAGATAAGCAAAAAATGAACCAAAACTTGTTAAACTGACTCAAAAGCTCCATTGCCCACGTAAGGCCAAGCTTGGGCATTGGTTTGGAAGACTAACATGGATGAACCTCTTTAGCCCATACCAATGTAGCCTCCAACCTGCAAATAGACAAGTTAAGCCATTTTTCCACCTTTGTCATGGTCAGAATTTTTTTTTCTGGCATTTTTCTTCCTTTCTGGTTGGAAGCTAACCGAAGGATTTGCATCCGCTGAAGAGTCTGTGCTCTGGGGATTATAAGGATAAACTCTTCGGCTCATTATATTCAATTGATAATATAGTCACCGTCATACACTTCTACATATTTAGTCTCCTAAGAAATTTACTGTGAAATATGTATGGCCTGTATTCTCTAAATAACTTTCACCAGGAAGGCTAACCACGTTGTTCTGCTAACATGCACCATCTAAGATATCTTGGTTGCAGAAAATACTGGTTCGTAAGATGCTGTCATATGTCCGAGCCATGAAGAGTGATTTATCAAATTCTCCATTACCATGCATAAATCATGTTGCCAGTTTATGTTCCTCAGTAAAAAAAGTACTACTCAGTTATACAAACAGAAGTCTGTTAAGAAAAACTTACTCATTAACCGAGTGTTGTTCATTTCTTAGAGGCAGATCAACAAGACTGTTATGATAACCATCAGTAGCAATTGAAACCATCCCCTCTTTAGATCTTTCTTTCTTTTTCTTCTTTGGCTTTTCACCCAGTCCATGATCAACCTGAGAGGAAGGCAGCATTTTATCTGTGGTCTCAGTTTCCCTGCATAACAAGGCTAAAAAGTATTAACAACCAAACCAGAAATGGGATTATTTTTTATGCACTATCATTGTCAATATTTACACACATTCAATAAACGAAAATATCATAGATATGACTCTTAAAAGTCTTTATTACAGAAGACAATAAACATACTATGCATAGTAACGTGTGATTAGATGACATAATAAAAAAGATTTACACTATCATTACAGTCTAAGTAAAACCCAAACACAAACATATATAAGTGACGGATCAGGTAAATACGAAAGGTTTACATCTTAAGAATGTGAACACTCAAAATTTAGGCCATACAAGCATACATAGATGGTTAATATTAGAAATTGGTTGTAAACATATGACCACTTATAAAAATCCTGTGTATTTGTCTTTAAACATTGATTATTCAAATATTAACTAATGGTCTATATATTAACCATTCTTATTTACCTGATACACACACACACACACACATATATATATATATAACATTCAATAGTCCTACAGTTTATTCTACAAAATGACAAATATTACACATTCTTACAATACTTAAACATGAAATGCAGCTGCAGTTTTAAAATCAAGAATTCAGAAGACATAATCACTCACTTATCATCAACATGCTGCTCTTGTTTACCTCCTGCCACAATAACCTGGGTCATCTCTTCCATTTTTAGCTCATTTATAACATTATCTAGTTTGATAGAACGGCCATTACAGGAACTCTTTGCCTCTTTTTCCTTTTTCTTCTTTTTCTTTTTTGGACTTTTAATATCCCCAACATCCAGAGATGTGCAAGGATCTACCAAGTGCTTTGATGGCACAGCTTCCCTACTTTGGTAGAAACATAATTTATGAACAGAGGAAAGAAACAAAAATACACATCCCCTAACACCTGAGGCTGAGAAAAGCAAGCATGTATTTGAACATTAATCGAGAATTAAGAAGAGTCACCTATATGTCTGACTATCCACAAGGACATGTCCAGCATCTAGATTTGTTTCAAAAATATTATTTCCACCATCTTCCTCATTGTTGTTGCTGGCATCACCAGCTCCTCTGACAACACTAACATCCGTTTCGTTGTCCAATACCCTTCCAGAGGCTTTATTCTTGTAAATAGATGAAATAGGGAGGCTATCTTCATTGTCAGTTTCCTGGACTTGGTCATGGATTCTGTCATTGACAATTATCTTTTCTCCGCCACAGCCATCATCATCTGACTCAACTGACTGGTACATCTTCCTAAGCCGTCGAAGACTGACTTTCCTAATTTTTGGTCCGTTGTCATGCGAAGCTTCCTCTGCAATGAGCACAATCAAAACAAACGAAACATACACACATGGTTGAGGTTTTGAATAGGGGGAAACTAGAGGGAAAAAAAATTGCTCCATTCGTGGAAGGGTTGACATTATTATTTGAACTTGCCTTCTTTGGAAATAAGAGATGGTGAGGAAGCCTCTGGAACAATGTCATCGTCGATGAAACTATCATCATACCCATCTTCGTCACTGTAATCAGATCTCTCTGTTTCTGTATCAGCGATATCCTCCCCAAATGATTCACTTTGCATTGTGGTGAAGGAAGTTAAGAAAAAGAAAATCATTGAGAAAAAAATTCAACGGGATCAAAGAAAAAAAAAGATATACAATTCTATTCTCTCTTTTGATAGGCACGGTATGTTATTGTCTAGACTAGTCTAATCTAACCTAATACAATACAATACAAAAGGACACAGAAACACAGGGGAAAGTGGAGTATCCAAATAAAGGTTTCAATTAAAGTAAAGAACAAGTTTGTATAAAGAGTTGAGGGAATAATTTTAATGAATATAAAATAAAGATGGGACATGAGGAGGAGGAAGAAGGATACGAATCATCAATAAGATTGGCGTTGGGGGCAGTGGCGAGATAGTACCCGCAGAGATGAATGCTCCGAGGACCAATTACAGAGAAAAGAACTTGATCAACTTCTTCGAGCTCTAAGTTTAATTGCAATGACTCTGCGTTTCCAGGATAGAGAGAGCATAGATATACAGGGCTCCTGTTTCCCACATTGCACTGCAGTGTGCTTTTTGCTGTCGCAGTGCCCAACCCAAGAGTGGCCTGAGTAAACATTAAAAATAGCACATTTTAGCAATCAATAAAATCTGTTGGTTTCTGCGCGATTAATTCACAGAAACACCACACTACCACTACCATTGAAATATGGAGGCGTCCTTTGGAATCCTCGTATTTATGAGTGAAAGGCTTTCCTGGTTTCACTTCCACTCCTGCAGTTCAGTGAACGAAGGAACGAACAAATTGTAGTTACGTTTAAACCTAAGAATATTGCAGAAACAACCAGCCAAGAGAGGCTTACCCCAGAAAGCCATGTCTCCAGACAACCGCCCTCTTCCTCCGCGCCTCCTAAACCCTAAACCCGCTGCCAAGGCGTGTGTGCAGCTCTTTGCCGCCCTTTTTATCCCTGGTGTGTTTTAGAATCTTGGATACTTGAAAATTATAATAACTGTAACAGTTATTATAATAGATAAATGGTTATTTTAGAGAATGAAAATAAGCAATATAAATTTTTAAATTAAATTAAATGTCTTGATCAATATATTTTAACGTTATTATCATTTAGGAAACTTTCCAGCATTATTAAATAACATGGATTTTGCAAGAAAAATTGTCACACGTCTTGTTTTTGTAGTGAAGAATATGTGGTTGTCAAAAAGTAATTATAACGTCTTTCATAGAGAAAACAGATTGGGTGAACGATTTGTTGTTTACTTATTTAGGTGGTGCTCGTATTTATTGTTTTTAAGAACTAACGTGTTGTACATGTGAAAATTGCGTATGGAAGTCACTCTTCCTCTATAATTAATTAGAATTGCGAAAGGTGAAATAGAAATAGAAGAAACAAACTTTCAATACGAGGATTTAAGATCTTGTTTATTTTTGTTTAATTGTATTGTTCTTTTATTTAATTTTTCTTATCAAGAGTTATTATAACATCCCATAAAACACAGTAATAAATCATATATCATAGAAAAATCACATGTATTAATATATCAATTCAGTTTTACAGCTAAAGAAGTAAAGTACGATAATGGTCAAACGGCCTTGAATATACTTATACAAAATAAGGACGTTCACTCTAATCAAAACGAATAACCGAACGACTTACAGAATATAAAATACCGAACGGTTCAAAAAGATAAAAGTAAGGGGGGTCGTCCTAATGCATCAGGCTAATATTTAAACTAAGCAGCCAACCGAACGCATCATTGTTCGGCCTTCACTTCCACATCTACGAGGTTGGCTTCCTCCAAAATTTCTTCTTTCAAAGCTTCCTCAAGTAACGCTTCTCCATCTGCTCCCATCCACACGGATGATCATTGCAAGGACAAGGACGAACGTACAAAACCAGACAACACAAGGAAACATGCAGGGTAAGCTTATTGAATTTAATTCAAGTAAAACATATATTTCATAACATGTCAACCAGATCAAATAATTCACAACATATACTTCAATCCATTCATTAACTCAATTCAATTCCTGATACTAGACTGACTGTCCGGACCGTATGAATTATGTGTAGCTACGACGTTCGTGCACTCAGGTGGAATAGCTGGAATTCTCATCAGCTACCACCTGAGGTTAATCTGTTCCGTCCAAGTTACAGTTATGGACTAGGACCTCCTGCCATTCTCACACATGACATACTCCTCTCTACTTGAGAACGAGCACTCACGGAATATCAGGATGAACCGCCAGCTAAGCTTACCACATTCATACTTTACAAATCTCAATTTTCATTCAAGAGTCGTTCCTCCCTGGAACGCTCGTTCAAAGTTCATAACCATAATTTCATCTCTTATACCATTCGCACCTTATAATATTTCATCTTAATGTCATTTTCATCTTTCGTTCTATTTCCATAAAAGGACGAGCGTTCAACCCTCTTCATAATCGAGGACGAACGTTCAAACACGAGACCAAGAAAGACTCGTTCACGAGCAGAATAAAGCCAACACATGTTATTTGACGAACGTCATTACCATTTGAATCAGTTAAATGAACTGACTCTAGTACAATCCGAATAATACTTAGAATAAATTAAGTATGAGGGCTCTAGGCCGAATCCAAAAGGGATATAAACACCACGAGAAGGAATAAGAACTTTACCGAGATCAATTCACTTAGGGAAAATCGACTGCCAGTAAATGACCGAACGCGGTAATACGCATTTAATAAAATATTTGGACGAACGCTATTTACATATGTTTGATGATTCAAGACTAGGACGAGTGTTCGGTATAAGACCGAGCGCTACTCATAACGTACGCTTTGGATCGAGACCCATCGCTGATTGGAATTAATGATAGAAACAAAAATTTATATACTACAAGAGGATGAAATTAGATTTTCAAGAAAGACTAAGTGTCGGAATGTATATTTTCAAGCTTCTCAATTTCTCACACAACACTACGGATATCTACGTTTGGCCGAACGCTCAAGCGTAGAACTCATACAAGAGGGCGTTCGTCCTCAACGAGTATTCTTTCCGAATGAAAGAATTCCTTTTTAAAGAAAGTTTAATAACAATACCGAACGGTCAAAGACCGTTCGATGACGAACGTACTATATCATAGGGAATTTCATATTCAAGTTTCATTGATATTTAATCATTTCTCAGTATATACATTTCATACTTCAAATTAATCATATCATAGTACTTCACATATTCACATGCTTCAGTTCATACTCATAATCATATATCCATATCCAATAACATAATCATACTTCATGCAACATCAACACGTTCATACAATACAAACAAAACATACGAATTAAATTGAATAAGCTTCCCTTACCTCTATAAGTGAACGTACGCTCTTCAGACTCAAACTCAGTTATTCAGAATTACAATCTCTTCTACCCTCAACGCTCAATCAAACTCTTCAACTAAACAATTTACAAAAAACCAAGATTGGTTCAGAATAGGTGACTGCATGCAACCAAAGCTAGGCTTGCATGTTGATAAGAACGACCAGCAAAGGACGAGGAACTTACCCGTTTCAGAATCCAGAACGGTTCGGTTCAATTTGAAGCTTATGACGCCGGGACTGCTTCCACGGTGCCTGATCGTTGATCGGAGTAGAAAATGGTAAGTTACGGAAGGAAGAAGGGAGAGCTTTCTAGAGAGAAGACGGAGGGAGATGAAAGATCAAGCTTTTGGAAAGAAGGTGTGCATGCAGAGGAGAGTGAAGTGTT
Organism: Vigna umbellata; assembly: GCF_029865625.1. Taxonomy (NCBI): domain Eukaryota; kingdom Viridiplantae; phylum Streptophyta; class Magnoliopsida; order Fabales; family Fabaceae; genus Vigna; species Vigna umbellata. Next base: position 19,532,441 of record NC_142172.1, read on the forward strand.
TTTTTTTCTGAAAACCCATTTTTGCTCCACAGTCGAGGACGAACGTCCCCTCTCCAGTCGACACCTGTTTTCCACTGACTGATTTTCGAACCTTCCGAATTGACACTTGTCAACCGTGCAACAGAGTGCATGAGTGTGTTTTAATGGCACTACATGTGTGGCGTGGTGCATTTATGATAGTAACTAGGTGACTCAGTAGTGTTTTATTGTGACGTGACAGTTATAATCATTATTTTCGTGATTTTATTTTTATCTCACTGATCAACTTTCTGTTTTTTCAATTTATCATTATTTTTATTGATAATGTTGTTTTTCAAAAAAGATAAAATAAAAATTATCAATAAATTGAAATGAGAATTAAAAAAATTGATTAATAAAGTAAAAAAAGTGAAAAGATAATAGTAATGATTACACTTTTTATTGATAACATAATTAAATACAAAAATGTTAAACATGTGATGAAAATAAAATATTTAATAGGTTACATATTGAAGTTATCCAAAGGACATATATATATATATATATATATATATATATATATATATATACATATATATATATATATATATATATATATACATATATATATATATACATATATATATATATATATATATATATATATATATATATGAATAGTGCATGCTGATAAATAATTTTGGGCATTGTCGAATGTGTATTATATGAATATTGTAGTTTAATATAGGAAAATGATACTTGAGCAACCATTTTTTACAACATTTAGACACGCGCACACGTGTCAAAATCTAAATGGTTTATTTTCATTTAATTTTTCCAACTGGACCACTCAGATTTTGACACGTGTGCGCGTGTCTAAATGTTGTCAAAAATGGTTGTTTAAGTGTCATTTTCCTTTAATATATTATTCTATAGATGAATATTATGTAATGCTTGTGGTTTTCTATACTGTGTACTTGTGATACTCAGGAACATACAATGGTGCAAGAGGGGTGCAGAACAGTAAAGAAGCCAAGAACAAGTCCGATTTATTGTCATTAAATTTACTTTTTAAGTGATGTGCATTATTTGGCTTATCATAATAAGTCTTTTAATCAGGTTTAAGCGTATTTTTTAAATCACTTTACTATCCCATCAAATTAAGAGTTTAAACAATGATAATTTATAATTAAAATAATGTTTTCATCTTAACGGTAAAAATAATAATATTATTAAAGTCAAAACTGAATCAAATACACTATTACTAAATTTCATTTGAATGTTATAACGAAATATTTTGAGTGATATATGCATGAGATAACATTGTCCATGGCAACATTTTTTTTTATGATTATTGAACACTGATATAAAGAGTTAGAAATAATGAAGTTTTTAATGACACCAAATGGTTCACGTGCACGTCACATGTTTACGTCACATTCACTGATTTCTAATTTTAATTCATAGCTTCGAGATTATTTGACAATTGATGAACACAAGTTTTCTTTTTTCCTTTTAAGCAATAAAGACAAACAGACGAAAATCCCAAGAAAATTTTATATATTCTGTGTTACTATTTAATAATAATATTATTATTATTCTTATTATTATTATTATTATTATCATGTGACAGTTTAACTTAAAATTTTGAAAGAACGCACTTTCAAAGTTATCTATGCTTAATAAATTATAAGAATAACATAATTTATGTTTTAATATTTATGCATAACATGGGTAAGTTGGTCGGAGATAATAGGGTAGCTTTGACGTGGCGAAGATGAGGTGTGGTTGTAAATGCAACCACAAAAATAAAACATAAAAAAGAAAGTGATTGCCCCACGACGTGACGTGACGCGAGAGGAAGAGGAGTTTCTTGAATCATGATTCATCCATTTTCGGAATTTCCATTCATGCGCGAGCTGAGAGCGGTGGAGTGCAGTGGTGGGTGGAGCATTTGAACATTCTGGTTGGAACACACCAACTGTTTGTCGTTGGTTCATAACATCCTATCCTATCCTATCTCCTACCTCGTACTCCATATCTCGTACCATGCGCACTCTCTCCCTTCCCTGCCTCTCCTCTTCTCTTTACACTCACACTCACACTCTCGCTCTCACTCTCTCCCACCGTTACCACTGTCGCCTCTCTCCCCGTTCTTCTTTCATCTTCACACCCCACAGACGCTCTCACTTCCTCACCCCATGCTCCTCCCTCAGACAGACACAGAGAGACCCCAAAAAGCAATTGGGGGCCAAGATTAGCACTGCCCCCTCCGACTCTGCCTTAAAGCGCTTGTTTAGCCCCAACGATTCCCAAGGAGACGGCGACGCCGCCGACAACACCGACTCCCGCTCTGACTTCCAGGACGCCACAGCCTTCAAGGGCACCCTTTTGGCCGGTTTCTTACTCCTCGGTGTCATCGGCGGTTTTGCCTCCGTTGGCTATATCTACAGGGACCAGATCAACTCCTTCTTAAACCAACTCTCCCTTTTTATTGAAGGTATCTTTCCCACTCTCTTTCTCTCGTCTCATTTATTTATTCCTATTTCTCGCCCCCAACACCTCTCTGTCTTTTAACCACCAGGATATGGCCCTGCTGGGTATGCATTATTCGTTGCCGTTTATGCTGGATTGGAGGTATCAATGTATCATATTACATTCCATTTTCATTCAACTTCTTACTCTACTCAACCCTCTGTATATCTCAACCTTGACATCCACATTCTCCACTCTAAGCTACATGCTACTCTACTCAGTAAACCACAATAATGCCCATTCACTGTTTGCTTTCAAGTTACGTGTCTTCTCTGTACATGTGCAACGCTTCCTCTAACTTCGCTTTGTTTATGTTGTCCCAGATCCTTGCTATTCCTGCAATTCCTTTGACCATGTCAGCTGGACTTCTATTTGGATCCGTTGTTGGCACTATCATAGTCTCTATCAGTGGAACGGTGAGTAAATCATGTGAAGGACACAAAGCAAACCTACTTGCACACAAAGTTCATATATAGTTTCAATCAGTTGACTGCATCATGAACAATTTTTTTCGTTTTATTGAGGTTTTTTTATGTTAACAAACTAGTTAGTATTCTTGCACATGTAATTTACAGTCTACTATTTGGTCATCTACTTGTTAATTTTCAACACTATTTACTTATCAGAAAACTAGATTGTAAGAGGTGATCAGCTGCTTATATACTATGATATACTATAATTTGGTCATAGCTCTTGTTAATGTGATCTCTAACTATCTAACACCCTGAGCCGAAAATGGGACATCTCAAGCATGAAAATAAATATTTATGATAGCCTTTCTGGGAACATTTAAGAAACTGGATTATAAATGTAACTGAACCTCAACTTATAAAGTGTATAATTTGACTCTAGCAGATTTGGAATCTCCAACAATTAAACATCTATAATTTGGCATGCAAGAGCAAACAATTACTTATAACTTAGAAGTGTATTATTGGACTGAATAACATCATATTTTATTTGAAATTATTATTGGGTAAAGAAGTATACAATTTTTTATGCTGTTAATTAATTCTAATGGAATGTGTATTTTCAATCTAATATTTTAAGGCATTTCAGGTGGCAGCTAGTGTTGCTTTTCTAATTGCAAGATATTTTGCTCGTGAGCGAATTCTAAAACTAGTGGAAGGAAATAAGAAGTTTCTTGCTATTGACAAAGCTATTGGAGAAAATGGCTTCAGGGTTGTGACACTGCTTCGTTTGAGTCCTCTGCTACCATTTTCTTTGGGGAATTATTTATATGGATTGACATCTGTTAAGTTTATTCCATATGTACTGGGAAGGTATGGTGCTTATTACTAATCAATTACCAATGTTATACGGATTTCTAGTGTCTTAAAATAATTGGTATGTTAGAAAAACTTCATCCTCTAGAAGAGCATATTTGAGCTCGTCTATTGTTCTTAGTATTTGGATTTAGGTTCTAATATATACAAAACTTACTTGTAAATTAGGTGTCTGGTTAAGCTTATGTGTGTGAATTATGACCTTGTAAACTCTGTCAGCTAATTTGATTAGTTTCGTGACAAAGTTGATTAAATTAAGCTATACACACTGATGGAACATGTTTTTGTTAAATAGTGCTTAATTAAATTATTTATCCTAATGCAATTTTATGTTGTCTTGAGTTCTAGTCTGATCCATGCTAAATGGGTAAAAAATAAGACAATAGGACAAAATGATTTTATGCTTGATTGTGCTTACATCTTCAAATTCACAGTGCCATTATTTGGATTTTGTGTTCAATCTTTACCACCATATAAATGCTATCCTAAAAATTAGGTAGTTTCAGTAAACCTATTTTTTTTGTTTCCCTTTGGCTAAACATAAAATTCAAAATAATTATAAAAGGGTAATTGTACGATTACCACAACATAGTTTCATAAGACTAAGTGAGGCCGACTACATTAATTACATAGTTCTATTTTGATAGTTTTACTTATGGACTAGTCTTTGAACTGCTGTGTTACTTGCAACAATAATGTAAACCTCTTGAAAGTCTCTAAATTTCGGCATGCAATATCTATAGCTTCATGATGACTGCAGTTGCTCTTCTATGTTTTTTAGTGTCTTGTTTTTATGAACTGGTGAAAGTACTGAGAACATTGAACTTATAAATTTTCATTGAAAATACTGAGAACCAGCTTCATGAAACCCTTGTTTTGAATTCATCAGAGTGGTTATTATAGATTTTCATTGATTAGTTGAAGTATAGGTAAATTGTAATGAAACGTAGTTAAAATTAAACTGGGTATATTTTGTACCTATTTGGCACTGTCTCAGTAAGATTATCCATGTCTTAAAACTGATGATTGTTACGCAGTTGGTTGGGGATGCTTCCAGGAACTTGGGCTTATGTTAGTGCCGGTGCCTTTGGAAGAGCAATAATTGTGAGTTTCTACTTGGTTTTTCTCCCTATTCTTTGTACTCTTGGTTATTTAATCATTATTGGATTGTTTTTGTTAAGTGAAAAAGACGGAGAGCATATAGAATGTAAGTTAATCACTAGGTACATCAAACCTCGCTTAGAGGTGAAAATTGGAGACTATACCATAATACAATTAGTATGGTGAATATTTTGGGTCCATCATGCAAAACATAAATAAGTAGAAAGAGATATAAAGGAATTGAGCAAGATGGATACACATACACTGATAATCTAAGTAAATCTTGGTGGAGTAATGGGCATGGGCCCAGCCCAATCAGACTAATATATTGTAAGACTCCAAAAGCAAAAGGAATCTTTATATTCTAACAGAATGGTTAAAATTAAGGTGTTGGTTAAATCATCTCCTTTGTTACTGTTTTAAAATACAGTGTATATTAGCCGGTTCCCCGCAGAATATGTACAAATCCTATATGATAAGCTATATTGAAGTGATTTTTTGCCCTTCGCTTTTTCAATTCATCAATTTAATGGTTTTATTTTACTTTTATTTATGTATAATGGATCATGGAAAGAGAGTAACTTCGCTCACTACTTCTTTAATGTAATTGTTGCTTCTACATTTCAGCAAGATGAATCTGAACTTAGTAATATATTTGGAGGAAACAGTCAGCTGCTAACTCTTGGGCTGGGACTGTTGGCCACTGCATTGGCTGCTACATATGTCACACGACTTGCAAAGGTATTATCCTTTGATTTTTGTAAAATTTAATATTTGATAACAAACAAAAGTGAAAGAGTTTCCATTTAGTGTCTCAACAGCAATGTCTACTCTTGGGAATTGGGATAAAGAGTTTAGATTTTGTGTGGTGAAGATGAAAAGAATTTAAGAATTGTAAGGAAATAGCTCACAAGGCCACTAGACAGTCTACCACACAAATGAATGAAATACTATAACGAAGAACCTGCAAGAACAGTTAAGCGCTTAAACTGAAGGAGTAAATGAAGCATGATAACTAACTTCAATCTACATAGTATGTTAGAAATTCAATAAGAACATAGTTTACAACTCAAGGTTTCTCTTATAGTGAACTCTAAACTTTCGGTTGGTTACAACAATTCATACAAGATCCTGTTTATACAAAAAATAGCTGTCTAACTAACTTTCATAAAACACAAATCCCCCAGTCTTTCCACACTGGTGTTATGGTTAATCAATTATTTAAGATCGTAAGGTTGGGTTATAAGCCACCATGTGGTTTGAATGTGACTTGATTTGGGGCTGAGTTGGCTAGTGTTCACCGTGCATTTGAATCTGTAGTATGAGATATAAATTGTACCCAATTGAATTCCATTATTTCTTGTTTTAACCGTTATATATCATTACATGTTTTCACTTTTTGAAGATGTTTGTCTTTTTAATATTTACCATTATGCGAATTCTAGGTAGCAATGTGCCTTTATTGTCTTAACGTACATTCAAACCTGGGTAAGGCCAACTCACCTCATTCGGCTGGCCTTTGGCTTTTATGCTCCGGTTCGAGAAATTAGAAATGTCAAAATGGGTAGTCAACTTGGTTTATCATGGGTTCAAAACAAGTTAGTTAAAAAAAATCGAATTTTTTTTAAATGTAGAGCAAATAGAATCCGACTCGTGTAACCTGTGGGTTAACCAGGCTTGAGTAGGATTAAAAAAACTTGATAACTTTTTGGCAAGTATACCAAATCGTTCTGAGTAATATAGAGTAAGTTCAAAGTATCGTTCTCCCAAGGGACTTGTTTCGTTTCTTTCTTTTGTCCGGAACTTCTATAAGAAGAGAATGAATCTGTCGCTCTGTCACGTCTTTTAAAGCCACTTAAATTTATTAATTCGCTCAGCGCACATGTACTGGTGCGCTATGCGAATTTTCTTAACTGCTGCACTTTAACTGATGTTATTCGCTAAGCGCACATGTACTGGTGCGCTATGCGAATTTTCTTAACTGCTGCACTTTAACTGATGTTATTCGCTCAGCGCACAGGTACTAGTGCGCTATGCGAATTTCCTTCTTCTGGTAGTGCGGATTTTGGCTTTCGCTTTGCAAAAATTGGCTGACAAAGTCTAAATAATACACCATTTCCTGTACAATATTTTACATAACAATCTACTACCTATTATAACTTTTCAATGAGGGACAACGTGAATAATTACAAGATTGAGCTCATTTATAAGTATAAAAATAACTCTTTTTCACACTTATCAGGTGGTTTGACCTATAGTCCCGTCAATCCCGTCAACAATAATCCTTTATTAGTTTTTTTATCATTTTTTATAAGTTTTTTATTATAATTATTTATTATTTTTTAATTATGTAGGTTGACAATTTGAATTTTTTAAATAGTAGAATTTGTTAAATAATGTTTGAATAGTTTGGATGTGTAACATCCTAAAAATACAATTTAAAACTATATAGTAGAATAATCACATTCAATAATAATTCAGATCAGTCTTACACTAGATTAAAGCGAACGCTCATGGCTGAACGACCTTACATAAAAGAGTTACAAAATTTACTAAACAGTTTAAGGACGGTTTACAAAACTTATACTGAACGGTCAAATAAAAGTTAAAAGGGCAGGTGATCGAACGACCACCTTACTATACTAAACTACTAATCGAACGTCCTATTGTTCGGCCTTCACTTCTACTTCTACCAAATTTTCTTCTTCTAGGAGCTCGACTCTTTCTGCTCACATTCACACGGATAATCATTACAATGACAAGGACGGACGTACAAAACCAAACAACACAGGAAAAACACAGGGTAAGCTTATGTAATTTAATTCAGTTACAATCATACAATTCATACCATCACACACAAGATAACTTAGTCATACGTTCCATTTAAAACCTAATACTAGATTGACTGTCCGGATTGTATGAAATCTGTGTAGCTACGACGTTCGTGCACTCAGGTGATGTAGTAACTGGAATGTTCTCATCAGCTGCCACCCCGAGGTTAGTCCTATCTGTCCAGAGTACTCCTAAGGACTAGGACCTCCTGCCGTTCCCACACATGACCTACCCTCCTCTACGTGAGGACGAGTACTGACGGAACATCAGGATGAACCGCCAGCTTAGCATAACCACATTCATACTTTACAAATTCAATAATCATCCATGAGTCGTTCCTCCTGGAACGCTTGTTCAAAATTCATAACATTTCTTCCATCTCATATTCTCTTCATCTTTCATTATTCATCATTTGAATTTCATTTTTGTTCACCGATTTTTAAGGATGTCAAATACTGAACGTTCAATCCTCACTCAGAACGAGGATGAATACTTGGAACGAGATAGGGAAGTCTCCCGTTCCGGAATAGAATAAAACCAAGAGAGTTACTGTCAGGTTGAGAAAGAAACCGAGTACCATTATACATATCCCAAGAACGAAAGTTACTTACAACATGAATCAGTTAAATGAACTGATTCTCGTGAGCTCAAATCCACACTTCAAAGAATACATCAAGTACTAAGGCTCTAGGTTGAAACTAATGAATGTAGACACGTCAAGACGTTTAAAGAACCATACTTAGAATAATTCTTATACAGGAACCTAATGCTAGTCAATGACCGAACACGGTAAAGGGAAATTTTACTAAAGTTGGACGAACGCTATTTCATCAAGATTGATCAAACCATAAATGAGTACGAGCACTTGGTATAAAATCGAGCACTACTCATTACGAGTGCTTGGTGTGAGACCGAGCACTACTAAATTTATAATAGGAAACTTAATGATTATAATAAAATACTATTGGAATAGTGTTTAAGAATAACTAAACTATACAAATACATATATTTACAAAATTTCAAGTTTATCACAGAATACTCAGATGTAACTACGCTTGGCCGAACGCTCAAGCATAGTATTACCACACTAATACGCTCGTCCTCAACTAGGATTATTTCCAAATGAAAGAATCCAATTTCAACCAAGTTTACTAGAAACACTGAACGGTCAAGGACCATTCAGTGCCGAACGTACCATTTTATAGTGTAAATTTCATACCAGAATCATTTATATTCAAACTCATTTCTCAACATAAAATTTCAAAATTTCATACCTTCATATCATAGTAAATTTCATATACTTCATACATCAGAGCATAGCAACCATCATATTTCATATAGACAAATATCTCAACAATTCATGCTTCATTTAATTTAACAAACCAACTAACGTTCATACAGAACAGTAAACATGCAAATTAAATTAAATAAGCTTTCCTTACCTCTGAGCGTGAACGAACGTCTTAAAGGCCGAATTTAGGCTCGCATGACTACAAATATTTTCTACCCTTATGTTCCACAATTCTTCAAACTAAACCAAACAACAGAAAATCAAAAATAACTCAGACTAGATGACCTCATGCAACCAGAACTTGGTTTGCATGTACCAGAAAACGAACGGCTAAAGACAGAGAAACTTACCTGTTCAAAACTTGAAATTGTTTGGTTCAAAATGAAGCTTGGGATGCCGGAAGTGCTTCCACGATGCCTAAAAGGAGATCAGAGTAGAGAAATGGTGAGTTTCGGTAGAGAGAAGAGAGAGCATTTTAGAGAGAAGGAGGAGAAATGAAAAATCAGATTTTTGGAGAAGAAGGTGCATGCAGAGAGAGTGAGACTAGACTTCAAAAACTCAGTTTTGCTTAAAACGAGCGTCTGCTGACACCTGCATTCCACTATCTGATTTCTGACTCCTCTCAGCTTGACACCTGGCGTCCGTTCAGAGGGATCTGGATGCGTTTTTAATGGTTCTGACAGGATGCTTAATTTATTTGTTGATACTTTAATTTAAGTAAACATTTTGATTGTACTTATCATAAAAAAATTGAGTTGATTCATTTTATTTTGATTATACTGCAATAAATATATAAAATGCAACAAATATATAAAATAAACTTGAAAGATAAAATATTTTTAAGTGAGTCAATCCATTAATCCGGAGTGAGTTGATTACAAAATTGATGTCTGATAAAAAAGTGAGGCGTCCCTAACGAGCCTAGTCGTGGGAGCCAACCTGTGGTGACACCACCTTCCACCGTTCTATCTAGAAGACACTCCTCACTGCCTTAGGATTAATACCGATAAAATAATAGTGCTGTTGCAATTACTTGTACAAACTGTTACATTTTTTTCTCCGTTACCATTAGTTAATGCTTTGATCTGACTCACTAATAACTAATTTTTTTAACGTTGTAATGCAGGATGCTATAAAGGACATCGAATAGACCTTCTAGATTGTAGACAAAACTCAGCATTGGGAATGAAGAGAAATTTACTTGAATAGATTGGAAACTGATACCTGAGTAAATAAACATCGATAATGATAGATTAAAGATAACTGAAGAAAGTGATAGACACAGCACGTCCCTTGTAAATTAGAACATTCGTATTGAATTCAGGTAGGATCATTTTATATCTTTTGCAATGCCCCCCTTCAATTGCCCCAAAAGTTTTCTTGTGCCATGTTTAAAATTATGACGCATTAATTTCTTAACGGGGTTGCTGGGAACGATTAAAATTTATTTTATTTAAAATGTTTCCATTGTAATTAGCTAGCACAATAGCAATTCATTATCTGATGAATCATCAGCGATACGAAAGAAAAAAAGGTGCAGAAATCACGGTGCTGACAAATGGGTAAATGTAAGTTGTGACTGCAGAAAGCCCTAAAAACTCGTTGATAAAGTTGGTGCATTGTGTCGGTAAAAGCCATTTACGAAAGGGTGCTGAAGGGTCGTCTTTTCCATGAAAAAGAAAAAAGGGTGTCGTTTTAATATTTTTTAATTCGATTGGTAATTCTAGAGTAATCAGTTTTGAACAATTAATCCATAGCCCATTCTCTGGACGCACATGTGATTAATGTCAGAACCTGTTTAAAATACATCTACGTCACCTGTCTACTCTCATAAATGCACCCACGTCACTTGTTTAGAGGCATTAAAAACCCACTCCACGTTCCATGCATGCACGTCACTTGTCAAAATAGAAGCTTCTGAAGTCAGTAGTGGGGGTGCAGGTGTCGATAGGGGGGACGTTCGTCCGTTTGAAAGTGGGATTGAACAAAACTGATTTTTTTGAAAAACCCTCCCACTCTCCTGCGCGCACCTTCTCCTCTCCCAAAAACTCAGATTTCATTTCCTCCTTCTCTCTAGAACCCCCTTCCTTCTTTCTACTGAAACTCATCCTTTCCCTTCTCCTTTCTCTGTCCAGACACCATAGAAGTATTTCCGGTACCGTAAGCAGTAGTTGGACCGAACAGTTTCAGAATCTGAAGCTGCTAAGTTCTCTTTTCAAAAACGTCTGTTCGTGGGATACATGCAAAGCCCAGATTTGGTTGCATGCAGGGGTATTATCTAAATATTTTCATATTTTCTTTTGGATAGACTTAGTTGGAAAACTTAAGAAAATCATTGAGGGTAGAAAGCTGTAGTTGGACGAGTCAAAATAATTCTCTTAAGACGTTCACCACTGATTCAGGTAAGGAAGCTTATTAAATTGAATTCCTATGTTTGCACTGTACTGTATGCACGTTCTATGTTGTATGAAGTATGAATTTGTGATATTTGATTTTTGGTATATGAATATGATCATGAGTTGATGTATGAAAATAATGAAATGTACTATGGTATGATTATACCGAAATATGAAATGTATGATGAGATGAATATTTGAAAGTATATGCCGGGAAATGTGTTTAATGAAAATGAAACTTTGATTATGAAATTCTTATAATAATGAACGTTCGTCATTGAATGGTCTTTTACCGTTCGGTATTATTAGTAAATTTTATTTGAAAGAGAATTCTTTCATTCGGAAAGGATTCCAGTCGAGGACGAACGCCCTCTTGTATTAGAGCTACGTTTGAGCGATCGGCCGAACGTAGATATCCTGAGTATTTTGTGAGAAGTGAGAAGCTTATAAATATACCTTTGGACTCTTAGTCATTCTGAATTCTAATTTCACTATCGTATAGTACCCTTACTACTTTTCTTTATTATGAACTCAAATCAGCGAAGGGTCTCGACCCAAAGCGTACGTCTTAAGTGGCGCTTGGTCTTATACCGAACGCTCGTTCTTTCCCTTAATTACCAAACGGATAGAAATAGCGTTCGTCAAAAAGTACAGTAACGTTCGTCCAAAACTTCAATAAATACATATTACCGCGTTCGGTCATTGACTGGCGGTTATTCTCTTTAATTAAATCGTACTCGGTATAATTATCTGAACACCTTGTGGTGACTTTATCCATTTGGATTCAACCTAGAGCTATGGTACTCCAATTTTTCTGAGTATCATTCGTATTGTTCTATAATCAGTTCATTTAACTGAGTCAAGTGGTCATACCGTTCGTCATCTGAAAAGTGTTCGTTTCTTTCTGTTCAGAAACGACGATTCCTCTATCTCGTGTTAACGTTCGTCCTCATTTTGGAAGAGGGCTGAACGTTCGTCATTTTATGAAAGTGGAACGAAAGATGGAGTTGAGATTAATGTGGAAAATTATAATTAATGAACAATATATGAGGTGAAATGATGGTGGTGGAATTTGAACGAGCGTTCCAGGGAGGAACGACTCTTGAATGATTATGAGAATTGTAAAGTATGAATGTGGTAAGCTTAGCTGGCAGTTCATCCTGATGTTCCGTGAGTGCTCGTCCTCATGTAGATGGGAGTATGTCATGTGTGGGAACGGCAGGAGGTCCTAGTCCTAGACTGTACTTAGGACGGAACAGACTAACCTCGGGTGGCAGCTGATGATAAATGCCAGTTACTACACCACCTGGGTGCACAAACGTCGTAGCTACACAGAATTCATACAGTCCGGACAGTCAGTCTAGTTTTAGGAATTGATTGAGTTGATGAATGGATTGAAGTATATGTTGTGAATTATTTGATCTGGTTGATATGTTATGAAATGTATGTTTTACTTGAATTAAATTCAATAAGCTTACCCTTCGTTTTTCATTGTGTTGTCCTGTATCTGTACGTCCGTCCTGTCATTGCAATGATCATCCATGTGGATGTGAGCAGAGGGAGATGCATTGCTGGAAGAGACGCTTGAAGAAGGAATCTTAACGGAAGAAAATCTCGTCGAGGTAGAAGTAAAGGCTGAACAGTAGGACGTTCGTTATATGTTAGTTTAGTTAGGTTAGCGAGCTGTTTTAGAACGAGCGCCCTTTTTCTTTCTGCTAAGTGTTGGGACGTTCGGTATTTTCTTCATCTTTGTAAACCGTTCGTTCGTGTTTCTTATCGAACGCTCCTAAAAATTGTATATAGTTATGTAAGGCCGTTCGGCCAAGAGCGTACGTTATTTCTTTACTGTAAGACTGATTTGATATATTAATATATGTGAATATTCTATTATATAGTTGATGACTGTATATTTTGGGATGTTACAATTAATCACTTGAATTTTGAGAGTCTAAAATCATCCCATATTTCCATGCCTAATTGAAATAATTCATAAATCAATAAATTATGTACATTTACATCCTTATAAGTTCACATTAAATTATTCAGTTTATTAAAGCGAATATAAAGTGCAACTTTTATTTTTGTCAATGTAATTGGTTTTTTTTTTAATATAAAACGGGTTGATACAAAAACACCGATACCAAAAACTGCCCTGGACAATTACTGACACCGATCAAGACTGTCATGATGAGCTGGTTAATAACAATCGGGGTTAGACGAATATACAAGAGGCATTGAAATACCCTTCGAACCAAGTGTTTGTTAGACGAAGCTATAACCGTAGTCTCTTCCAAACAATGTTTAACTATACAATAAAATACCACTGTATAAATATGTAGTCTAAAAGACTTGTATTTGGCTTACACCACGTTGATTAATTAATTTCCAAATGCAAATATCATGCTGCATGAGTTATGTCATGCTTTTCATATCCCAAGATCAAATGAAGGAGACCCAAAAATATCAAGGTTGGGTAAGTGAGATTGAGAGACTTTATCTTGCTTCTGAATGGACAAATCTAATTTCCGTTTTAGAAGCAAAGTTGCTTTCGCCTCCAACTCGTCAAGATCGAGATCATTATAAAACTGATCATCACACAAAACATTTGTAATTGCATCCACTTCCCCCACTTCTTTCTTTGATTGAAGAGCAAATTCTTGTTCAAGGTTCATAGTCGGGAAGTGTTCAGAGTGGTAAAACGACAATCTTCGTTTGTGACTTTTTATCTCTGTCCCATTTCCCTTAGGACAACAACTTGAAAACACTGCTTCTGAGGTTAACTGGTCGATGGTGACGGATTCTGAAGTCCGATTTGCTGACTCTTTGGTTGGCTCTGTATGTAAATGATTGAATGACTTCCCTGAAGAATCCCCACATTCACTAGTACTGGCTGCCACAGTCACACAGTCGGGAGTGAAGGTGGCAGAAAAATCAAGCGGTCCATTACTCGGTGCTTGACTGAGCAAAGAACGCCTGCATCAGAGCTAATTTCAGTTATATAGCTTTAACATTAAGATAATAACAGCACTGCATAGTTCAGAATTAATTCAATGTGATATTTGTAGGCGGATATAAGGATGACTTCTTGGGAGGAGGGTGACAGAAGTTGTGGGTTCAACTCTTTTCACTAATAATTTGAAGATATAAGGTTGGTTTAGAAGGGGGAGTAAGAGAGATTATGGATTCAATTCTCCCATTAACAAATATTAACAACTAATATTGCCTATAAAAAAATGTGATATTTGTAAATTCAAATAATTGGGAAAGATTCTAACAAAGCTGATATTCTCACGTTTAGATAAATATGTAATGAGAGGTGTTAGATATTAAGATGTGTGTTTTTGTTATTTGGGCTTAGTCTATTCTGTATTAGGGCATTGGCCCATATCTTACAATATAAATAAACTACCCTATGTGTATGCTAAACACACAAGGGATATTTTCTCCCAATCTTCTCTATTTCTCATATGGTATCTAGAGCACAGGAATAGTTCCAGTCAACTCCACGGTCTCCGGCACCTATCACTGTCGCCGTCGTCACCGCCGCCGCCGTCGCAGCCGCCGTCGCCGCCGCCGCCGCCGTCGCCGCCGCCGGAGTTCCAGAATCGACCGGCGACCACACCATCGGGATCGTCTCGGCCGGGCGACCACCGTCGCACGAAGATCGCGGCGATCGGAGCACCCACGCGCCGCCACGCGCCGCCGCAAGATTCGCCGCTGCCGCCGCTGCCGCCGCGCGTGCCGGCGCGTCGCCGGAGCTTTCCGCCGCCGATCAGCACCGCCGTGATCGCCTCCTCGCCCTCTTTCCGGATCTGTGGTCGTTGCGTCAATCGGAGCACTTTGAATTTTTAGGGTTTCTCCCTCTCTATGGCGTCTTCCTCGTCTACAAACACCTCTGTTGGTGGCTCATCTTCTGATCCCTCAATATATACCAATTATGTGAATGTACACTTGTCCATTGACAAGTTAGATGGCACAAATTATGCAACATGGGCGTCCGACATCAAACTTTGGTTGAAGAGTCAGGGGTACTTAGATCATCTTACTCAAAATGTGACTATTGCTCCCATAGATGACACTTCCCGCTGGATGAAAATTGATGCTCAGTTATGTATTGTTATAAAGTCCACCATTCACTCCTCACTGAAACAAATGTTTCGATCCTATGAAACATGTTCAGAAGTATGGGCACAAGCGAAGTTGTTATACACCAATGACACTCAGCGTCTTTATGGTGTTTGTCAGGACCTATTAACTGTTATTGGTCCGCGCAATCCTGGTCCCATGGCAGATTATTTGGGTAAAATTCATGCCCTTCTTCATGACTTTAATGATATATTACCTCCTGCTTCCACTCCTGCTGAAGAATTGGAACAACGATCAAAGTTCTTCATGTTGTTGGCATTATACGGACTCTCTGATGATGTTTCTCATGTCCGTGATCAGATTTTGGGTTCTCCTGTCATACCCAACTTTACTTCTACTTGTTCTGCTCTTTTGCGTATACCGAGCAAACCCGTCACTGAGACATCCTCCCATACTGATGATTCCTCTGTTATGGCTGCTCAACGTGATGATCGAAGTCGGTCTCGCAAGCCAAGTAAAGGACGTCCAAAATGTGACCATTGTGGCAAGTTAGGCCACAAGATTGATAATGTTATGCTCTCCATGGACGTCCTCCTCGATCTGTAGCAATGGCAAATTCTGATCCACCTCCCCGATCACCGTCTGCAGACCATCCTACTTCATCTAATACCATAGACAAACCTGCACTCTTCAACGAATTTCTCAGATGGTATGAGGATCATCAGCACTCTGGTTCCACTACATCTGCATCTGTTGCACGTACAGGTACACCTTTTGTTGGTCTAACTCACTCTCTCGGACCTTGGGTCCTTGACTCAGGCGCCACTGATCACATCACCGGTAACAAGTCTTTGTTTTCTTCCTTGTCATGTCCTGATAATTTACCCTTGTAACAATGGCTGATGGGTCTAGAGTCTCATCTCATGGTATTGGTACTGTTAATATTTTTCCATCCATATCCATTGATCATGTACTTTATGTCCCTGGGTCTCCCTTCAACTTATGTCCATTAGTCGTTTAACTCGCACTCTTAATTGTGTTATTTCATTTACTAAAGATTCTGTTTGGTTGCAGGACCGGAGTTCGAAACACATGATTGGCACAGGATGTGAGTCTCATGGCCTTTATCATCTCCGCCTTCTCCACATGTTGGCGTAGTCATGGAGTCACCATCCCTTCTTCATGCTCAGTTCGGTCATCCTAGTCTTGCCAAACTACAACAACTTGTCCCGAGGTTGTCCACATTATCAAGTTTGTCGTGTGAGTCTTGTCAGTTAGGGAAGCATACTCGTAGTTCCTTTCCTCGTAGTGTCTCACAACGGGCGTCGTCTCCTTTTCATTGGTTCATTCTGACATTTGGGGACCTAGTCGTGTTAAGTCCATTTTAGGTTTTCAGTATTTTGTTACCTTTATTGATGACTATTCCAGATGTACTTGGTTGTTTTTAATGAAGAATCGTTCTGAGTTGTTTTCTATTTTCAATCTTTTTTCAATGAAATAAAAACACAGTTTGGGGTTTCTATTCGAAATTTACGTAGTGATAATGGCCGTGAATACCTTTCTCAACCGTTTAAACAGTTTATGGCTTCTCATGGCATTCTTCACCAAACCTCATGTGCTTATACCCCTCAACAAAATGGGGTGGCTGAGCGCAAGAATAGACACCTTATTGAAACAACTCGTACACTTCTTATTCATGGTCAAGTACCCTCACGTTTTTGGGGTGATGCAGTTCTCACAGCATGTTATCTTATCAACCGCATGCCATCTTCCGTCCTAGATAACAAAATCCCTCATTCTATCTTATTTCCTCAAGACCCTCTGCATCCATTACCTCTTCGAGTTTTTGGGTCTACATGTTTTGTTCATGATTTTAGTCCTGGTCTTGATAAGTTATCTCCTAGGTCTCACAAATGTGTCTTCTTAGGATTTCCACGGTCACAAAAGGGCTATAAGTGTTTTTCCCCTTCTCAATCGTCATTTTATCTCTGCTGATGTCACTTTTGATGAGTCTTCTTTTTACTTTTCACATCTATCTTCTAGTTCTGTACCTCTCCCTGTTACTGTTGATATTCCTCTTATCTGTGATCCTCCTGGTGATGCTCCACCCATTTTGTCTTCTCCTTCTTTAGACTCTCATTCACCACAGGATCATCCTTCACCTCCACCCCTTCAGGTTTATAGTCGCCGTAATTCTCCCTCATGACTCACTTCCGGTGCCGCCTCATGTGTCTCCTCCGGCTCCAGCAACTGAGTCTGACTTGCCTATTGCCCTCCGTAAAGGTATACGCTCTACCCGTAACCCTTCCCCCCATTATACTGTTCTTAATTACCACAGATTATCTCCATCTTTTATACTTGTCTCTCATCCATTTCTTCTGTGTCAATTCCCAAATCTGTGGTGATGCCTTAACTCATCCTGGTTGGCGTCAAGCTATGATGGATGAATTAAGTGCTTTACAGGAAAGTGGAACTTGGGAGCTGTCCAATTACCATCTGGAAAGTCTGTTGTTGGTTGCAGGTGGGTGTATGCTATCAAGGTTGGTCCTGATGGCACATTGATCGTCTGAAAGCTCGACTGGTTGCCAAAGGCTACACACAGATTTTTGGTTTGGATTATGGTGATACTTTTTCTCCAGTGGCAAAATGACCTCTGTTCGCCTCTTCATTGCCATGGCCGCTCTTCGACAATGGCCTCTTTACCAACTTGATGTCAAAAATGCTTTCCTCAATGGTGATTTGCATGAAGAAATTTATATGGAGCAACCGCCTGGCTTTGTTGCTCAGGGGGAGTCATCTGGATTGGTATGTCGTCTTCGCAAATCCTTATATGGCCTAAAACAGTCTCCTCGGGCCTGGTTTGGTAAATTCAGTTGTGTTGTTCAACAATTTGGTATGTCTCGCAGTGAAGCGGATCATTCAGTGTTCTATCGCCACTCGAGTGCTGGATGTATCTACTTAATAGTGTATGTCGATGATATTGTTCTCACAGGAAGCGACTATCTTGGCATCTCTCAGATGAAACAACACCTTTGTCATCATTTTCAAACCAAAGATCTTGGCAAACTCGGTACTTTTTGGGTATTGAAGTAGCACAATCCAATGATGGTATTGTCATATCTCAGAGGAAGTATGCGTTAGACATCTTGGAGGAAACAGGGTTAATGAACTGTAAATCTGTTGAGACACCTATGGACCCTAACATCAAACTCCTACCAAATCAGGGGGAGCCTTTCTCAGATCCTGAACGGTACAGAAGACTAGTTGGTAAATTAAACTATCTTACTGTTACGCGTCCTGACATTTCCTTCGCAGTTAGTGTGGTGAGTCAATTTCTAAACTCCCCATGTGAAGACCATTGGGATGCAGTTGTTCGCATACTGAAGTATATTAAAAGATCACCTGGAAAAGGTTTGCTATATGGCCCTAACAACGATACAAAAATCGTTTGTTATTCAGATGCTGATTGGGCTGGTTCCCCTTCTGATAGGAGGTCTACTTCTGGATATTGTGTCTCTATTGGTGGCAACCTGATATCTTGGAAAAGTAAGAAGCAAAGTGTTGTGGCAAGGTCCAGTGCAGAAGCAGAATATAGAGCTATGGCATCAGCTACTTGCGAGCTTGTGTGGCTTAAACAATTGTTGAGTGAATTGAAATTTGGAGATGTCACTCACATGATACTTATATGTGATAATCAAGCTGCTCTCCATATTAGCTCTAATCCTGTCTTCCATGAGAGAACCAAACACATTGAAGTTGATTGCCATTTCATTCGAGAAAAAATCATATCCGGAGATATCAAGACTGAGTTTGTTAATTCAAGCAACCAGTTGGCAGACATATTCACTAAGTCCTTACGAGGACCTAGAATTGATTATCTTTGTAACAAGCTTGGAACATATGATTTATATGCTCCAGCTTGAGGGGGAGTGTTAGATATTAAGATGTGTGTTTTTGTTATTTGGGCTTAGTCTATTCTGTATTAGGGCATTGGCCCATATCTTACAATATAAATAAACTACCCTATGTGTATGCTAAACACACAAGGGATATTTTCTCCCAATCTTCTCTATTTCTCATAAGAGGAAAGAAGCCTTGTATGATACGAGCTTTTTTTCGAAGGATGACATTTGCTACCCAATTCCTTTAATCATGAATTCAGAAGAAACCTACGAATAACAAAGCGCAATGGAAGGAAGATAAAATACCTGTAAATTGTCATCATGTCCATTCTACTAGCTTGAGGCTGACTGGCTGCTGTAGGGTTGGTCCTGTCATCTATGAAACTGTCAAATGAATTGTCATCCTCACCATCTTCATCATTAGATACATAGGCATCTGAAGATACCCTGACCATATTGAACTGCTCGTGAGACCGGATATTTTCACAAAATATCGTCATATACAACTTATAAGTCATTATATTTTCTGAAGCAGCAATAAAAGATATGCTAACTATGATACTGAATATTGTGTAAAAAACGCTAAAACAGGATGAGAATACAGAATTAAGTTAATCTTCAGCAAAAGCTTACTCCGCTTCCTCCTCAATGAAGTCTCTCACATTGTATGCTGATTTCCTTTTACCTAAAAAGTAGAAATGAAACAGCACGGCGCTCAGTTTTCTAAAATACATCCTTCTAGAAAAGAATTTTGTTAAATATATTTCCAATTTCGTTTCAAAAAAACAAGATATGATCTAAAATACTTTCAATAAATAAAGGAGTAAAGAATGCACTAAACGAACTAAAATCACCTCGTCCATGCTCATATTGTGCGGGATTGGAGGCACGGGATGACTTCAGAAAGTGCACTGTTGAATAAAAAAATTTAATATTTTTCTGATTCCTATTGCTTTCAGTATCTTCAGCTTTTCGCAACCTTTTAAATTTGCGTGAAGGTTTAATGCTTTCAGACATTTCACCACAATCTGCTGGAAGTGCTTCTTCACCAAGGCTTAGGTCAGAGTTATGTACATGGCCTTCCTCAGTTTGGGAAAGAAAGACTCGTCCTCTTCTAATTGTACAATTCTTCAGGTCAAGTAAAGGGCTTTGAGTTTCATTGAAAGAGGAAGTACTGACATTCTTATCAGTGCCCTTCTCATTGTCGACCATTTTAGTTTCCCCTGAGCTTAAAGAACTAACATTCTGTTCTTTGTGAACACTGACAGGTAAAATACAGTCACGTATAGCAGAATGGTATCCTGATTTCCCTGAAAAATTCAATTTATTTTAGAACAAAATAGTTAATTACACTAAACTATTGTAAACCGTCCTTTTACCACCTTGAAGTTACCCACCTCTTTCATCAATGGGAGACTCAGGAACTACACCACTTTTAATGAAATTCGTTAAACGTGGACTAAGTTCTTCATCTTTCATGTCATTAATGCATGCATCTGCAACCAACGAAGAAGTCTCAATCTCCATAAGATTTTCCATTTGACCAGCATTATATGCTTCATTTGACACTCTTCTCTTATAAATTGGAGTCTCGTGAATTCCCTCATCATCCTGACATGTTTCTTCTCGCCAAGTTAGATCAAGGAAGTCTTTGCTTTGAATGCCCAAATGATACGAATCAAGGTCCAGACAATTAACCGAGTTTACACTCGTTCTCAATGCATGCATAGAGCATGATTCATTGTCTGAAGAAGACATAAAGTGGACTTAGTTACCATATTTAGAAATTCGATGTCAATAGATATTTGCAAAATGTTCACAGATGTTGAAAGTGTGTTCAGAAAAAGTCATTTATTATGAATGTTGTTGTTTGTAGGATATTAAGTGTATTATTAGAAGTGTTAAAAGATTTTAGAGATCTCTTTGTAATTATTATTTAAGAGTTAGAATTCTCTCTACATAGAAATCGATGTATTGTTTCAAATCAATCAATTAAATAAAAATATTCTTCTCTTCAGATTAATAATTTCAAGTTGGTATTAGGTTCTTGAGAGCCCCCCTTTCACATTTCTTCTTTAGTGTCTTAGCTATGATTCTTTCTAGGGTTACTTAAAGTGAATCCATTTCCTTTGATTCATGTGGTTGTCTAAAGTGCATCAAACTTGTGACTACATTGTTGATTCTGCCACTGTTGTCGAAGTTGCACCTGTCGTCTGCTGGAGCTGTCACCATCATTGGTGTTTGTCGATAATACTGTTGCCAGAGCTTTCTATCTTACTGTTCTATTTTATTTATTGGTTTAATAGTCTTTTTGGTCTCAAGTTTTGTTCAAATTATTCAATGCGGTCCTCATAGGATATAATGTGTATGATAGGAGGAAACAGATTAAAAATTTGTTGTTAGTTCGGTTGTTAGGTTGAGTGAGACTTCCTTTATTTAGTGGGGGTTCTTTGTAGGGAAGGGAGGTTTTTGGATGTTTTAGAGAATTGTTGACAGGATCTTTGGCATTCTATGTGAAGGGAACATTGTCCCTTGGAGGCACTTTTGCTGTTCTTGGTGCCTAGAATCAATAATACAAGATATTTTCAGTGAGTTTGAGTGTTTTGCAGTGGTGTTTTTGGGTTTCTCTATCTAAGAACCTAACAAGTTGGTCCGACCTGTGAGATCTCAGAAAAGGAAAAGAAATGGAAGGAAGAATCAGCATAATAGAAAGAAAAATAGATGAACTAACGGAGGGTCATCAAGAACTCAAGGAGATGTTCAGAGGTCTTATGAAAAATTCCAAGAATTCAGACAGGAGTTCGGAGGGCACTCAAGGGTCGATGAATAGAGAAAGGAAGGACAAGGCTGAGGAGGTGATGAAGAAAGAGTAAATACTTTGGAGAAAGGAGCCAACAAACAAGGAAGAGCCATGACATAAAAAAAAAACAAAAAAAAAAACAAACAGTGTGAAAGAAATAAGGGAAATCGTCCAAGCAAAAAAAGACATGCTACAAGAACTCATAAATCATGGAAGGGGCAGAGGAAGTGAGAAATTTGTCATGAAAGGAAAGAAAGAGGGAAAAACAGGTACGAATGCTGAGAAAGATTGTTAGGTTCCTGGGTTTGGAACCTAACAAGAAAACACTCAAAAGATAGAAACAAAAATGAAAGAATAAGTTTTTGCTATTATTGAATATAGGGAAGAAGATTACGAGAAATCTCCCTAATGTGTTTTGCATACACATAGGGTAGTTTATTTATAATGTAAGATAAGGGTTAAATCCTAAATACAGAATGGGCTAAGCCCAATTAACAGAAACACACAACTTAACATCTAACACTCCCCCTCAAGCTGGAGCATATAAATCATATGTTCCAAGCTTGTTACAAAGATAGTCAATTCTAGGTCCTCGTAAGGACTTGGTGAATATGTCTGCCAACTGGTTGCTTGAGTTAACGAACTCAGTCTTGATATCTCCGGATATGATTTTTTCTCTAATAAAATGACAATCAACTTCAATGTGCTTGGTTCTCTCAAGGAAGACAGGGTTAGAGCTAATATGAAGAGCAGCTTGATTATCACATATAAGTGTCATGTGAGTGGCATCTCCAAATTTCAATTCATCAAGTAATTGTTTAAGCCACACAAGCTCGCAAGTAGCAGATGCCATAGCTTTATATTCTGCTTCTGCGCTGGACCTTGCCACAACACTTTGCTTCTTACTTTTCCAAGAAATCAGGTTGCCACCAATAGAGACACAATATCCAGAAGTAGACCTCCTATCAGAAGGGAACCAGCCCAATCAGCATCTGAATAGCAAATGATTTTTGTATCATTGTTAGGGCCATATAGCAAACCTTTTCCAGGTGATCCTTTAATATACTTCAGTACGCGAACAACTGCATCCCAATGGTCTTCACATGGGGAGTTTAGAAATTGACTCACTACACTAACTGCGAAGCAAATGTCAGGACGCGTAACAGTAAGATAGTTTAATTTACCAACTAATCTTCTGTACCGTTCAGGATCTGAGAAAGGCTCCCCCTGATTTGGTAAGAGTTTGATGTTAGGGTCCATAGGTGTCTCAACAGATTTACAGTTCATTAATCCTGTTTCCTCCAAGATGTCTAACGCATACTTTCTCTGAGATATGACAATACCATCACTGGATTGTGCTACTTCAATACCCAAAAAGTACCGGAGTTTGCCAAGATCTTTGGTTTGAAAATTATGACAAAGGTGTTGTTTCATCTGAGAGATGCCGAGATAGTCACTTCCTGTGAGAATAATATCATCAACATACACTATTAAGTAAATATATCCAGCACTTGAGTGGCGATAGAACACTGAATGATCCACTTCACTGCGAGACATACCAAATTGTTGAACAACACAACTGAATTTACCAAACCAGGCCCGAGGATATTGTTTTAGGCCATATAAGGATTTGCGACGACGACATACCAATCCAGATGACTCCCCCTGAGCAACAAAGTCAGGCGGTTGCTCCATATAAATTTCTTCATGCAAATCACCATTTAGGAAAGCATTTTTGACATCAAGTTGGTAAAGAGGCCATTGTCGAAGAGCGGCCATGGCAATGAATAGGCGAACAGAGGTCATTTTTGCCACTGGAGAAAAAGTATCACCATAATCCAAACCAAAAATCTGTGTGTAGCCTTTGGAAACCAGCCAAGCTTTCAGACGATCAATTGTGCCATCAGGGCCAACCTTGATAGCATACACCCACCTGCAACCAACAACAGACTTTCCAGATGGTAATTGGACAAGCTCCCAAGTTCCACTTTTCTGTAAAGCACTTAGTTCATCCAGCATAGCTTGACGCCAGCCAGGATGAGTTAAGGCATCACCCACAAATTTAGGAATTGACACAGAAGAATTGGATGACAGACAAGTGTAAAAAGATAGAGATAATATGTGGTAACTAAGAACAGTATAATGGGGGGAATGGTTACGGGTAGAGCGTATACCTTTACGGAGGGCAATGGGCAAGTCAGACTCATTTGCAGCGACTATAAACCTGAAGGGGTGGTGGTGAAGGACGATCCTGTGGTGAATGAGAGTCTAAAGAAGGAGGAGACAAAATGGGTGGAGCATCACCAGGAGGATCACAGATAAGAGGAATATCAACAGTAACGGGGAAAGGTACAAAACTAGAAGATAAATGTGTAAAGTAAAAAGAAGATTCATCAAAAGTGACATCAGCAGAGATAAAATGACGATTGAGGGAAGGGGAAAACACTTATAGCCCTTTTGTGACCGTGGAAATCCTAAGAAGACACATTTGTGAGACCTAGGAGATAACTTATCAAGACCAGGACTAAAATCATGAACAAAACATGTAGACCCAAAAACTCTAAGAGGTAATGGATGTAGAGGGTCTTGAGGAAATAATATAGAATGAGGGATTTTGTTCGCTAGGACGGAAGATGGCATGCGGTTGATAAGATAACATGCTGTGAGAACAACGTCACCCCAAAAACGTGAGGGTACTTGACCATGAATGAGAAGGGTACAAGTTGTTTCAATAAGGTGTCTATTCTTGCGCTCAGCCATCCCATTTTGTTGAGGGGTATAAGCACATGAGGTTTGGTGAAGAATGCCATGAGAAGCCATAAAATGTTTAAACTGTTGAGAAAGGTATTCACGGCCATTATCACTACGTAAAGTGCGAATAGAAACCCCAAACTGAGTTTTTATTTCATTGAAAAAAGTTTGAAAAATAGAAAACAACTCAGAACGATTCTTCATGAGAAACAACCAAGTACATCTGGAATAGTCATCAATAAAGGTAACAAAATACTGAAATCCTAAAGTTGACTTAACACGACTAGGTCCCAAAATATCAGAATGAACCAATGAAAAGGGAGATGACGCTCGTTGTGAAACACTACGAGGAAAGGAACTACGAGTATGTTTACCTAACTGACAAGACTCACACGACAAACTTGATAATTTGGACAGACTCGGAACAAGTTGCTGAAGTTTGGCAAGACTGGGATGACCTAACTGAGCATGAAGAAGGGATGGTGACTCCATGATTACGCCAGCATGTGGAGAAGGGCTGAGATGATATAGGCCATGAGACTCACATCATGTGCCAATCATGTGTTTCGAACTCCGGTCCTGCAACCAAACAGAATCTTTGGTAAATGAAATAACACAACTAAGGGAACGAGTTAGACGACTTACGAACAATAAGTTAAAAGGAGACCCAGGGACATAAAGTACATTATCAATGGATATGAACGGAAAAATATGAACAGTACCAATACCATGAGATGAGACTCTAGACCCATCAGCCATCGTTACCGAGGGTAAATTAACCGGACATGACAAGGAAGAAAACAAGGACTTGTTACCAGTGATATGATCAGTGGCACCTGAGTCAAGGAACCAAGATCCGAGAGAGTGAGTCAGATCGACAAAAGGAGGACCTGTGCGTATAACAGAAGCAGATGTAGTGGAACTAGAGTGCTGACGGTCCTCATACCATCTGAGAAATTCCTGAAAGAGTAAAGGGTTATTTATGGTATTTGATGAAGTAGGATGGTCTGCAGACGGTGATCGAGGAGGTGGATCAGAATTAGCCATTGCTATAGGTCGAGGAGGACGTCCATGAAGTGCATAACATCTATCAATTTTGTGGCTTAGCTTGCCACAGTGGTCACATTTTGGACGTCCTTTACCTGGTTGGCGAGACCGACTCCGATCATCAAGTTGGGCAGCCATGGAGAGGGAGAAACCTTAAAAATTCAAAGTGCTCCGATTGATGCAACGACCACAGATCCAGAAAGAGGGCGAAGAGGCGATCACGACGGTGCTGATCGGTGGCGGAAATCTCCGGCGACGCGCCGGCACGTGCGACGGCAGAGGCGGCAGCAATGACTCTTGCGGCGGCGCGTGGGTGGTCCGTTTGCCGCGATCTTCGTACCACGGTGGTTGCCCGGTCAAGACGATTCCGATGGTGTGGTCGCCGGTCAATTCTGGAACTCCGGCGACGACGGCGGCGGCGGCGGCGACTGCAACGACAGCGACAGTGATGAGTGTCGGAGATCGTGGAGTTGACTGGAACTATTCCTGTGCTCTAGATACCATATTGAATATAGTGAAGAAGATTAGGAGAAATCTCCCTAATGTGTTTTGCATACACATAGGGTAGTTTATTTATAATGTAAGATAAGGGTTAAATCCTAAATACAGAATGGGCTAAGCCCAATTAACAGAAACACACAACTTAACATCTAACAGCTATTATTCACCGTAAACGAATCTCTTTACAAGGACTGGGTTTGGGAGCATAACCTCCTTCTAGAGAGCCTAACCTCCCTCTTCAGGATGACAAACCCTGTTAGACTACAATCAAACAATCGACCCCCCACTACAATTGATTATTTGCTATTTATACAACCAATAACCCCGCTCTTCCTAACTGCTAAGGCAGTTGGGCATTTGATGTTTTATTCCTTCACTCGTAAACTCTCCATCCCTAACAAAGATAGTCTGCAAAACAACAAGGCAAGAAATTCTCTGAAGAAGGAGAGTACTTGGCTAATGATGAAGAGAAGGAAGCAAGATATCTACAAAGTAGTAAACCAAATGCGGAGGATGAAGAATTGTTGAGGCCTGGGGTTAAAACAGTGGGGGCAGGGTGCTACCCAGTTGAGGTCCTGGTGTCCATGGGTGCATCCACTATAACAGTTACAGATCCATATCCTGAATTTCCTGATGTTATAACACTTGCAGATCTTGCTTCTAGCAATGACCACAAAGGAATTTGCGGTTTTCTTGGAGAGTAGTTATTAACTAGCCATCTTGAATTACTCACAATGGAGGAAAGTAAAGATGGTAGGAAAGAAACTTCAGTAATGGAAGCAGTGCAAACAGTTTCAGAGCGTACTGCAAAATTTGTGCTTTATGGGGATGGTCCAGTAATTCTGGAAGATCTAGAAGTAGAAATGAGAAAACAGAAGTTGTCACGAAGATATGCTGTAGAATTTTTGAGCCGTGCAAGAAGTCACTGGTTTTCCAGGTCTTTTGGTTTGAAGCAGTTCTTATCATTAATGGAACCAAAGGAGTCATATCGACCATCACCCAAGCCTCCAGACCTAAATGTTGACAGGATCTTTGGCATCCTGTGTGAAGGGAACATTGTCCCTTGGAGGCACTCTTGCTGTTCTTGGTGCCTAGAATCAATAATACAAGATCTTTTAGGTGAGTTTGGGTGTTTTGCAGTGGTGTTTTTGGGTTTCTCTATCTAGGAACCTAACAGCCCCTCAATTTTCTCCGTCCCAATATAGTCCTCATTTTTGTTAATGTTTATAGGGTGACAACGTGGCAATATAAATAACCTGTGGCAACTCCAGTTTAACATCATCATTGCCCACAATCTAGTTTAGCATACACAAAAAGATAGATCAACACTTTATTAAAGAAAAACTGGATGGTAGTCTTATCGCTGCTTCTTATGTCCCATCTGAGCTTCAATTAGCATATTTGTTCACAAAAGGTCTTTCCACTGAAAATTTTCATAATCTTACAAGCGAGCTGGGAATGATATATCCATTCACCAACTTGGGAGAAAATGTTGTTAGGAAGATATTAAGTGTACTACTCGAAGCTGTTAGAAGATTCTAGAGATCTCTTTGTAATTATTACTTTAGGATTAGAGTTCTCTCTATATAGAGACTTATGTTTGTTTCAAATCAATTGATTGAATAAAAATCTTCTTTCTTTCAGATTATTCCTTTCAAGTAATACCCACCAAAAAGTAAATAATTCTGAAAAGTAAAAGATAAAAAGTAAAATACAACTCTTTTCATCTGCAATGTTGACAATATCAATGGCTATTGTCTGGCATTAGAAACTAGGAGAGAAAATTGAACAGATGATATTATCCATATTACCTTTATCAAGTTTGGTAGGGGTGACTGGCTTCCTATGTCCCAAGCACAGATCTTCCTGAACAACTCAAATAGACATTATTTAACCAAAAAAGAAATAACGTTCACAGTATGACTATGATCATATTTCATACAGTGTGGTACTGATCTCAGAGCAGAAGTAGAACCTGAAGTGAAGAAGTTTCGTCATCTTTTGGAAATGATGCTAGTCCTTGCATACGCTGCATCATGTCTATAAACATCAATGTTCCAGATGAATGTTTAACTTTATGCACTCTAGAAGGAAAGGTCTGAAAGTGGGGAAAGGAAATAAGGGAGATTCTACTATTCTTTTCCCTAGTAGAGTGAAAATACGTTTCAAGTAAATCAATTTCAGCCACATTAAGTTTGTTCTTCGATGGAGAAATGTGGAGCTCGTCATCCTTCACATTCTTTTGACGGGGAATAAATTTCTCAATAGACAGTTCAACATATTGAACTTCCGGTTTGAAGACATGAGGAATCTACAAAAATATTTAGCAACATTGATAAGGATAAAAAGCACAGATAAAAAAGAAAAGAAGTTTTCTATCAGTTTCTGACCATCCTTGGACTAGGATGAAAGGAAAAACTATTTATGCCCCCATTGCGCATGTGTTTAGTTATAGTTTTGCTCTTTGCCTGTTTTTGCAAGTAGCCCTTCAACTCTGTCCCTTCACAAGCAAAAACTAGTAACAATTGTTAAGGAACCAACGAAAAACTTGTAGCATTTCAGAAAGCGTATAATAGGAAATGCCAATAATGTTCATTTCTTTCTCAGAAGTAACAATCACCAAGAAATAAATAAACTGAAAATCAAAGGATATCAACTCGTCCATCATGCTTTCTTCCGGTTCTCCCCATTCGCTGAATCATTCTAAGTGGTGAAATATTAGCATCAAAAGATATGACAAGATCAACTTCCATGATGTCAAGACCTTCTTCACCAATTGATGTGGCAACAATGACATTATAGGTGCCACACCGAAATTTCTGTTGATCAACCATGTAAGTGCATCGAAGGAGAGTGAATATTATACTAAAGAGAATACATACCGTTAGCACAGCCTGTTGAACCTTTTGGGACTGACCTTTCATTGCTTTCCCTATAGATCATTAAAATGAAGACTTTTTTGTAAACAACATAATTGATTCTCCTTTACAAACAAAATAATGATGAATGTCGAAAAACAACAAAAGAAAAGAAGGAAGGAAAAACAAAGAGAAGATACAAATTGGAGGATAAAACATTTCCTTTACAAATTGCCCAGAATAAATAAATGCAGATGTCAACGATGCTTAACAATGACTAAGATTTAAGAATTATTTGAGGCAAGAAAAAAGTAATACCTACTTTGATAGGTTTTTGGGTATGAAACCACTAACACACTCACAAACAAGAACTCAAACTGTAAAAGAATGAGTTTCTGTATTTCAATTCAACAAAGTTCATGTACAATCAATATACAGGAGCCTAATCCCCCTCCACAGGACAAATTTTCCTGTCTATACAAACTAATATTCCAAAAGCTACCCAAAACAATGTACCAAACTCTATTTATACAAGTCCTAACTTCCCGCCTCTCCTCTCATAAACTCTCCACCTAACTTCCTGCCTCTCCTCTCATAAACTCTCCACCTAACTTCCTGCCTGCCTCTCCTAACTGCTAAAACAATTAGGACATTATCTCTTCCTTGTCCTCTCATAAACTCTCCACTCCCTAACATTACCCACCGCCTGATGATCAACATTGTCCTCAAGGTTGAAGTCTGGATATTGGTCTTTGATAGTTAGGGCATCTTCCCGAGTCGCTCCATCTCTACCTCTTTCCTGCCATTCAATCAATATCTGTTGCACCATTTCCTCTCCTTGATGTGTCTGTCTCGTATCCAGAATTCTAATGGGCCAGAATGTTGGCCCATCTACCTGTAGGTCTGATGGCAATTCCTTCTCCACACTCTTCGTGCCCACTGCCTTTTTTAGTTGAGACACATGGAATATAGGATGTATCCTGGCTGTGTCTGGTAATTGAAGCTACTTGAGATCTAAAACAGAGAAAAATAGTTCTAAAGGGCTTGAAAGACCCTTCTCAGTTCTATCATTTATATAGATAAAAATCTGATACAATACATAGATGGAAGATGAAGAGATTGTCCTAGACTGCTAGGAACAATCATTATAGATACCCCAACACATAACTACCTACTTTAGGCCCTGCTATACTAATCATAGGTAGACTTAATAATTATTCTAACACTTCCCCTCAAGCTGGAACATACAGATTGTATGTACCAAGCTTGGAACAAATAAACTCAATCTGAGGTCCCCTTAACGACTTAGTCAACACATCTGCGAGTTGGTCATTTGATCGAACAAACTCAGTACATATTTCTTTTGACAATAATTTTTCCCGAACAAAATGACAATCAATTTCTATATGTTTGGTTCTCTCGTGAAACACTGGATTTGATGCAATGTGAAGAGCAGCTTGGTTATCACAATACATCTTCATACTCTGGATGTTACAGAAGTTAAGCTCTTGAAGGAACTGCTTCACCCATATAAGTTCACATGTTAATGAAGCCATTGCCCTATATTCAGCTTCAGCTGTTGATCAAGTCACTACATTTTGTTTCGTACTTTTCCATGAGATAATGTTTCCTCCAAAGAAAACACAATATCCAGTAGTAGATCGTCTATCAATAGGAGAACCTGCCCAATCAACATCACAATATCCTGATACTTGAAGGCTTCCTTTTTCTTCATATAACAGCCCTTGCCCGGGAGCCTTTTTCACATACCTTAGAATGCGAATGATAGCATTCCAATGGCCAACACATGGAGCTTGCATAAACTGACTAACCACTCCAACTGCAAAAGATAGATCCGGCCTTGTAATAGTGAGATAGATTAGTTTTCCAACTAGCCTCCTATATCTCTGATTTGGATCCATAGGGCTATCAACTGGTCTACAATCAATCATGCCTGTTTCTTGCAAAATATCCAGAGCATACTTCCTTTGGGAGATTACAACTCCATCTTTTGACTGAGCTACTTCAATGCCTAGGAAGTATTTGAGGCTCCCAAGATCCTTGGTTTGAAAATGTTTACACAAGTACTCCTTCAATTGAGATATTCCAGCAACATCATTTCCTGTAATAACTATATCATCAACATATACTATCAAGTAAACACATTTCCCGGGAGACGAATGATAATAAAAGACTGAATGATCTGCTTCACTGCGTTTTAGCCCAAATTTTTGAATAATGGAGCTAAACTTTCCAAACCAAGCACGTGGTGATTGCTTGAGCCCATATAGAGATCGGTTCAATTTACAAACCATACCAGACTCCCCCTGAGCAACAAACCCCGGAGGTTGCTCCATATAAACTTCTTCCTCAAGATCACCATGGAGAAAGGCATTTTTGATATCCAACTGATGAAGTGGCCAATGACGAATGGCGGCCATTGGAAAGAACAATCGAATGGTAGTCATCTTGGCCACGGGAGAAAAGGTGTCACAATAATCAAGACCATAAACCTGAGTGTACCCTTTTGCAACCAGTCGGGCTTTGAGCCTATCAATGTCACCATTAGGGCCGACTTTAATGGCATATACCCATCGACAACAAACAGCCTTTTTGCCCGGGGAAGTGGCACAAGTTCCCAAGTATGACTGTGGTCAAGAGCCTGCATTTCTTCAATCATGGCTTGTCGCCATCCAGGATGATCAAGTGCTTCTTTCACATTTTTAGGAATAACCACAGGAGATATTGAGGATAAAAGGGAAGAAAAGGAGGACGACACTCGGTGATAACTAAGAAAATTATAAATGGGATGAGGGTTGCGAGTGGAACGAGTCCCTTTTCTGAGAGCAATGGGCGAACCAGAATCATCTTCACCAGGAGGCGTGACAGGAGATGGTGACGGAGAAGAATCTGAAGGAGGAGATCCACCATTTGCTGGAAGAGGATTACTCACCGG
This sequence comes from Vigna umbellata, assembly GCF_029865625.1. Lineage (NCBI taxonomy): Eukaryota > Viridiplantae > Streptophyta > Magnoliopsida > Fabales > Fabaceae > Vigna > Vigna umbellata. Next base: position 19,564,741 of record NC_142172.1, read on the forward strand.
GGTACTGTGTCGAAGGATATCAGTATGGAGAGAGGAAGGTTCGGGAGGACCTTGGGCATGACTTGGACTGACTGAGGGATTGGAGATATTAGACTCAACCACTGGAAGAGGAAGGACCTGGTGGAGGATATGAACATCTTGAACAGAGGGCGAGAAGAAAGGTGTGTGTTCAAAGAAGGTAACATGGGCAGACATGTAGTACTTTTTGGTTTCAGGGGAGTAACACCGGTACCCTTTTTGAAACTGAGAATAGCCCAAAAAGACACATTTGATCGCACGAGCAGAGAGCTTGTCGAGCCCCGGAGACATGTCGTGAACAAAACAAACACAACCAAAGACGCGAGGAGAGGTGTGAAAGAGAGGATCATTGGGAAAGAGAATGGAGAAAGAGACTTTATTATTGAGGGAGGAGGAGGGCATCCTATTAATAAGAAAACATGCAGTTAAGATGGCATCCCCTAGTGATGAACAGGAATATGAGCACCAAGCAAAAGGATACGAGCCGTTTCAACCAAGTGTCTATTTTTTCTTTCGGCTATACCATTTTGCTGGGGTGTATGAGGACAAGTGGGCTGATGTAAAATACCATGGGAGCTAAGAAGTGAAGAAAAAGTTAATGAGAAATACTCTTTAGCATTATCACTTCTTAAGACTTTAATTACATGACCAAATTGGTTCTTGATTTCATTCAAAAAGGATGTGAAAATGGGTAACAATTCAGAGCGATCTTTCATTAGATAAACCCAAGTACATCTAGAATACTCATCAATAAAAGTAACAAAATACCTAAAACCAAAATAAGAGACGCGACTAGGTCCCCAGACATCAGAATGAATAATAGAGAAACTAGAAGTACACATTGATTGAGACCTTTTGGGAAAGACAGATCTAACATGTTTTCCTAGTTGACAGGACTCACATTCTAAAGTTTGAAGACCACTAAGTTCAGGACACATCTTTTTTAACTTTGACAAGTGAGGATGGCCAAATCGATCATGTAACACTTTAGGGGGAGGAGCTGTAACACAAGATACCCGTGGGCGAGATCCAAAATGGTATAAACCTCCAGCTTCATATCCTTCTCCAATCTGTCTCCCCGAGCCACGCTCCTGTATAACAAAAGATTTTGAATCGAAAGTTATTGAACAATGTAACATTTTGGTTAACTGACTTAGGGAAATTAAATTGAATGGACAGTTAGGGACAAAAAGAACAGATTTCAGAGTTAGAGAGGGAGACAGGGAGACTTGACCGACTCCCTTTGAACAAGTTTTAGAGCAATTTGCAAGGGTAATGAAATGGGGTTTTTCTTGGAGGGAAAGGGTTGAGAACAATGAGGTATTACCAGAAATGTGATCCGAAGCACCCGAGTCAATTACCCATGAATTTAGACCTTCCATGGATTGAGACATGCAAGCTGTGAACGTACTTGGGGATTGAGATGATTGTGCCAAACTATTAGACTTTAATCGCAGATACTCTTGATACTCTTCCTCAGTGAACTTGGAGTTGGAAGTGGAAGTTTCAGCCTTAGAGATATTGACGGTTTTTGAAGGAAAGCCATGCAAGGAGTAGCAGTTTTCTTGGGTGTGACCCACCCTCTTACAGTAAGAGCATTGTGGACGTCCCCGACCTCCACGTCCTCCTCCTCTAGTGCCACGTCCTCCTCTTCCTCGCGTGGCAACCATGACAGATGGTTCCATTGTTTCATAAGCTTCCTGAGACTGAGGCACAGGAACACGAAGAAGACGTGTGGTCAAGGCTTCCAAGGAAGGGACCTCATGACTTGTCAGAAGTTGATCTCTGATATGATTCATATCAGGATGCAAAGCACGGAGGATCATCACCATATAATACTTGTCAAGCTTCTTTTTGATATCTTCTGAAGATTCTGCTTCCAAGAACATTCTCAATTCTTCCACAGCTGCTTGGGCTTCAGTCATGAAGGAGACCATATCATGGTCTGTCATTTTGAGACAGGCGAGCTTGTTTGCGATATCATAGAGACGTTGAATATCATTAGCATAAATGCTTTGAGCTTTCTTCCAAAAAGTGTGACATGTCTTGAAGGCTCTAAGAGATATCAAAAGTCGGGGTTCCACAGATTGCCACAATAGGGCACACAATTGGAAATCAGCTTGTTTCCATTGTTCAGCTTTGTCAGAAGGTACTTGGCTCCCATCCTGTTCAAGGTGGTCATAATGTCCTTGACCAAGGAACCACATTTCCACAGCAGCAGACCAAGACAGATAATTATTTTCGTTTAACTTTTCGAAAGTGATGGAGGGACTTCCAGAGAAAGAAAGAGCACTTCCAGACGCCATTCTTTGATAAAAGCAGGAGAAAGAACCAGTAAAACCGTGAAGAACCAGGAAAAAACGTGAAGAACCAGAAAACCCTAGAGGGTTGCTCACGGTTTTCTTCAAGGGGGAGATTCTAGACACACCAAAGTGAGATTTTGAGGGGCAGAATGGACAGAGGAGCAGAGGGCGACAGCTACGGAGGTGGCGCGGCGACTTTCCGGTGAGCAGAGGGCGGCGCGTGGACAGCACGCGCCTGATCGCAGCGCACAAAGAGGCGGCACGTGGCGGAGCGTAGAGGAGAATCAGGCGAGCCCACCGGTGGGGTTGGTCGTCGCGTGAAGAGGCGAACCAGATCCAGTGGTCGCCGGACGGAACTGTGACGGCGGACGGCGGCGGTCGGCGGAGAACGGCGGCGGACGGCGACGAACGGTGGTGGACAGCAGCGGACAGATGCTGTATGGCGGACAACCAAGTTGGAGAACTTCAAACTGCAGTTGACAGCTGCAGATAGTGGCGAGACAACCGCGGACAACGGCGAACGGCACCGGACAGGTGCAAACAGCAGTGACAATGCTGGTGGACAGGAAACCAGAGCAGGATGAACCTGCTCTGATACCAACTTGAGATCTAAAACAGAGAAAAATAGTTCTAAAGGGCTTGAAAGACCCTTCTCAGTTCTATCATTTATATAGATAAAAATCTGATACAATACATAGATGGAAGATGAAGAGATTGTCCTAGACTGCTAGGAACAATCATTATAGATACCCCAACACACAACTACCTACTTTAGGCCCTGCTATACTAATCATAGGTAGACTTAATAATTATTCTACCAGCTTAAAGGCTACCTCCCCTACTTGTTGTATGACTTGGAATGGCTCAAAATATCTTGCTGACAGCTTTGGATGCAGCCTAGATGGCATAGAAGTTTGTCTATAGGGTCTAATCTTCTGACTTTAATCTTCTCTGGTTTCCTTTTTCATATCTCTGCAAGCCCATTCTTTTCAATTTGTAGAACACCCACAATCACTACATTGAACCTTAATGGTAAGAATTATTTATTGGGTTAGATCCTGATGCACACAATACATCCAAACCACCCTATGCACATATTAACATAAACGGATCAAAATGCTCAACAAATACCACGGATTCAAAGCGCCATTTGCAAGTCAACCATTACTATCTTAGTGAACAGCGGGAGTACCCATAGAGTATGTTTTGGTTCAATGGCAAGGCCTCTTTCAGAAAGACTCCACCTAGAAGCTTTTGGATGACTTTTTACAAGATTCTTCCAATTTACCCCATGTGGACAAGGTATTTGTCCATCGGAAAGGGGATAATATAATTCATGATGAGGAGACCCAAGAAGGCATGGATTCCATCCATGAAGAATAGGAACAGTATCATAACAAACAAGATTATAAGAAGTCCAATAGAAAGAACAAAAATGCCAATTTGGATGGGAGATTTTGTTGCTTAGAAGGATAAGTGTAAGAATAAAATGGGTAGCAAATCGGGAGCACTGATATGTACAAATGTCCTTTATAAAAAAAGGCATGAATAAAAGATTTTATCTCTCTCTTCTATTCTCTTCTCTCTTCGTTCTGTTGTGTTTTTTCGCCCACCCCTTCTACTTTCTTACTGTTGCAGGTGATTAATCATAGTCAAGCACAACATATCAATTCCACCAAGTATCACATGCTTTGGGAATAACCAACAAATGTTACATTCAGCACACAATCTAAATTCTAAAGCAAAGTAAAATCAAAAGTACCTGAACTTTGACCAATAAACTCAGTAGCTCTAACTAATTCCCCAATATCTTCAAGTGCATTCATTATATCCCTGAAGGAATTGAATTGACACAATAAATTTTTTAATTTGGCTAAAATTTTCCAATAGCTGTGTAGAATATGATTTTAAATAATTCAAATTAACATTACTTGACACTTTCTCTGTAATTGGAGAAGATAATTACCCTGGAGCTTTGTGGATCGTGGGTTTCTGCAACCACATCCAAAGAAGTCATCCATCATCTTATCAGTATAATGATAGTTTATTAACCACATCCAAATGAATTCATTGTACGCATAATGCATCCATTAAAGAGTGTGATGGAAATTTATTAGAAAAACAAAAAATCAAATCAAGATTCAACCAGAAGCAAATGACTAAAATTTTATACCAAAATATTTAAGACTGTCTTGAAACAGTAAAGAATTCAAAATCAAATTAAGTTTTATAACAAAATAGCTATTTTAGAAAAGGAAAAAAAGAAATCCAAAAGGCAAAGAAACATATCTTCTAACCTCCAAAAAATACTCAGCCTTGACGCCATGGCATAATATAACTTCCTAAATCATAAAGGATAAATAGCATCCTAAACACACTGTTGGGATATCTTATAATATCAATATTTTAACTTTGAATATTTTAGAGTATATTGAAAATTCTCTTAAAATTAGTTTTATAATATTTGATGATCTGTTTCTTTATTTCATTATTATTATAGCATGTAGCTGTGAATACTTCAAATTTTATAAGAACATTATCATATCATTATAAAACACCATACACAAGTAAATATTATTCCAAGGGCGTATACTCTCTATTTTCTTCAAAGAAGCTCTTCTAAACACCCCTAGATCAATCTAAAAGAAGCATACCGAACATCATTTTAAAACTCATAACTAGTCTTTTCATTGGAATTTAAAGCATTCAAACGTAAAAAGAAAATGGCTGTAAATTTACATCAAATTCCCTACTTCCGTTAGCTGGTGGCACAGTTAATATTCAGTCAGAGCTTGGTCTTATGGGGTATAATATGATGTGAGAACTAAGACCGATGTCATTTACCTCAAGAATTCAAAACTTTCTTTACATAACAATACCGTAAGAAGGTAGTAGCAAATACCAACACCTTTTGAAAAACAGAATAATACTTACTGAAATGCTCCAGCAATACTTCTAGCATTTTGGACAATTTTGGACTAGATGCTCCATGAGACAAACTTTGCTGCATTAGTTGCCTTGCTTTAAAAATAACTTCACTTTTACTCATAAATTTTGCAAAATATCTGAAAGTAATCCTTATAGAATCATTTTTCAGAACTCCAAATATATATATAAATATGTAATTCATAAATGTTGGCAATAACATAGTAAAATATTCCTACAAGGCCCACATAAATTAAATATCAAAAGACATGCACAACACGGTTAGAGAAGTTTCTTAGATATTCTGCTCTCAGCCATATCAACTAAGAGCGTAAAGTTAAATGACTTTACATGTAATAGAACATTGGTCTTCTATTAAACTAAAGACAAATAAATATCAATTACCAGTGATCTATTTTCCAAATCTAGTTCAATAATTTATACATAGAAATATTACAAATAAGTGATTTAAATATGAAGAATTTACCACAAAAAAATGCATAATATAGACATCTCTATTGCTTCTAGAAATTAATCAACCAAGCCATCACTTTTATGACATATCTATTGGCAATGGCGACTGACTAACATCTTTTGTTGTTTTAGAGTTTGGTTCAGCTGTGTTAAATTTCATAAGTAGACCATATGACGAGAGAGGAAACAGCATGCATGTTTAACTATCAAATCAACACTCCCAATATGCCCCCATATGTTCTGTCCTCGGCATTTTTAAAGATATTTTTGGAGTTTAGATATTAATCCTTTGAATGCATCTGACATTTACCATTAGTGTGTACTAATCTTAATCTTTAATTAAGTTCTTATTTAGCCTGAAGGATCATACATATAATAATTTAAACATGAATCTAAACATATCCTCCCAATTTGTTTACTAACTTAGTATATAATGTACATAGGAAGTATACCCTTGCTTCAATTTTCTCTCAAGCATCTCGTATGCTGGCCTTATTCCATGGCTTGAAAGTAACTTATGGAGGTAATAAAGAGTGATGAGAACTCCAAAATACCCTTCAACATCTTCGTAGTTGACATGAGAAAGATCTTGCCCAAGCCTTTGACGAAAACTTTCCCTAATTTCAAGTAATTGGCAAGGGCTCAACTGCCAAACATTCAAAAGAAAGATAGATAATGATTTGATATATCATCCACGCAAAGTAAGTTTGGCTAATCATAAGCCAGACAAAAAGGTAAGACAACTAACAGCTAAAAGTTCATAAATCTTCCAAACAATAGTTAAGAAAACTACCAAAATTAATCATGTTTCAAAATGCTATTCATGCAAAACATATACTAAAATAGAGTGGGGGAAGAAAGGCCTGCCGCCACTACCAAAACATTTATATAGTTTTAATAAATATAAAGTATTAGACTTGAGTTAAAAGGAATCTGACTTTATTAGCCTCCAATCATTTCCAGAGGTCTTTTAAACATTATGTTTTTGAATCTGTAGCAATTATATAATTTGATGTTCAAACCCAACTTTATGGATATGTCGCTATTCAAAATATAGAATTATATCACAATGCAGTTTCTTTAATTTCACAATGTGTGACAAACTGAATGCATCTTATGAACAAAACAGATCACAAATTATTGTTACTCTTCTACTACATGTATCTCAAGAATTATCTCCTTTGGTTCAGTGTTCAGGTTACATCAATTAATTGACTATATAGTTATATATTATATTATACAACTTTGAAAGAATTGATAAACATAATAAGCCAACTTTAGATGATCCCTCAATAGATTATGAAAGTAAAATGAAGGGGGAAGGAGAGTGTAATCCTTACTCAAATATATATTTCCCCGTATTTCAATAAAAATCACTAATAAGTCATGTATTTATTTGCTGACAATAGGTAGAGCTATCTGACTCTGGTAAAAATGGAAACAAAACAGAAGGCAGAGAGTCTTACAGTGCGGTAATCTCTGTTCTGAATGACACCAATATTTGTAAGCCTCGCTACTATAGGGCGTATTGCTTCCATAAACTTATTATTTATTTCTGCAGCTTCCGGGCCCATCACAACCTGGTAAAATTGCAACAAAGATCTCTAAATGCAGAAAATATGACTTAGATTTCAAATAGGCATGCACAGACTACCTGTATCAATTCTATCTTCCTATTGTGAACATATGACATAACATCATGGTCAGTTTCGCTGCGATATTCAAGTCTGGAGATATGCAGATTATCAATGACAGCCTGAACTGTCTGTTGCTTGGCTGAATATCAAACTTAAAATTAGAACACAATATTGTTAAAAGGTTAAAGACTGAAAAGAACATAAGATACTCAAAAACTTACATCCTGGTGTTGCAGTTAAAGCTAATATTCTCAGCTGTACCGGTACAGCCATCAACTAAAAACCAGATAAAAAACTAAAAGGTATGAATAAATTATGTGCAATAATGATGAAACATACTCTATTAATAAAAACCAGTAATAAATAAAAGCCTCGAAAGAATCAGACCTCACGAACTGCTTCACAATAAGCGTAATTTCCCATAGCTCTGTGAGCTTCATCAATTACCAAACATACCAAGCACTTCACCAAACATGTACCTGAAACAAATCAGGTCGTGCAAAAAAGCAAAATAAAGCTAGAGCCTTATTCAGACAATCAATGGAATTAAATCAATATTCAGAGAATTTATGGAATCAAAATGACATTAAAATCACCAGAATGAATATCCTTTTCTAATACTTGAGGAGTGACAAAGAATACTCGCTTCGTTTTCCAAAATTGAGCCCTTTTAGGGGGACTTAGCTGACCAGTCATGTCAACTGTCCATTCCTGAAATTAAATTTTCCCCAATACTTCAAGATTTTCATCAAAGAAAAGATAAAAGTGAATCAGAAACAAGAAAAAAAGTTGTTACTTGAGGTATTCCAACAATATTGTGGCAAGCTTCGATCTGCTGCATGACGAGTGGCCGAGAAGGAGCGGTAAAGACTATTTTTCCTGTTGTGAAAGGAAGCATTTTATCGGTTAAAGGGTCTGTGGCATTGAAAGTGTAAGACTTGTGGATACACAAGATAAGGCAGCACAAGAAATTACCTTGAGGAAACCATCTGAAGTAGTTATACATGACAACTGCAGCAATGAGTGTTTTGCCAAGTCCCGTTGGCAAGGCCACCAATGTGTTGGAGAAGAGTGCGGACTGGGTAATATCAAATTGATAGTCACGGAGGGGAACATTAACTGCAATGCAAATTCCAAAAGGTGATTAATTAAAACTCTTCAAGTGTGAAAGAAAGTGTAGGGAATCAACAGTTGTACCCGGATATATCCAGGTTTTGGCTGCCTCCGCATCTATGTGGTGGACAAAGGTAGGGTTTTCGTCATCTTCTTCTAACTGCGGTGTTGCGGATTCCTTCTTGAGACCCGTTTGCTGCTTTCCCTTTCCCTGTGCGTCGCTCGCCATCTCGCAAACAACGTCAATTTCTCTAGCAGCTGCTTCCCAATCAAATTCCTAAAATTGCATCATTAACAGTCGAAAGAGTGAGACTCAGTTGGAGTTTGCAAATTGCAAGAAAGCTATTTTTCCATTTTCATACCTCATCGTCCATGATATCCAAAGGATTATTGGATGTCATTCGCACACCCATGCCAAAAAGAAAACAAATACATAATGGCGCCAAAATATTCACTGAAAATAAGCTTTCAAGTGGACTATCTGCACTCCTTTTATTTCATAACTACTGTGGTAATGGAGAAATCTTGAAGATAATTTAACTTTAACTATATTTTCTTTTTAAAATCAGAAGGCCTAAATCTTGAAAATTAGACATTACTAGTCGAAATACATGTATATAAACGCAAGAGTGTCTAAAATATAATAAAAATATAAAAATTATTTATTATTGCTTTAAAATAAAAAATAGGCTTAATACCCTATTTTGTCCTCAATTTCATTCGAAAATGTCAAACTAGTCTATCTTTTAAAAAATACATCAATTACTTCTTCACTTAATAAAATTTGCATCAATGAAATCTCTTCTGTTAAATCCGTACAAACAGCGTTAATTAAAGAAAGAGAAAAATAATTAACGCTGTTTGTATGGATTGGATTTAACGGAAGGGATTTCATTGATACAAATTTTATTAAGTGAGAACGTAATTGACACATTTTTTAAAAGATTGATTAATTTGACATTTTCGAACAAAACTGAAGACAAAACAGGGTATTAAGCCTAAAAAATATTATTACATTTACAAAGAAAATGTCATATTTATGTAATTTAATTGTAAAATATTTTTCTTTACAATTTTAGTATAAATTACTATGTATAAAAGATACATAAATTTGATTAAGAAAATAAGTTAAAAACACTATGTATAAAAGATACACACAGAGTTAGGGGTTAGGGTTCAGGGTTTAGGGGTTAGGGTTGAGGTTAAAAACACTGACTGAAGGACTTGCAACATTAATTTTAGGGCAAACATTGCAAGCGACTACACTGAACAAATTTTTGGTACTTTTACCAAAAACATTGGCAGCCATGCGTCCTATGGATGTAATAAAGAGTGATATGAAGTCTATGAACCCGTTCCGGAAAATGAAAAATCCTTTCCGGCAAATGATGATGATGAACCGAATGTGAAAGGTATGAACCCTTTGTCCACATCATAAACCCGTTCCGGGAAGTACAAACCCATTCCGGAAACCTACTAAACTCGTTCCGGTAGGTATTAACACCATATTGTGATAGAAGTATAAACCCTACTGATAGACCGTTGCCATCAACGACGAAGAAGATGACTAACAATATGGTGTGGGTGGGAGGCAGCCACCCACCCAGAGGAAGAGTTATAGTTAAATTCTATTAATAGTTGCATTCGTGTTAGGGAAAACGATCGTTGTGACATGCTTCGTGGCATGAAAATAAGCAACACTGCTATCTATTATAGAAACATTGGCAACAGTATTTGACCGCTGCATGGATGCACAAAGAATTGAAAGTTTTTCATTAGGCAAGACTTTGCAAGCAAGCTATGACATTTGAGTGATAGAAGCAGTTTTAATAGTGATAGAAATGTAATATGTCGTCATAATATATGTTGTTAAGGAGAAGTAAGTACACTACGATGATGAAAATTATGATGATTCCATCAATTCATAGGAAGTAAGTAAGCAACTTCCTATGGATGTAATAAAGAGTGATGAGAACTCCAACACATAAGCTAGCTTGGGAATGCGTAAACCATAAAGTATTTGCATGTTTCTCTCAAATAACTCGTTTTTCGATGTCGATGTTAACATTGACAGTGTTTCGAAGACATTGACAGCCGTAGTTATAAAATTTTCTACCGTCTCGGAATGACCTAAAAATTTTTGTGGTTCCACAACAAGTGTTGAACAACGTGAAAAAAAATATGAGATCAAAATTCAAATAGTAGGTATGTAAACCGACACAACAGAGTGAGCTAACTACTAAAAATTGGTTCATGGACCTAGGAATGTTATTTTTGGACGAATTTTGACGTGCGGAGTCGTAGTAATAGGTATTTTGTTGGAAAAATATCAGGAGAGGTAACAAACAAACGTAAAAAAATATCAGGGTTTAGTGTTTAGGTTTAGGGTTTTTTTAGGGTTTAGGATTTTTTAGGATTTAGGGTTTAATAGGGTTTAAACGAATTTAGGGTTTAATAGGGTTTAGGGTTGAATAGGGTTTAGGGTTTAATAGGGTTTCGGGTTTAATAGGGTTTCGGGTTTTGGGTTTAGGGTTAGGGTTAAGGTTTAGGGGTTATGGGTTGGGGTTTAGGGGTTGGGGTTTAGGGTTTTTTAAGGTTTAGGGTTTACGGTTTAGGGGTTAGGGTTTTTAGAGTTTAGGGTTTAGAGTTTTTTGTTTAGGGTTTATGGTTTTTAGGGTTTAGAGTTTTTAGGGTTTAGGGTTTTTAGGGTTTATGGTTTGCGGTTTGGGGATTTGGGTTTGGGGTTTGAGGTTTGGGGTTTTGAGTTTGGGTTTTGGGTTTGGTTTTGGGTTTTGGGTTTTGAGTTTTGGGTTTTGGGGTTTTGGGTTTTTTAGGGTTTACGGGTTTTAAGGGTTTATAGTTTAGGGTTTGGGGTTTTTTTGTTTTGGGTTTTGGGTTTGGGTTTAGGGTCTAGGGTTTTGGGTTTTGGGGTTAGGGTTAGGGTTTTGGGGTTTAGGGATTATGGTTTGGGGTCTAGGGTTTTGGGGTGTAGGAGTAGGGTGTAGGGTCTAAGGTGTAGGGTTTAGGGTTTTGAGTTTAGAGTTTAGAGTTTTGGGTTTAGTGTTTTGGGTTAGGGTTGAGGGTTGAGGGTTTTTGGGTTTGAGGGTTTTTGGATTTTAGGGTTTGAGGGTTTGGGGTTTGGGGTTTGGTGTTTGGGGTTTGGGGTGTGGGGGGTCGGGGGTCTAGGGTCTGGGGTCTAGGGTCTGGGATCTGGAGTCTGGGGTCTTGGGGTTCAGGGTTATGGGTTCAGGGTTTTTAGGGTTTAGGGGTTAAGGTTTGGGGTTTGAGGTTAAGGTTTTGGGGTTAGGGTTATGGGTTTAGGGTTTCGGGTTTTAGGGCTTAGGGTTTTCGGGTTTTGGGGTTTAGGGTTTAGGGGGTTTAGGGTTTTGGGGTTTTTAGGGTTTGGGGTTTGGGGTTTTGGGTTTGGGGTTTTGGGTTTGGGGTTTGGGGTTTGGGGTTTCGGGTTTGGGGTTTGTGGTTTCGGGTTTCGGGTTTAGGAGTTAGGGTTTAGGGTTTAGGGTTAGGGTTTTAGGGTTTTGAGTTTAAGGTTTTGGGTTTAGGGTTTTGGGGTTAGGGGTTAGGGGTTATAGGTTAGGGGTTAGGGGTTTAGGGTTTAGGGGTTAGGGGTTAGGGGTTAGGGGTTAGGGGTTAGGGGTTAGGGGTTAGGGGTTAGGGGTTAGGGGTTAGGGGTTAGGGGTTAGGGGTTAGGGGTTAGGATTTAGGGGTTTAGGGGTTAGGGGTTTAGGGTTTAGGGGTTTAGGGGTTAGGGGTTAGGGGTTAGGGGTTTAGGGGTTAGGGGGTAGGGGTTAGGGGTTAGGGGTTAGGGGTTAGGGGTTAGGGGTTAGGGTTTAGGGGTTAGGGTTTAGGGGTTGGGGTTTGGGGTCTGGGGTCCGGGGTCCGGGGTTCAGGGTTTAGGGGTTCAGGGTTGAGGGTTCAGGGTTGAGGGTTCAGGTTGAGGGTTCAGGGTTCAGGTTGAGGGTTGAGGGTTGAGGGTTGAGGGTTGAGGGTTGAGGGTTGAGGGTTGAGGGTTGAGGGTTGAGGGTTGAGGGTTGAGGGTTGAGGGTTGAGGGTTGAGGGTTGAGGGTTGAGGGTTGAGGGTTGAGGGTTGAGGGTTGAGGGTTGAGGGTTGAGGGTTGAGGGTTGAGGGTTGAGGGTTGAGGGTTGAGGGTTGAGGGTTGAGGGTTGAGGGTTGAGGGTTGAGGGTTGAGGGTTGAGGGTTGAGGGTTGAGGGTTGAGGGTTGAGGGTTGAGGGTTGAGGGTTGAGGGTTGAGGGTTGAGGGTTGAGGGTTGAGGGTTGATGGTTGAGGGTTGAGGGTTGAGGGTTGAGGGTTGAGGGTTGAGGGTTGAGGGTTGAGGGTTGAGGGTTGAGGGTTGAGGGTTGAGGGTTGAGGGTTGAGGGTTGAGGGTTGAGGGTTGAGGGTTTAGGGTTGGGTTTAGGGTTTGGGGTTTGGGGTTTGGGTTTTAGGGTTTGGTTTAGGGTTTAGGGTTGGGTTTAGGGTTTGGGGTCTAGGGTTTTGGGTTTTAGGGTTTGGGGTCTGGGGTCTAAGGGTCTGGGGTCTAGGGTCTAGGGTCTAAGGGTCTGGGGTATAGGGTCTAGGGTCTAAGGGTCTGGGGTCTAGGGTCTAGGGTCTAGGGTCTAGGGTCTGGGGTCTAGGGTCTAGGGTCAAGGGTCTGGGGCCTAAGGGTCTGGGGTCTAGGGTCTGGGGTCTAAGGTCTAGGGTCTAGGGTCTAGGGTCTAGGGTCTAGGGTCTAGGATCTAGGGTCTAGGGTCTAGGGTCTAGGGTCTATTGATTGTCATATGATTATTACTTAATCAGTTTCAAAATATATCTAAAATTAATTAAGCAATCACTCAATCAATTTGTTAATTTTCTCACCTATTCCAACATATATAAGTAAGATTCTTTTTAAAATCTATATCTACAACTACAAACAATGTAAAGTCCTATCTATTATTTTACCTCTTTTATTAAGTTAACAAATATATAAGCTTGAGTTAACCAACCAATTAATTCATCTAACTTTCTACTTCATTCCAACATATGTGAATAAGACTTTATTTACACTTTATCCATTCCATCATATAATAATGAAGTACAACATATAATTTATGTTTATAACTGTTAACAATGTAAAGTGTAACTAATTTTTTCAATAGGAGATCAAAATAAACTCAATTATCAATGAGAGATCCGAAAAATATTTGCCTTAGAAGTTGTGTGTCACGTCTCATTTAATACTGTGCTGAGTCACCTACTAGCTTCCATTAATACACCACGTCACACGTGCAGTGCCATTAATATGCACTCACATTCTCTGACGCACGTCTGCCATGTGTCAAATTGGAAGGTTCTGAATTCGATAGTGGAAGCCAGGTGTCAGCGCAAGAGAGAACGTTCGTTTGACTTGGGAAGGGAATTGATTTTTTCTGAAATGGACTATGATATGAGAAATTAAATGTATGAAAGTTATGCTGAAAAATGAGTAACTGGAATTGAATCTGAGAATATGAATTTCCTATGATATAGTACGTTTGTCATCGAACGGTCCTTAACCGTTCGGTATTGTTATTAAACTCTCTTTGAAAAATGAATTCTTTCATTTGGAAAGAATACTCGTTGAGGACGAACGCCCTCTTATATTAGCTTTACGTTTGAGCGTTCGGCCAAACGTAGACATCATGAGTGTTGTGTGAGAATTTGAGAAACTTGAAAATATACCTTTGGACTCTTAGTCAATCTGTTGACAACATAACTTTAAATATCTCATCTTATATAAATCCCAAATTTCTAGGATTTTGAATCAGCAAAGGGTCTCGACCCAAAGCGTACGTCTTAAGTGGCGCTCGGTCTTATACCGAACGCTCGTCCCAAAGCGTAAGTGATAAGTAGCGCTCGGTCCTATACCGAACGCTCGTTCTTTCCGTAATTACCAACGAGCAGAAATAGTGTTCGTCCTGTACTTTAATAGCGTTCGTCCATAAACTTAAATAGCGTTCGTCCTAAATTCCAGTGAATTAGCGTACCGCGTTCGGTCATTTATTGGCAGTCGGTTTATTCTAACTAAATTGTACTTAGTACATTTAGTATTCGTCTTTTGTATCTTTATTCAGTTGGATTGACTCTGAATCTTGGTTCTTGAATTATTCTAAGTATAAGTTGAATCGTTCTAGAGTCAGTTCATTTAACTGATTCAAATTGTAATGACGTTCGTCATGTAAAATGTGTCAGCTTTATCCTTTCAGAAAAGAAGATTTTTCAGTCTCTCTTTTAACGTTCGTCCTCGTTATGAAGACGATTGAACGCTTCTTCTTTTATGAAAGTGGAACAAAGAATGAAAATGTTATTAAGAGGAACAATTATAATGTGCGAACAGTATAAGAGATGAAATTATGATTTTGGATTTTGAACGAGCGTTCCAGGGAGGAACGACTCTTGTATGAAAATTGAGATTTGTGAAGTATGAATGTGGCAAGCTTAGATGGTGGTTCATCCTGATATTCCGTGAGTGCTCGTTCTCAAGTAGAGAGGAGTATGTCATGCGTGGGAATGGCAAGAGGTCTTAGTCCATAACTGTAACTTGGACAGAACGGACTAACCTCAGGTGGTGACTGACGAGTATTCCAGTTATTCCACCTGTGTGCACGAACGCCTTAGCTACACAGAATTCATACAGTCCGGACAGTCTGTCTAGTACCAGGAATTGGTTTAAGTGAATGAATTTATTGAAGCATGTGTTGTAAATTATTTGATGTGTTTGATATGTATGAAATGTATGTTTTACTTGAATTAAATTCAATAAGCTTACCCTTCGTTTTCCTTTGTGTTGTCTGTATCTGTACGTCCGTCTTGTTCTTGCAATGATCATCCGTGTGGATGTGAGCAGAGGGAGATGCTTCTTTGGAGGAAACACTTGAAGAAGGATTCATTGCTGAAGAGAATCTGGTAGAGGTTGAAGTGAAGGCCGAACAGTAGAACGTTCGGTTATTATGTTAGTTTAATTAGGATTAGCGGGCCGTTTTAGAACGAGCGCCCTTTTGCTTTACGTTGAATATTTGGACGTTCGGTATTTATTTTGTAAACCGTTCGTCCTTATTATTATTGAACGCTCGTAAGTTTATACGAATCTATGTAAGGCCGTTCGGCCACTTGCGAATTTTATCTCTTTAATTGTAAGACTGTTTTGTTATATTAATACATGTGAATATTCTATTATATAGTTGATGACTGTATAATTTTGGGATGTTACATTATTGGTATCAGAGCAGTTTTGTTCTCTTAAGGACATTGTAGGTTATGGGTGAACTGTGTTTTTGCTGTGTGCTGCATGTATGTTTAATGAGTTATTTTCAACTCTTGGAAACATAACTAACATTAGTTTTTCTCTGTGTTCCAGAGAACAAATGGCGCCTAGACTTCCTCCTCCCCCGCAGCCAAATGAATCTGAGGCACCCAACAACAATAGGTTGTTGGAAACAGTAATAGAAAGGTTACAAAGACAAAATACTGTGTTGATGGAGCAGAACGCTGCTGCATTACAAAGTTTGGAGGCCGCTCGCGCCAACTCAGAGGCGACCCAGCGGCAATTGATGAAGATTATTGCTGCCACCAGAGGCACGCCAGGAGCGTCCTCTTCGAACGCCACACCACATGCTGAGTGGAGCTTGGAAAGCTTCCTTCAACATCACCCAACCAAGTTCAGTGGGACGTGCCTTCCTGATGAGGCAGATCAATGGCTGCGTGACATGGAGAGGATTTATAATGCAAAGAGGTGTCCGGATGAAAATCGTTTGGCTTTTACAGAATATCTTCTAACTGGAGAAGCGAGCCACTGGTGGGCGAGCGTGAAAGCTATACTGACGGACGCTCACAGCCCTATTAATTGGGAAGTTTTCAGAAGCAAATTCTTTGAGGAGTACTTCCCGGATAACGTCCGTTTTGCTAAGGAAGTGGAATTTTTGCAACTGGTGCAAGGGGGAATGTCGGTTTCTGAATACACGAACAAGTTTAAGCACTTGGTTCGTTTCAATACAATGGCGACCAGTGAGGAATGACAGTGTAGAAAATTTGTGAATGGGTTGAGGAGCGATCTAAAGGTGTTGATCTCCAGTTTTTGCATTCGGTCTTTCCCTGCAATGGTTGAGAGGGCTAAAGTGTTAGAGAAAAATATGGCTGAGGCGGAACAACAGAAGAAACAACAGGTGTCACGGGGACCGATTTTATCAAGACCCAATTTAAATCGGAACAGGACTCCATACGCTCGTCCAGCTCAGGCAAGTGGGTCTCAAGCTTTGGTGGTAGATGGACAATCAGGACAATCGGGAACAGTCAGGTGCTTTCAATGTGGGGGACCTCATTTTAGATCAGCATGCCCTCAGTTGGTCGGAGGAAAGTATTGTAATCGGTGTAGAAGAAATGGCCATCTGGAGAGCGAATGCAACATGGGCGGACGTGCTGTTATAAGGCCACCGAACGCTGGAAGAAACCAGCAAGGGAGAGGTAGTCGAGCTCAGGCTGTTGGACGAGTGTATGCCATTACAGGAGCGGAAGCCGCGAGCTCAGGTACGCTCATCACCGGTACCTGCTTAATTCATGGAAATTCTTGTTGCGTGCTGTATGACTCGGGGGCAACACACTCCTTCATCTCGAAGGCGTGCGTTGAGAAACTGGGGTTAGCAGAGAGTGAAATGCAGTTCGACTTGGTGGTGTCAACCCCAGCGGCTGGTGAGGTGAGAACGTCTACAGTATGTGTTAGATGTCCTCTTGAGATTGAAGGGCGTAGGTATAAGGTGAACCTCATATATTTGCCTCTCAAGGACTTAGAAGTGATTTTGGGAATGGATTGGCTGACTACCAATCACATTCTCATAGATTGTGGAGCCAAGGAATTAATTTTTCCTGAAGAAGATGAAGAAGAATTGGGTGTTACACTCGGTCAACTGAAAGAAGATATTATGGAGGGTGCTAGCTGCTTCTTGATAATGACGCACGAAGACAGGGAGGTTGGGGACATGAATTTGGAACGATCGTCCAACAACAAGCAAAGAGGAGGACGAACGGTTGTTGATGAATTTCCGGACGTCTTTCCGGATGAAGTGCCAGGACTGCCTCCCGTTCGTGAAGTGGAGTTCACAATTGATTTGGTGACTACAGCCGCACCAATCTCAGTTCAACCGTATCGAATGGCACCAGCTGAATTGGTTGAACTTAAGAAGCAAATTGAAGATTTGATGGACAAGAAGTTCATTCGACCTAGCGTATCACCCTGGGGAGCGTGTTGGGAGGGTCGCACCTCCCAACAAAAGTTGTGCATAAAAGAATGCAGTATAGACTAGGAAGTGACTCCTAGGTCGTCTCTCAAGGACCAAATGCGGTTCAGTTTCAGGTCAACACGTAAAGGGGGGGTGTTGTGAAAGTGTTTTTGACAGTAATTGAACTTAAATTAAAATGGAAATTAAACACGGATATAAACACAAATATAAACACAGAATTAAAATGATTGGTCACTTAAAGCTACATTACAACTAAATTAAATGAAAACACTAAAATAAAACATTCAATGTAAAAGTGCATGGACTAAGTGCAATGCAATAAATAAATAAGAAAACTCATCTACTTAAATTAAAACACAATGCGTTAACACTAGAAACCAAATGCAGCGGAAATAAAATAAAAACAATGCTGAATGCAACTTAATATGTAGAATAAAAAAAACTGGGTATCTTAGTTCAAGCAAGGAGAAGAAGGAAAATCAAGAAACCTCCTGGAACAAACCGTGTGCACCTCTCCATGCCGTGACAGCACTTCTTTCTTTTCTCCCTCGCTACAT
Organism: Vigna umbellata; assembly: GCF_029865625.1. Taxonomy (NCBI): domain Eukaryota; kingdom Viridiplantae; phylum Streptophyta; class Magnoliopsida; order Fabales; family Fabaceae; genus Vigna; species Vigna umbellata. The sequence goes on from NC_142172.1 coordinate 19,583,039, forward strand.
TGCTTTTCCCAAATAAAAATCCCACACCTCTGCACCGTTTTCATTCAATGATTAACAAAAAAAATAAATAAAACTTTCTAGCCTTGACCGTGTTCCATCACCGTGCACACCCCTTTATCCATAAACCACTGTATCCTATTCTCTAGAAAAATGAATCATCCCCCTTTTCCTCCAGCCAGACCGTGACACCTTGTGCTCCTACTACCTACTCCCATCAAATCAATGAGCTCCTTGCTTAAATCAAAAACCATTCTCTTTTCTTCCAAATCCCACTCTCGGTCGTACACACCACACTACCAATGTGCCTTTTCTAAATTGAAATTAAAATTAAAAGGTGTTCCCCCTTCGTTCTCCGTGCAGTACCAAAATGAAATATACTTCTCCCATCCCATCATTATCAACTCGTGACAAGCATACTGTGCACCGCTGGCCGAGACACTATTCTCCAATTAATACATGTGTTCTTCTTTCTTGAAACACTATTCTACCTGAAACACGTTCCAAGCTCCCTCCTAAAAAAAACGCTCAAAAGCCAAGCCTAAAACAAGTGGCTGCTTCTCCTTGCTGCACGTGACATTGATGGATTGAAACATTCAATCAAAAAGTGCATGAACCAAAAATGAAAAGGGGGCAATGAGTAAAAAAAAACAAATTGAGATTAGCATCCAGCTCCTCAATCACCAGCGTAACAATATCTGTTTTAATTTCCTCATCCAAAAAGAAAAAAGCAAACATTCCAAGCCCATGAAAACCCGTATGACTCTCCGTGGCAGCACACTTCACACCTCCCTCTTAATTGACTCCAAACTTAAAAAAACGTTGCCAAGAGAGAGCCAATTCCGTAAGGGTGGCGGCTGGCTTTTCCAAGGGCCGTGGGTCACCTTTAATAAGGGTGGGGTCCACACAAAAACCCTAAGGTGCCAAAGTCATTTTTTTCCTTCACATTTTGGGTCTAATCTACTTTACCAAAAATTGTCCCAAAATGTAAAAGTTGATACAGAAATTCTAAATTACTGAATTACAATTTAGTTAATTCTAAAATGTCTGTGTGGAGAGTCTTGGATTTATTTGGCATTCTTCCTGATGTCCCAAAATGTATTTCCAAAATTTTCCTGCACTTCAAAAATGCACTTAATCAGCTCAGAAAACCCAAATTAGCGCAATTACAAATTTCCGACCAAATTAAGCACAATTCGGAAAACGGTGAAATAACAAACAATTAAACACAATTCCCTGGTCTATTTAAGTGCAATAAACTAAATATAATTCAAGAAATAACGACTCATCAGAGCGCCCGTACTGTTAGTAAAGAAGAAGGATGGCAGCTCTCGGCTCTGTATTGATTACCGTCAATTGAATAAGCTGACCATCAAGAACAAATACCCACTGCCTCAGATTGACGACTTGTTGGACCAGTTGCATGGTGCGAACGTATTTTCTAAGATAGATTTGAGATCGGGCTACCATTAGATTCGAGTTAAAGAAGAAGACATTCAGAAGACGGCCTTTAGGTCTCGGTACGGACATTATGAATACGTGGTAATGCCGTTCGGTGTGACGAACGCTCCAGCAGTTTTCATGGACTACATGAACCGCATTTTCAGGCCGTACTTGGATAAGTTCGTGGTGGTATTCATTGATGATATTCTCATCTACTCCAAGAGCTGTGACGAACATGAAGAGCACTTGAGATTGGTACTTGGAGTTTTGAGAGAAAAAGAGCTGTACGCTAAATTGTCTAAGTGCGAGTTTTGGATGAAGGAAGTACAGTTCTTGGGCCACGTGGTATCAGCTGGAGGCATCTCAGTTGATCCAGCAAAAGTACGAGCGGTATTGGAATGGGAGAGCCCGCGCTCGGTCACTGAAGTTAGAAGTTTTGTGGGATTGGCGGGCTACTACAGGCGTTTCATAGAAGGATTTTCTAAGATAGTAGTACCGTTAACGCAGCTGACCAGGAAAGACCACCCGTTCGCTTGGACCGATCGGTATGAATCCAGCTTCCAAGAACTGAAGCAGAAATTGATGAGCGCTCCAGTTTTAGTAATTCCGGACATGGCCAAACCGTTTGAAGTCTACTGTGATGCATCTCACCAAGGTTTGGGCTGTGTACTAATGCAAGATAAACGAGCAGTGGCGTACGCCTCTCGGCAATTGAAAATACATGAGAGGAATTATCCAACGCACGACCTGGAGTTGGCAGCGGTCGTCTTTGCTCTGAAGATTTGGAGGCACTACTTGTATGGATCAACTTTCCAAGTCTTCAGCGATCACAAGAGCCTCAAGTACCTCTTCGATCAGAAGGAGTTAAACATGAGACAAAGGAGGTGGCTTGAGTTCTTGAAGGACTATGACTTCGAGTTGCTGTATCATCCGGGAAAAGCGAACGTTGTGGCGGATGCATTGAGCAGAAAGGTGGTACATGTGTCGTCCATGATGGTACGTGAGTTGAGTCTGGTGGAGAGCTTTAGAGACCTAAGGTTACAGTTCAACTTAGAACCGGACAGCATCAAATGCTGTAACCTTAGGATATCTAGTAATGTGTTCGACAGTATCAGAATGAAGCAGCTTGAAGATGAAGAATTGGTGAAGATAAGAGGCGCGCTCGGCACAGATCAAGCAAAAGAATTCAACACTGGGACGGACGACCTATTACGTTATATGGGTAGGACGTGCGTTCCAAATGATGGAGATCTGAAGAGAATTATATTGGAAGAAGGACATCACAGCCGTCTTAGCATGCATCCTGGCATGACTAAGATGTACCAATATCTCAAGCAGTCGTTCTGGTGGCCAGGGATGAAGAATGATGTCGCACATTTTGTGGCATCATGCCTAACTTGTCAATGTGCAAAAGCTGAATATCAAAGACCGTGCGGCCTACTGCAACCTCTGGAAATTCCCGAATGGAAGTGTGACAGTATTTCAATGGACTTCGTGACTCACTTACCTTGCACAGTCAAGAATCACGATTCCATTTGGGTGATAGTGGATCGTCTAACGAAGAGTGCTCACTTCCTAGCGGTCAACCTGAAGACGTCTATGACCAACTTGGCAAAGCTTTACATCAAGGAGATCGTTCGTCTACATGGAGTGCCGTCCAGCATTATCTCTGACCGAGACACAAGATTCACCTCTCGGTTTTGGCAGTCTTTGCAAAGTGAACTGGGTAGCAAACTCCAAATGAGTTCAGCGTACCATCCTCAGACGGACGGTCAATCTGAGAGAACCATCCAGACGCTCGAAGATTTATTAAGGACGTGCGTGGTAGATCACATAGGCGTTTGGGATGAGGTCTTGCCGTTAGTGGAGTTCACCTACAACAACAGCTTCCAGTCCAGCATTGGGATGGCTCCCTTCGAAGCTCTTTACGGACGCAAATGCCGCACGCCACTTTGCTGGTTTCAAGAAGGTGAAAACGTACTGACGGGACTAGAGCTCATTCAACAAACGACTGAAAAGGTGAAGTTAATTCAAGAGAGGTTGAAGACGTCTAGAAGCAGGCAGAAGTCATATGCAGATAAGAGGAGACGACCCTTAGAGTTCAAAGCTGGCGATCACGTTTTTCTGAGATTGAATCCAATTACTGGAGTAGGCAGAGCGTTACGATCCAAGAAATTATCTCCCAAGTTTGTGGGGCCGTATCAGATCATGAGGAAGATTGGACCAGTTGCATACGAGCTAGCCCTGCCTCCTCAATTGTCCAATCTTCATCCGGTATTTCACGTTTCTCAACTCCGAAAATACATAGCGGATCCCTCGCACATATTGAAGCTAGAGGACGTTCGTCTTCGTCAAGACCGAACGCTGGAGATGAAGCCGGTTCGTGTTGAAGACGTCCGCATCAAGTACTATAAAGGAAAAGACGTTCGGTTAGTGAAAATGGTGTGGGACGAGAAGACTGGCGACTCTACATGGGAAGTGGAGGATGCCATGAAGGACTTATACCCTCATCTATTTCCGGGTAAGTCTTAATTTTCGAGGACGAAAATTTTTTAGTTAGGGGGATTGTCACGTCTCATTTAATACTGTGCTGAGTCACCTACTAGCTTCCATTAATACACCACGTCACACGTGCAGTGCCATTAATATGCACTCACATTCTCTGACGCACGTCTGCCATGTGTCAAATTGGAAGGTTCTGAATTCGATAGTGGAAGCCAGGTGTCAGCGCAAGAGAGAACGTCTGTTTGACTTGGGAAGGGAATTGATTTTTTCTGAAACACTCTTCCCCTTCTCTACGTGCACCTTCATCTTCCTCAGAAATCAAACCTCCATTTTCTCCTCCTTCTCTCTAGAACCCTCCTCCTTCTCTCTTCTGTAACTTACCATTCTCTTCTCCGATCACGTTTCAGAAACCATAGGAACGTTCCCTGCACCTTGAGCACCATTTTGGGCCGAACAACTTTCGATTCTGTAACCGGTAAGTTTCCCAACCTAGACGCTCGTTTCTGGTTTGCCTGCGAACCCAGTTTCATCTGCATGCAAGGGTGTAGACTAAGTTCTTACGCTTTCTTTTGGTTAGATTAAATCGTTGAGGGTAGAAAGCTGTAGTTGGGTGGAGCAGAAACCATTCTCTTAGAACGTCACTACTGATCCGGGTAAGGGAAGCTTATTCAATTTAATTCATATGATTTATTGTACTGTATGAACGTGTTGTGTGTTGAATGAAGTATGATCTGTATTAATTGATTTTTGGTATATGATTATGATTATAATTTGATGCATGAGAAGTATGAAATGGACTATGATATGAGAAATTAAATGTATGAAAGTTATGCTGAAAAATGAGTAACTGGAATTGAATCTGAGAATATGAATTTCCTATGATATAGTACGTTCGTCATCGAACGGTCCTTAACCGTTCGGTATTGTTATTCAACTCTCTTTGAAAAATGAATTCTTTCATTTGGAAAGAATACTCGTTGAGGACGAACGCCCTCTTATATTAGCTTTACGTTTGAGCGTTCGGCCAAACGTAGACATCATGAGTGTTGTGTGAGAATTTGAGAAACTTGAAAATATACCTTTGGACTCTTAGTCAATCTGTTGACAACATAACTTTAAATATCTCATCTTATATAAATCCCAAATTTCTAGGATTTTGAATCAGCAAAGGGTCTCGACCCAAAGCGTACGTCCTAAGTGGCGCTCGGTCTTATACCGAACGCTCGTCCCAAAGCGTAAGTGATAAGTAGCGCTCGGTCCTATACCGAGTGCTCGTTCTTTCCGTAATTACCAACGAGCAGAAATAGTGTTCGTCCTGTACTTTAATAGCGTTCGTCCATAAACTTAAATAGCGTTCGTCCTAAATTCCAGTGAATTAGCGTACCGTGTTCGGTCATTTATTGGCAGTCGGTTTATTCTAACTAAATTGTACTTAGTACATTTAGTATTCGTCTTTTGTATCTTTATTCAGTTGGATTGACTCTGAATCTTGGTTCTTGAATTATTCTAAGTATAAGTTGAATCGTTCTAGAGTCAGTTCATTTAACTTATTCAAATTGTAATGACGTTCGTCATGTAAAATGTGTCAGCTTTATCCTTTCGGAAAATAAGATTTTTCGGTCTCTCTTTTTACGTTCGTCCTCGTTATGAAGACGATTGAACGCTCGTCCTTTTATGAAAGTGGAACAAAGAATGAAAATGTTACTAAGAGGAACAATTATAATGTGCGAACAGTATAAGAGATGAAATTATGATTTTGGATTTTGAACGAGCGTTCCAGGGAGGAACGACTCTTGTATGAAAATTGAGATTTGTGAAGTATGAATGTGGCAAGCTTAGATGGTGGTTCATCCTGATATTCCGTGAGTGCTCGTTCTCAAGTAGAGAGGAGTATGTCATGCGTGAGAATGGCAGGAGGTCTTAGTCCATAACTGTAACTTGGACAGAACGGACTAACCTCAGGTGGTGACTGACGAGTATTCCAGTTATTCCACCTGTGTGCACGAACGCCTTAGCTACACAGAATTCATACAGTCCGGACAGTCTGTCTAGTACCAGGAATTGGTTTAAGTGAATGAATTTATTGAAGCATGTGTTGTAAATTATTTGATGTGTTTGATATGTATGAAATGTATGTTTTACTTGAATTAAATTCAATAAGCTTACCCTTCGTTTTCCTTTGTGTTGTCTGTATCTGTACGTCCGTCTTGTTCTTGCAATGATCATCCGTGTGGATGTGAGCAGAGGGAGATGCTTCTTTGGAGGAAACACTTGAAGAAGGATTCATTGCTGAAGAGAATCTGGTAGAGGTTGAAGTGAAGGCCGAACAGTAGAACGTTCGGTTATTATGTTAGTTTAGTTAGGATTAGAGGGCCGTTTTAGAACGAGCGCCCTTTTTTGCTTTACGTTGAATATTTGGACGTTCGGTATTTATTTTGTAAACCGTTCGTCCTTATTATTATTGAACGCTCGTAAGTTTATATGAATCTATGTAAGGTCGTTCGGCCACTTGCGAATTTTATCTCTTTAATTGTAAGACTGTTTTGTTATATTAATACATGTGAATATTCTATTATATAGTTGATGACTGTATAATTTTGGGATGTTACATTGTGCACTAACTCAGACTTGCCATATGTAAATGCAACATGTTGCGTATGATGACTCGATAGTGACGTGTCATGTGCACTTCATGGGAATCCACCTACTTCTTCTTGTTGGGCAACATTCTCCTACTCAATAACATATTTTTGTTGCTCTTCATTAACATAACATCAACATCAGCTTCTTGAGACTTTCTTCTACAAATTGATGTTGTAGGTGTTCTCCTTTTACCTTGTGATGAACTCTCACCACAATAGGTAGATTCACCTATTGTTTTAGCTATATTTGTGAACCAAAATATATAAAATTACAAAATTAAAAAAAAAACAAAATATAACAAAAAATAAAATAAAAAAAATTCGTAAAATAGCCAAAAGATTCAAATAACAAAAAGAATTAAAAAGAATGAAAACAAATTTTGAATGTTAGCAAAGGATTAAACGACTAAGCTTAATTGGCATTCAAAATTCATTTAATCCATCGTTGGCATTGAAAATCTGTCGAGGCCTTAACCAACATTCGAAATTCAGTTAAGGCTTCGCTAGCTTTCGGAAGCTCGTTAAGGTCTCGCTGAATAATTTGTCAAGGTCTTAACCAACTTTCGAAAACCGACGAAGCTTAACGGGATTTTATATGTCGGTTAAGGCCTCCTAATGCTCACGTTCCACATCAACCAAAACAAAAATGAAATTCAAACTAACCAAACTAGCCAAATCAAGAATCAAACAAATTTCAAGCAATTCTTACATGTTTTTTATAAAGGGGAGTGACCACGAAAACTTTTTTCATTAATGAGAGTGACCACAAACAACATTGGAATGCATAATGGAAACCAGACTAGCAAAGGAGAACAGAGCAACCAAGAAAATGGACAAAACAAAGAGAGAATGAAAACAAAACGAGAATAAATGAGAAGGAGATCTAAGGAAGGAAGCTGCGAGGGAGGTTGTGGGAAAGTTAGGGTTGAAGAAGGGTGCAACGGTAGCGTGCTATGGTTTATCCTTTAACATGCAACAAAGAAAGATAAAAAAATAGGTGAAAAGTAAAAACGGTTTTACTTTAGTATAAATTATTTTAATTAAAGGTTAGATTTTTCATTTTTAAAAGAATTTTAAAAAGTTGGAGGTGGAGGGAGAAATCAGTAAAGTGCAGGGAGAACAACTTTTTTTCCATAAAGAAAGACGGGTTTTAAAATATCTTACTATTTCTAAGACATTAGGTTTAATAAACTATCATAAAACAACACATAATTGGAACATCAATTTCTATTACTAATAATTTATCTTTAGTTGAAACAACATTAAAGATCAATATATGTGTTTTTTTTATTAATACCACGTACAAGACAAACAAATATTGTCTCCCCTTACTTGAGATAGTTGGCATCACATCTACAGAGTTGACCTTCTCAGCTGCTTTTACATTATTATCAAGTGAACGCCAAAATAATTTCACTTAAGCATTGGAAAGTTTTAGAGGTTTATTTATGACATATGAGGACAATCCACACGTGATTGTTACTGACAGAGACATTGCTTTAATGAATGTATTGACAATGTATTTCTTAAAACTTATCATATGCTATGTCGATTTCACAATATGAAAAATGTGAAAGCAATGGATTCTGTTGAAGCATGAGATGTGTTGATGGAAGCATTGGAAAATGTGATGGACTGTGAGGAGGAGCCATGTTTAATGCTTATGTTGATCGTCTTCAGTATATTTCTACTGTATGTCCTTTGGTTTTTGAATATGTTAATCACACTTGGATAATTTCGTGTAGGGCATACTTCGTTAAGGTGTGAGCGAATAGAGTTTTGCATTTAGGCAACACAACAACAATCAGGTAATTATTATTGTTATTTTCTTTACTTATTTATGTTTTGTATTATGATATTATTAATGTCGTTTACATCAGGATTAAGTCTATGCATGAAAACCTGAAGAGAGTATTAAGGACCAATATAGGAGACCTATGTTCGTGTACTAACAACAACAACAAAATATATATAAAAGATAAAATCAAACTACTCATTACCAACTAAACTTTAAGTTGTGTACTAATTCAACCTTGTCATAAAGTAAATGTAACATGTTGTGTATAATGAGTCAACAGTGATGTGTCCTGTGGACTTCTTAGGAATCCCCCTACTTCATTTTCTTGTTTAGCAACATTCTCCTACTCAATAACATTCTTGTTGCTCTTCAATAACATGATGGTCCTCAGCAACATCAACATTACCTTTTTGAGTTCGTCCTCTACTAGCTGATGTCTTAGGTATTCTCCTTTCATCCTATGATAAACTTCCATCACAATAGGTTGATGCACCTCTTGTTCTTGATATACCTGTGAACCAAAATATTTAAAATTACAAAATAAAAATAAAAAACCTACAAAATATAAAAAAAAAGTTCGTAAAACGGCCCAGAAAATTCAAATAAACAAAAAAAACAAAAGTTAAAAAAAATGAAAATATTTCGAATACTAGCAAAGGATTAAATGGCTCTCGAACCTACATTTGAAATTTGTTTAGTCCTTTGTCGACATTCAAAATTCATCGAAGCCTTAACTAGCATTCCAAATCCAATTAAGGCTTCGCCGACTTTCGAAAGCCAGTTAAGGTCTCACTGAATAATCCATCGAGACCTTAATTGGCTTTTGAAAGTCGATAAAGCATTAACCGAATTTTGAGTGTTTGTTAAAGTCTCTCGGTGTTTGCGTTCACATAAACCAAAATGAAAATGAAATTCAAACAAACTAAATCAAGTATCAAACAAATTTCAAACAAATCTTACATGTTTTTCATGGAGAGGAGTGATCAACACAGTGATCTTCATCAATAGGAATGACCACACAACAATGAAGTACAAAATAAAAACCAAACCAACAAAATAGAACAAAACAACCAAGAAAAATGGACAAAACAAAGATAAAACGAAGACAAAATAAGAGAAAACGAGAAGAAGATCCAGGAAGGAAAGCTGCAAGGGAGAGTTATGGTGAAAGGAGTTGAAGAGGATGTCCTGACTATGACTAGGGTTTATCATTTAAAATGGAACAGAGAAAGATAAAAAATATAGGTGAAAAGTAAAATCATTTTTACTTTGGAAATTATTTTAGTTAAAGGATAGATATGTTATTTTTAAAAGAATTTTAAAAAGTTAGAGGTGAAGGGAAAAGTCAGTAAAATGCAGAGAGAACGGCTCTTTTTCCACAAATAAAAGCGTGGTTTAAAATATCTTATTATTTCTAAGACATTATATTCAATAAACTACCATAAAACAACACATAATTGGAACATCAATTTCTATTACTAATCATTTATCTTTAGTTCAAATAACACTAAAGATTTAATACAATGACATACTTTACAAAAAAACTATATACACAACCTGACAATCTAACACTTCTAATGCAATTAATAAAGGAAAATGTCACAGCCAAATTAATTTCATCTAAGCTTGTAAAATTAATCCTTAATAATAATCACATTATTTGAATTAATCATTTATTCAAATGTAGCATCCAATATGCAACTTTCTATAATTAAATTGATGATGTAACATCCCAAAATTATACAGTCAGCAACTATATAATAGAATATTAACATGTATTAATATTATAAAGCAGTTTTACAATTAAAGAGAGCAGTGTGCAAAAATGGCCGAACGGCCTTACATATACTCAAAAAAAAAACGAGCGTTCACAAAAGAATAAGGACGAACGGTTTTCAAAACGATTACCGAACGTCCTAATATTTACAATCAGAAAAAGGGTACTCGCTCACCAGCGGCCCATTATCCTAAATACACTAACTAAAAACCGAACGCCTCACTGTTCGGCCTTCACTTCTACTTCCACGAGATTCCCCTCAGCTATGAATCCTTCTTCCAGCGTTTGCTCCAGGGAAGTATCACCTTCTGCTCACATCCACACGGATGATCATTGCATTTGACAAGACAGATATACATATACAAGACAACACAATGGAAAATGCAAGGGTAAGCTTATTGAATTTAATTCAAGTCAAACAGATATTTCATACTTAACAAATTCAGCAAGTACATTCACAACATATACATTCAATTCATACATAAATTTCATCCAAAATCCTGATACTAGACCGACCGTCCGGACTGTATGAATCCTGTGTAGCTAAGGCGTCCGTGCACTCAGGTGGGGTAACTGGAATGCTCATCAGTAGCCACCTGAGGTTAGTCTGTTCTGTCCAAGTTACAGTTATGGACTAGACCTCCTGCCATTCCCACGTATGACATACTCCTCTCTACTTGAGAACGAGCACTCACGGAATATCAGGATGAACCACCATCTAAGCTTACCACGTTCATACTTACAAATCTCAATTTCCAACCAAGAGTCGTCCCTCCCTGGAACGCTCGTTCAAAATCCACAACCGTTTATTTCATCTCATATAATGTTCATCATTCATAATCTTGCACTTTTATATAGATGGACGATCTGTATTAACACGGGTGCTCGACACTGTCGGTCGACCCAAATGGACGACCTGTATTAAGAAGGTTGCTCGACACTATCGGTCGACACAGATGAATGATCTGTATTATCAAGGGTGCTCGACACTGTCGGTCGACACAGATGAAGGATCTGTATTACAAGGATGCTCGACACTGTCGGTCGACACATATGGATGATCTGTATTACTAAGGGTGCTCGACACTGTTGATCGACACAGATGAAGGATCTGTATTACAAGGATGCTCGACACTGTCGGTCGACACATATGGATGATCTGTATTACTAAGGGTGCTCGACACTGTTGATCGACACAGATGAAGGATCTGTATTACAAGGATGCTCGACACTGTCCGTCGACACAGATGGATGATCTGTATTACCAAGGGTGCTCGACACTATTGATCGACACAACACATACTCAACCAGAATTCTTCCCAAATGAAAGAGTTCAACTATTTTAAAGGAGTTACTGAAAATACCGATCGGTCAAGGACCGTTTCGACATCGAACGTTCATTATCATAGAATTTCATACTTAAATTCAACTTACGGTAAACACATTTTTCAGTATAAACTTTCATACATTTAATTAACCCTATCATAGTATATCCCAATAATTCTCATGCATCGAATCATAATCATATACCAAAAATCCAATATCAAAATCATACTGCATACAAATTTACAGAACGTTCATACAGTACAACACATCTAATTCACAAAACATTCATACATCACAGTATAACACAAGAACTAAATCTAATAAGCTTCCCTTACCCGGATTAAGCAGTGTGCGTTCGTTCTTCAGAAAGAAAATAAGATTCCAGTATACTCTTCTACCCTTAACGTTCAAACCCCAAAAACTCCTCAAACCGTTTCAGAATCCAAAACTGTTCGGTTTGATGGAAAGCTCACGGTGCAGGGATGGTTCTCACGGTGCTGAAACGTGAACGGAGCAGCGTAGGGTGAGTTACAGAAGAGAGAAGGAGAGGGGTTCTAGAGAGAAGGAGGAGAAAAATGGAGATTTTGAATTTCTGAGGAAGATGAAAGTGCACGCAGAGGAGGGGAAGAGTGTTTCAGAAAAATTTAATTCTCTTACCAAATCATACAGACGTTCCTTCCTGTGCTGACACCTGGCTTCCAGAATTGAGTGCAGAACCTTCCGATGTGACATATGTCAGAGAGATTCAGAGAATGAAAGTGCACATTAGTGGCACCGCATGTGGGGGCGTGGGTGTATTAATGAGGACACAGTGGCATTAAATGGGGCGTGACACCAGTCCTTGTCAGGTTCACTTTCCCAAAAATCCAAATTTATCCATAACAAATTGCTTGAACAATTCCTCAAACTTTTCAAGCAGTTTCTAAAAGAACTACGTAACCCTGATTTCTCATTCTAAATGAGAATACGTAGGAACAAGGTCAATCCTTGTCGGACACAAAAAATTAAAAAATATATTTTGTTTCTTTAGATTTTTATTTTAGGGAATATTTAAACATTTTGAAAACCACATCGTATATTTAGTTAAAGGTACTGTCTTAGGACAGACGTTGTAGGGTGCTAATACCTTCCCTACACGTAACCGACTCCCGAACCAATAATCTGGTTCTTGTAGACCATGCCTTATCATTTTATGGTAGAGGTCTTTGTTGGCCAACATCGAGACCGTTCGTCCTCTTCACTGGGAGACCGTTCGTCCTCTACCATGCACTACTGTTTTACGTTCTGTTCCTTCCACCTGCATGCAACCGTTCGTCCTTTATTGAATAATATCACAGACGTTCGGCCGTTCGTCCTCAACCGTTCCGCCGTGCCGTCTTATTGACGTTCGGCAATTCTCATTCTTAAGCGTTCCTTCGTTCGACCGTTCAGCCTCTCAGGTAGCAAGCGTTCGGTCTTGGCTTATTGGTGTTGAGTTTAATATGGCGTTCGGTTTTGAGACTTTGAACGTTCGGTCCTGATGTTGAACGCTCGGCCTTGATGTTGAACGTTCGGTCATGATGTTGAACGTTCGGTCTTGATGTTGAACGTTCGGCCTTGATGTTGAACGTTCGGTCTTTTGTTGTTTAACTTCCGGTCATATTATGTGTTAGAGAACGTTCGGTCATGCTTATTCTTAGTGAACGTTCGGTCATGATGTTTATTCTTAGTGAACGTTCGGTCATGATGTTTATTCTTAGTGAACGTTCGGTCATGATGTTTATTCTTAGTGAACGTTCGGTCTTGATTGAGCGTTCGCCCAAACAGTAATTTGTTTTAAAATGGTCGTTCGTCATTCTATCGTTCGTCCTGACCCTCATCACTTCTTACCGCTCGTCCTGATCGTTCCCCATGTATGCCGCTCGTCCTGATCGTTCCCCATGTCTGCCGCTCGTCCTAATCATTCTCCCTCTTCTACCGTTCGTCCTGACACTCCTCACTCATTACCGCTCGTCCTGTTCACTATCCCCTCTCGCCTTGGTCGCTCCCCTTTGTTTAGGGCCCAGAAATGATTCCCACTATCTTCCACTAATGATTCCCACTTCACCAACCCTCCAATTATGTCTACCAAATTATTCCAATGGTCCCCCAATCAAAGCTACCGACAGTTTCATCCAATGAGGCTTGCCGACAATTTTGAGTCTTCTGCCCATTTAAGGAGTGCACTTCGTCTTGGGGGGACAGGACTGAACGGCCAACATCTATCTCTTCCCCACAGCTCACGATCAGATCAATATCCTCATCCTGATACCACCTCCAGGATTCATCTTCAACCTATCCTCACCCTCCAATACCTCACGGCCAACACCCGTAACCTCAACAAACCACTTCCTTTTCACTCCCAACTCCATTGCCTTCAACCCTTCATCCATTACTTTCAGCTCCATACACCGTCTCCAACACCTATAATCTTCATCCCATCTCTTCCTCATCACTCACGGCCAACACCACCATATTCACTCCAAAACTTCCTTTTCATACCCAACTTCAACTTCATCTTTCAACTGTCAAAAACCCCCAACCATCAGACTCTCACTAGCTATCACGATTCATCCTTCACTTTTGCCAATAATCACAAAGAATCCAACAATTCAAAAAGAAGAAGGAAGGAATCAAAAAACTGGAATACTAAAGAGTACATTGAAGGCAATCGTCGGCGGTATCGTCGGCGACATTGCCAACACCGTTTCTGGCGCGGGCGACACCACTCCTGGCTTTTAGGAGGCCAAGGGGTGTGCGGTGACGCTAGCCGTGGAGCTGTCGTGGACGATGAAGAAGTGAACCCTGGCCGGCGTGGTGGCCGAGCTCGCCTGGGAGGCGATTCACGAGGGAAAGTGTCCCCCTCGCGCGCAAGGAGTAGAGGAAGGAGGAGGCTCGATTCCATGGCCGGCGACGAGCTCGACGGAGGGCAGTGACCCTAGCTTGGTGGCATCTGTAACTCTCGACGGTGAACGGCCGACATTGTTCCAGAATGAGAAGGTTTATCTCGCGTGAAGAGAAGGGAGTGAAGACGGAGGCCAAAACTGCTCCGACGATGGAGGTTCGAGCGGCGGCATCGCAGTCCACGCTTCGCGGTGTCCGAGCTTGCCTCACGAACGCATGGAGGGTGCGGCGGTGCTCCCAGCATGGGTGATGACGCCGGCGACTTTCTCGGTCGGCCACGGGGATGTGCGGCGGGCTGGTCGAAGATGGTGGTCACCGTGGGTGGTGAAGAAGTAGCTCCCGTTCCCATTTGTTTCATGTTTCTGGATGAGAAAGAAGACCTTAGTGGTTTCTGATTGAAGAGGATAAAAGCGGTATTGGGCCAGGACCAGCAAGTGTCATCCCAATATTTCAATTGCACCCCTTCCATTCGGGCTTAAGCCCATTTTGTGCAAATAACACAAAATAAAAAAAAATAGAACAAGAATTGGACCTGGGCACACATTTCGGGATGCACCTCCATTTTTCATCCTTAAAAAAAAATAGATTGACTTTTTTTAATGGAATGAATGGCGTTAAATTAGCCAGTTTTTTTATAGGATAACTCTGATGATTATTGTGGATGTTTTTCTCTACTATATCTCAATTTCGAAGAATGCAAATATGAGGGGATTCCGAACACTGGAGTTATACACTACTATCGCAATGAAGAGGGAAGCACATGTTTATATAACTTAAAATTACACTACGTGTATTGATTTTTAAAATTACACTACGTGGTGATGATGGAAGATTAAAGTGTTTTAAATACTCTAAGCAAATCAATCAAATTCTAAGAAAATGTGTTTTAAATGTTATATAAATTAATCCAACAAATCAATCAAATTTTAACAAAACATAGTTAGAATACTTCTACAACTCTAGTATATCTTTTTCTTCTGAGTTACGTTACTCTATTGGAAAATCTAGTTGTCACGTGGAACACGGTAGCTTAACTCATGACTTCAATGACAAGAAAATGACTCTAGTAATCTCTCTAGATTATTTAATCTAATCTATTTTGCCAATCCATTTTCAAATTCAGACATGTAATAGTTCCTCAAATTTCAAAATTTCCCAGTTTAAGCTCACCATCAGTTGAATATCCATGCTAGATAAAGGAAAGGACAATTTTTTTTTACTTTCAAATTAAAAAGTAATAAACGTCAACTTGAGGAAGAAAATGAAATGGGAAAAATCACATTTACATGAAGTATTATAAAAAAAAATATAACAGAAAATTCGCCACTGTGTGTGTATCTTAAAAAATTTTGAGCTCTCGTTGTGTTTGTCCAACAGAAAACCAAATATCAATACATTGTAAACGATTTCGCATGACTACCGGAAGAACAACATAGCGCTCCTTTGATCAGCTGTTATGTCTCTTTTTCTCTTGTATTCTCTTAGGATCCAAATCAAGTAACGTGTATCTTTGAAAATTTCGGAGCTCAAGTTCTTTTTGTAGGCAAATTATCTGAGAGTCGCATACGTTTCTTTTTGTGTACATTTGTTTCTTTTCAAATGCTTCAATTTTTACTTGTCCGATGTAACATTCCTTTGGCAGTGGCATAAACAATTTGATTAACCTTTATAATCCGACGTTTATCAAGCAATGCGTAGGAAGTTTGCCCTCTTCACTTAAAACTTTCATACCAGAGGATGTTCTGTGATCCTTGGAAAATTTGTCTATTGCATCCATCACAACGGGGTAACTTTTATCATGGGATTCTGGGAAAAATCCTGAATAAACCATCTCCTTAAAAATCTCAAATGCAGAGGCCAAGTCCATATCAGACAGAAAAGCACTGAGCAATGCAATATAAATGAACGAGTCGGGCTTCATTTCTTTCTGTTCCATCTCGCGTAAATAATGGAGTGCAGCAGATGGCCTCTTGCAAATGCAAAGACCATAAATAAGTGCCATAAAAGCAACTCGATTAGGAGAACAACCTTTTCTTTCCATCTCTTTCCAAACCAAGAGTGCATCATCAGGCCTTTCTTCTCTGCAAAACCCATCCACCAAAGTTGAGTAAGTGACGACATTGGGCTCCCTGTCTTCTTCAGACATTTTCGACAGAAGAGACATCGCCCTATCAACAGAACCACTTTTGCACCAACTATCTATAAGCAGACTGTAAGTCACAACTGAGGGACAGAGGCCCTTTACAACAATCTCCTTATCCAACAATTTTTCAGCTTCTGCAACTCGGTTGACCTTGCAGAGCCCTCTGATCACTATGTTAAAAGCCTTTAGATTTTCACTATATTTTTCTCTTAATCCTTTAGTTTTATAAAATTCTAGTTAAAATTAGGTTTTTGAGGGTAATTTTTAGCATTTGTAAATAATTAGGACATTAATACTTTTTTAGAGAAAATCTTCTAATGAAAATCTTTTTTCTTTACTTTTTCTTTTAATTTTTGAATTGCAGAAATATTTCTTTTATTGTTTTTGGGCATTAATTCATTTTCTTCTTATTGTAGAAAGGTCCTAAAAATTGGGTTACAGATGCAAAGCAATTGGGCCGTTGGTGCAATGTACAATGAAAGGCATTTGGGTTGGATTGGGTGCTCAAATTGCTGGAAACTACTGCTGGAACGCTGCTATTGCAAGCATTGGAATGGACTGGCTGCACATTTTAATTGGAGTGCTGATTTCACAATGGATTGGCTGCTGATTGGAAGCCCACTTAATCAAAACGCTACAGCTAAACTTGAGTGAAACGACTGCGTTTTGGGAGGACTGTTGCTGTAAACGCTGGTGGGCTGAAATCCAATTAGTGATGTGGTGCGTTTTGGTGCACTGTTGCCTTAGGGGTTCTTTGCTGGAGCACTTCATTTGGAGAAAGGAAAAGCAAAACCCAAAGCTAGGGCAGAGTGAGAGCTGAAGAAGAGGAACACATCACTTACCTGAGGTTCGTGCCACTCCACCGAAGTTGCACACGTGTTGAAGAAGATGACCAGTGTGAAAGAAGAGCTGACCGGAGCTGCCACGTGAGAGCTCGAAGCGTCACAGCAAGGTTCTCCATCTCCCATTTTTTTCTTATTCCCCTTTCCTTTTCCCTCTTTCGTTTTCTTTTGTTTTTCTGACCCTATAAAAAGGGCTTTCACCTTGTAAACATATACTTTTGCACACTTTGAGATACATTTTTTGTTCATAGTTCTAAGCTCTGTAGATTAGGGTTATTTTCCACTTTCTATAGAGTAGGATTCCGTTCTCTTTGCTTTTAGAGCGCACATCACGGTGGTGACAGCCGCCGTGACTCTGATTGAGCATGTATTCGGTACAATTTTTGTAATTTTTCTTTTCTCGTTAATAATACAGTTTGTTCTTGATGTTTCACATGTTCAGTGTTTTGATATTCTGTTATGTTTCGTGCTTGTGTGTTTCTTGTGTTGTTTCAATGAATAAACGAATTGTACTGTGATTCTTTGCATTCTATATTTCCTTTTGGAATCAAATGACTCTATTTTAAGCATTCACTTTCGAGATGTCTTCTCGAGCCAAAGATGAGTCCAGTAAATAAAAACTCATTCAGTTTTGTGTTTTTATTCTTTTTCTTCTGTTATTTTTGTATGTGATTTTAAATCTGGAATTGAATTTTATTTGAGATTTGTGAAGGAAAATATCCGCATTTCTACATCTGTTTTGGATGTAATGTGACTCCATAGTGAGCATGACTTATCAAGAGGTCTTCTTGAGAGATGTTAAGCTTCATAATTGTCAGATTAAATTCAATTTCAGTGTTGTTATATTGTTCTTGTTTTGTTTCAATTATGATTTCTGCTCCTATTTTCTATTCGATGATATATAGATTAGGTTCAGTTTTAGTTTTGTTTTCCTTGTGCTGTTAACTGTTAGCATTCATAGGTTAGTTTTAATTGCATTCAGTTCTCATTTTAGTTTAGGTTCTGTTCTGTTATACATAGATTCTATAGTTTAGTTTAGGTTTTATTTTCTTGCATTTTATTTTTCTTGTTTTCTTTTTAAAACAGTTTTCGTTTCTTTACTGTTTTCTTTTAAATTTTCTTTGTTTTAATTCCGTTTCCCCACCTGTGAGTTAGTAGTTAGTAAATAAAATACAAGAATTAATTCTACACTTTAAGCTTAATTTTAGCCGAGTCTTTGGATTGATACCTAGGTTGTCCCTATACTTCATTAGTGGGGAAACTTAGTTTGTTCTGATTTTAGGCGAAAAAAAATCAGTTTAACAAATGGCGTCGTTGCCGGGACTCGGCGAGTTAAGTCTTAGAGTGTTAGGTTAGTCTTGTTTAGGTTTGTTTTCTTGATTTTATTTCTGTTTTGTGTTCATATATGTTCCTTTTTAGTTTAGGATCTGTTTGTTTTGTTTTCATTTTTGTATATTAGGATCTGTTCTGCAGAGTAGAAATTGTGAATATAGCTTGTATAGATTTTCTTTTCTTTCAATTCTTTTGTTGAATTCTGTGATAGAGGCTTTATTGGTCTGATGGGTTTTTATCTTGTGAGCAATTGTTAAGCATGGATCACTCCTCTGCATATGGTAATTTCTCATTTCCTTATAATGCTCAACCACCAAGATTTGACATGTTTTATGAGCCTATTCCTGAGGTTTTTATGCAGCCAGCCAATCAAGCTTTCCAGCAGCAACCACCACATTGTTTTCAACCATATCATGAGCAACCACCCTTGCAAGTGCAGCAGCAGCTGCCACACGTATACTGGGACCAATATGCTGAACCAGAGCAAGAGAATTTCCTGTCGGAACAGCCACGGCAGCCATCTTTTTTCCATTATGATGCACCAGAGCAAGAGGAATTCCAATCAGTACAGCCATGGCAAGATCCATTATGTGATCAGCAGCAGGGGATTCCAGCATCTGAACTTTAAGGACTGACTACTCAAGTGGTTCAGTTAGCTGCTGTTGTCAACAAGCTGATTGAGAGAGTTGAAGGAGAGAAAGAGGCATCAACCAATGAAGCACCACTAATGGTAGCTGCTGCCGCAGAGTTTCAAGAGATTGAGTGTCCAACCACCTCTGTAACTGTATACTCTAATCCTTCTTTCATTGATTCACATTCTACTTTAAATTTTGATGATGATAATTCCAATTCTCTGATGAGTGATGATTGTATGAGTGCATCTGTTGATATTTCTGAATGTGTATTTGAACCTTATGACCATAATTACACTGATACTCATTTTGAAAAGCTAGTTGATGGTTTTAGGGAGTTGGCTGTGATTCATGATTGTAATAGTTTTGTTGTTGTTCCTATATCTGATTTTACCACTGCTAGTGCTCAATTAAGTGAAAATGTGTATTATGATGGTGATAGTATTGAACCTCATTCTTGTTTCAAGGAAATTGATTGTACTGCTGATTTAAAAGTTGAATCTACTGTGTTGAAAGTACAAACTGATTTCAGAAAGTCCAAAGAGTATTTGAAAAAAATGAGGGAAGCTGCTGACCATGTTTTGGTGCTTCAGTACTATGAAATGGATTTTGATGCTGATGTGTGTGAGCCTGAAAATGATTTCAATGTGTTTGATCATATGCATGATGTGCCTGTAGAAGTTGTTGATTTTAGTCCTTGCTTTGATCATTCTAATATCATAAAATTAGCATTTTCCATTGATAGAGTTCATATACCTGCATCTACTGCTTTTTATGATTGCACAGATTTAAATGCACTTCTTGATGATGAATCAGATGCTCATGATGATAGATATGTAGTTTTTGATGATGTGAAAGTTGATATGGTTGATTTTGAAAATGCTTGTGCTGATTTAGGATTAGAACTTGAACTTGAGTTTGCTGGGTTCTTAAACTCTTTAGAACTGAGTAATGAAAAACTCACTGGTTGTACATGCCTTGGGGGTGGTTGTGAAATTTGTGAAGAAATCAGTTCTGCCATATGTTCTGCTTCTAACTATTTTGCAGGTGCCAAGGAAGAGATCATTATGTTCAAGCTGGATGGAAATGACCCTGATGAGGTAGCTAGTGATCAGAGAACACAGGTTTATTCTGAACTTAGCATTCCCATAGAGTTCTCTAAGGTTCAATATGAATTTAATGCTTTGGATCTGTTTAAAGTTGAACCCATAGAACCTACTCTAGATTATGTTCCTGTTATGCCTGCACACACTCATATTTTAGATTCATCCTTTTCCATTGAAAATATTGACATGCCTTATGCTGTTTCAGAGTTATGCACTGGTTTTGACATTATTCCAGTTGATGATAGCTTCACAGTAGGTGTTCATTTAGCTGCTGATTTGATAGATGCTAGTGAGGTCATTTTTGAGGAACCAGTCCAGGTTGAATCTGACTTTAATCCTTCTACTGGTATAGCTGAAATGCACACTCGTTTTCATGTCTTGCATGCTTTACCTGATGTGCCTGATACTTCTAAGCATTTTAAATTGCTTGATGAAATTTCTGTTGTGCATAATGTAAAGATACCTACTGATAGGTGCTCTGAATTTAAGTCATTGTTTTCTGATAACCTGTTTGAGAACCTGCTGAATGACTGTAATGTAAATACACAGGTTATGATGGAGACACATGCTGACTTCGAATTCAGTGATGGCATTGCAGAATTAAACAAAGAGGAAGCTGCAGAGACAAAGGCAACCCTGGTGGAGGCAATAGATGGTGTCAATATTGCTAAAGGAGTCTTGAACGTGCAGAAGCAATTGAAAAATTTGAATGGAGAACCGCAGTTACTGCAACAAATGCCTAAGCAGGAGAACTTCAATGCAGCCATGGAGACAATACACAAAGGAGCTGAGCACAATGGAGAAAATCCAATAAGCTCTTTCTTTTCCCTTCTTTTAAATAGTAGTTACAGGTCTTTTATAGTAGTTTACATAGCTTTAAGTAGCATAATAAATAGTAGGATAGATAATATGTTGTTTTTCATAAAAATAAACGAATTAACTTTGATTTGTGGCCAATCTGAATAAGTTCTTTTCCTCTTTAGTTTTATAGTTTTACTTTTTAGTCTTGTTTCTATTCTTGTTCAGTTGTTGTTCTTTTTGTGTTTTTCAGTTTCTATTCTTGTACATATTTGTTGCTGTTTGATTTGAGTATGTTTTTGTTGATTAGAAAACCTTACTCACTCACACATTGAGGGCAATGTGCCTCTTAAGTGTGGGGGTGAGGGGTTGTAGTTAAAATTTTTGCTTTTACTTTGATAGATGTGTTTAGTATCTGTTTTAGTAATAAAATAGGGGTATTTTTTTTCTGAACTGTTTTTCTCTTAGTTTAGGTCTGGTTTGGTTTATAAATCCCTAGAGTAGTTTACTATTCTTTCTTTAGTCTGTAAATACTTACTCTTGTTACTGATCTGTTTTAGTTTAGTTGTTAGTTTTGTTGATAATAGTTCTTAGGTCTTTTAAAGTTCATTCATTTTCTGGTTTATGTTGTTTTAGCTTAGGTTCTTTTACTGTTTTTTTTTTTTTGTTAAAGAACTTCTTTTAGGTCCCTTTTTCTTTGCTTATTTCTATTATTTTCTCCTCCTTTGTAGTTACTTGTTCTGTTTTAAGCTCTTGATTAGTTTCATGCTTTGTTTCAAGTTTTCAATTAGGATTTTCTTTTCATAATTAGTTTCTATTTTCTTTCTGCTACTGTTTGTAAAATTTTCTGAATTTAGTTTGTCAATACTTAGTTTTTTATGCTTTTAGAATATGTTTTAGGCTGTAGGATTAGACTTTATTTTTGCTTATAGTTTCTGTAATTAGAATTCATATTAGAATTTCCTTTCTCTGCTTATATTCTTGCCTTCTATTTCACGAATTAGATACTCTTTAATTTCTGTTTTAGCATTTGTTTCAGTTTTATTTTACCTTATAGGTTCTGTTCTGAGATTTTAATTTCTGAGTCCTGTTCTGGTTTTCAGTAATTTTCTAGGATCTCTTCCATTCATTGTTACTGTTATGATTTTCTTAGTTTTTTTTTTCTCTTTTAAATTCGAGTCTGTTTTAGTTTAGCTAGGTTCAGAGTTAACTCTTTGATTTTTTTTTCCTTTTAAATTCAAGTCTGTTTTAGATGGGAGTTGGTTTAGGTTATGTTTAGAGTTCTTTCTTTCTTCTTTTGCTGTTTTCTTTCCAGACTTGTAATTAGGATTTGTTAGCTTAATATCATTCTGCTTTAGATGTCTCTTTTGCTGTTTTACTTTGTAGAGCTTTAGTTGAGATTCTTTCTGGTTGCATTCTGTTTAGTTTTACTTTGTCTAGGTTGTAAATAGCTTTAGGTAATGTTGTGCAGGTATTTCTAGATTCTATTTCACATTTTACTTAACTTTTTGCTGACTTACTTAACTTCTTAGCTTTATTTCTTTAAGATAGATTGCCAACAGTGTCTTTAGCTCTAGATTTGAGTAGATGTAGCTCTAGCAGTAGTTTTTGCAGTTAGTTCAGTCTAAATAAGCAGGTTTTGCATGATAGAGAGTAGCAATTCCATTTTTTACAAATCTTTAACCCTGGAGAGTTTTGGGCCAATTTTTTCTTTCTAGTGTGAATGCATGCATGTATAGTCATAGTTCTGATTTTGTATTAATTCTCTTTGATGTGCTTGATCTTGGTAGAACTTAAGAAATGATGTAGGCCTTCTTTCTTCTTCCCATTCACATTTCTTTCCATTGTACCCTCATTTGAGCCTTAGCCTTTTTCTTTGCTTTCCATCCATTATAAACCATTTCCCCCATCAATAAACAACCTTGAGAGATGTGTGAGAAGTAAGGAGAATTTAGAACTCAGAAAGCAGAAAAGAGTAAGGTCAGAGGTGAGATTGAAAAGAAAAGAGCTCTAAAAAGAAAAAAAATCTAATCTGAAAAATAGAAGAAAAAGGTCTGGAAAAGAGAAAAAGAGAAAATTGATTGAGAAAAAGACCTGAGAAAAAAAAAAAGAGATTATGGCCAAGAAAAGAATGCAATACCTGCAGTGAGTTCTATTTGTCCTCTTTCACATTTCTCTTATCCATTCCAGTTTCTGCTTTTATTTCCCATACATCTAGCCTTTCCATCCTCCATTACATTACAAGCCATGAAAGTCCTAGTGATCTAGAGTTATCTTGATTGAAGCAGTGTCAATTAGAATTTTTCCAAAGTTGTGAATTGTGGTCTATCATGTTATGTGGAGTGAAACACAGGCTGACCTAAGTACTTGAGTGCTTTGAGAGAAACACTTTATCCTGTGAGGTTGAATTTGGGCTGCTACTTCTCTGAATTGTATCTTTCTGTTTGGTTTGGTCGAATTTAACTGTTGTTTACTTGCTAGAGTTACTGAAACTTAGATTTAGAGTTGGTGATTCTGTTTGTGCAGTTCTGATTAGAAAAAAATAGCTGGTAGTTGTGTAATTAGCAGAGTTGAGTTGAATGTGATAAGAGTCTAGTGTTCCTTGTTGTGTGTCTTTAGTCTTTTCTTTTTAGATAGAGTCTCTTGCTTTTGCCTTTTATTTTTAGTTGTCCTTGCCCAGGAGGGCAGTTGTCTAAGTGTGGGGGTGTGATAACACTCTAGATTTACATATTTTTCTCTGTTAAAAATCATTTCTTAGATTTCTTTAGTTTTTAATTTCTTAGAATTAGGCTAGTTTTATGTTTTTCTCTTAATCCTTTAGTTTTATAAAATTCTAGTTAAAATTAGGTTTTTAGGGGTAATTTTTAGCATTTGTAAATAATTAGGATATTAATATTTTTTTAGAGAAAATCTTCTAATGAAAATCTTTTTTCTTTACTTTTTCTTTTAATTTTTGAATTGCAGAAATATTTCTTTTATTTTTTTTGGGCATTAATTCATTTTCTTCTTATTGCAGAAAGGTCCTAAAAATTGGGTTACTGATGCAAAGCAATTGGGTCGTTGGTGCAATGTACAATGAAAGGCATTTGGGTTGGATTGGGTGCTCAAATTGCTGGAAACTACTGCTGGAACGCTGCTATTGCAAGCATTGGAATGGACTGGCTGCACATTTTAATTGGAGTGCTGATTTCACAATGGATTGGCTGCTGATTGGAAGCCCACTTAATCAAAACGCTCAGCTAAACTTGAGTGAAACGACTGCGTTTTGGGAGGACTGTTATTGTAAACGCTGGTGGGCTGAAATCCAATTAGTAATGTGGTGCGTTTTGGTGCACTGTTGCCTTAGGGGTTCTTTGCTGGAGCACTTCATTTGGAGAAAGGGAAAGCAAAACCCAAAGCTAGGGCAGAGTGAGAGCTGAAGAAGAGGAACACATCACTTACCTGAGGTTCGTGTCACTCCACCGAAGTTGCACACGTGTTGAAGAAGATGACCAGTGTGAAAGAAGAGCTGACCGGAGCTGCCACGTGAGAGCTCGAAGCATCACAGCAAGGTTCTCCATCTCCCATTTTTTTCTTTTTCCCCTTTCCTTTTCCCTCTTTCGTTTTCTTTTGTTTTTCTGACCCTATAAAAAGGGCTTTCACCTTGTAAACATATACTTTTGCACACTTTGAGATACATTTTCTGTTCATAGTTCTAAGCTCTGTAGATTAGGGTTATTTTCCACTTTCTATAGAGTAGGATTCCGTTCTCTTTGCTTTTAGAGCGCACATCACGGTGGTGACAGCCGCCGTGACTCTGATTGAGCATGTATTCGGTACAATTTTTGTAATTTTTCTTTTCTCGTTAATAATACAGTTTGTTCTTGATGTTTCACATGTTCAGTGTTTTGATATTCTGTTATGTTTCGTGCTTGTGTGTTTCTTGTGTTGTTTCAATGAATAAACGAATTGGACTGTGATTCTTTGCATTCTATATTTCCTTTTGGAATCAAATGACTCTATTTTGAGCATTCACTTTCGAGATGTCTTCTCGAGCCAAAGATGAGTCCAGTAAATAAAATCTCATTCAGTTTTGTGTTTTTATTATTTTTCTTCTATTATTTTTGTATGTGATTTTAAATCTGGAATTGAATTTTATTTGAGATTTGTGAAGGAAAATATCCACATTTCTACATCTGTTTTGGATGTAATGTGACTCCATAGTGAGCATGACTTATCAAGAGGTCTTCTTGAGAGATGTTAAGCTTCATAATTGTCAGATTAAATTCAATTTCAGTGTTGTTATATTGTTCTTGTTTTGTTTCAATTATGATTTCTGCTCCTATTTTCTATTTGATGATATATAGATTAGGTTCAGTTTTAGTTTTGTTTTCCTTGTGCTGTTAACTGTTAGCATTCATAGGTTAGTTTTAATTGCATTCAGTTCTCGTTTTAGTTTAGGTTCTGTTATACATAGATTATATAGTTTAGTTTAGGTTTTATTTTCTTGCATTTTATTTTTCTTCTTTTCTTTTTAAAACAGTTTTCGTTTCTTTACTGTTTTCTTTTAAATTTTCTTTGTTTTAATTCCGTTTCCCCACCTGTGAGTTAGTAGTTAGTAAATAAAATACAAGAATTAATTCTACACTTTAAGCTGAATTTTAGTCGAGTCTTTGGATTGATACTTAGGTTGTCCCTATACTTCATTAGTGGGGAAACTTAGTTTGTTCTGATTTTAGGCGAAAAAAAATCAGTTTAACAGAAACTATGTCAGGAAGGAAACCTAGCTGAACCATGCTGTCAAGAAAATCGCATGCTTCTACAGCCCGGCCACGATCACACAGTTCTTTCACAAGAAGGGTGGAATTTTTTATCCACGGTTCATGCCCACAAGCACGCATCACTTTCAACATATCGATTGCTCCTACGACATCTTTTCTTTTACACAGGCATCCATAAATTGAGTTGTAAGTGAAATGAGTTGGTTCAATTTCTGATTCTTTCATGTCTCTCAACAGCTTACGGCTCTCGTCCAATCTATCAGAATCGCAGAGACCATTGATCAGATTGTTGTGAATCAAAACGCTTGGCCTACCAACAAATTGTTTAAGGTCATTGAAAAGACTTAGAGCAAGGTCCAACTGACCATTTGTGAGTAAGCCATCAATCACGATGCTAAAGGAAGCGGCATTTGGGAAAACCAATCTCTTGTCCTTGAAGAAATCATCCATCTGGACATCAGTGAATTTGCTCTGAATCATCATCTGAAGAAGGCGGCAGGCTTCATCCACCTGTCCCTCATTAACATAACAAGTCAAAACAACATTGTAAATCAAAACGAGAATTTTCTCCTCTTTATCTTCCAGAACCTCTTCCAGCAACTTGGTAATCACACTTGTGTTTGGAAAAGCCGATATCAACTTCGTAAAGATTCCAATATCTGGGGCAACCCCAAACTGCTTCATCTCCGAAAGCAAGCTCAGAGCTCTCTGAGCATCATTACTCTTACACAGTCCTCCAATGAGAACATCAAATAATGAAACAGGAGGAGTGAAGCCAACCCGACACATTTTCTCAAACAACTGAAGGGCCCTATCAACCCGATCCTCCTTGACAAACCCATGAATCAAAACACAGAAAGTCTTCTCACTTAGCCTCACCCCCTGTCCATCCATCCTCTCCACCAACTCAAACGCTTTATCCACATCCCCCCACTTGGAAAACGAGAATGCCAGCACAGAGCAAACACGCGCAAAAATCAAACCCTTTTCCTTCATCCCATCATAAACCCTCAGAGCCTGATCAAACCTGCGAGCTTTGCAATAAGCTTGCACGACAGGCGTCAGCGTGAACTTATCAAATTCCCATCCAAACCCCTTCATCTCCTCCAACCTAGCCTCCACCAAATCAACCTCCCCGGCCTTGGACAGAGCCTCCAACAAGCAGTTGTAGCAGTAAACATTGGGAACGCAAAGACCCTTCACCCGCATTTCATCGAACAGGTGGTGGGCCTCCTGCGCAAGGCCCACTTCGCCCAAACACCGAATGAGGAAGCCCAAGACACCGGGCGTGAAGGAACAAGGAGCGGACTCCACGAGCTGTTTGACGACCGTTTTGAGATGGGTGGTTTGGCGGGAGCGGGAGAAGATAGAGGCGATGGTATTGTATGTGTAACAATTATGGCGGTAGCCATACTAGTGTTGATCGGAGGCCCATTGGAAGAAGGAGAGGGCGAGTTTCCAAGTGGGGAGGCGCGTGAGAACGGACTCGACAAGGGGAGGCGTGAGGATGGGAGCGAAGAGGTTGAGTTTGGGCCCGGCGGCGTTGAGTTGTTGGGTGAAGACGGAGACGAGGTTGTCGGCCACAGAAGAATCATAATGAAGATTGTTATGGGGTGATCTCGAATATGAGAGTTTGGCGATTACAGAGAAAATAGAAGGGATTTTGAGTTTCTGGATTGCGACGGCCATTAACACTCTTTCGCACGAACCACTCCAATTGACATTTGCATTACATTCCTATGTATAGAGGTGTCATTTGAGCCTCTGATCCATGGGTTGACCGTGACCCCTTCTAAAATCAAGCCTCAATTTTCTAGTCCACTTAACAGGAGGTTTTTTAAAAGCTCCAACCCCTAAAGCCCCACATAAAGTGGGCTCGGGTAGGGTTAGGATGGGGCTAGCCCCAAATTAAATTAATTCATTTTTAATGTATTTTTAGTTATTTCTTTTATTTATTTTACAAGTTTAATAATTTTCAAAATTTACATGATATTTAATATCTTTTTAATTAAATATAAATGTATAAATATTGATTTTATAAAAACTTATTTAAAATAAATTTTTAATTATAAGTATATTTTAAATATATAATTTTATTATTTTGGAAAGTTGAAAAGAAAATTTTTATTATTATTTTTATTTAAAAGAAAATGAAAAAAATTTCAAAATAGAAATTATAAAAGTAACACAATTGAGAATTCGATTTTTCAATAATTAAATTCTGATATCTATATAAATATTTGAAATATTAATTATGGATAGATTTTAAATTCGAATCTATTGATTGGATGAATTTTTAATATCGATGTAAAATTTTTATTTTTTATAGTTTGTCATATAAAATTCTTTTGTTGAATGTTTTGTATAGATATATATGCATTAAAAAATTAAACCACAAACTTTGTAAAGTTTAAAATTAATTTCACGTAATAAAAGAACTAATTTTTTAGTGAAAATCCTTGTTAGGCAAAATTCTTATAAATATCATAAATGTTAGTATACATGATCTAGATGTAATCCTAGTGGTTATAAAATCAGATTTTTTTTTCTAACCTCTTAGATTAAATTAATATTCTAAAATCATACTTATCTTTATCCAACAAAGATCGTTTTTATTGAATTATTTATCATAATTGAGCCGATTGTAATAAAAAATAATTAAATAATAGATACAATATTTTTAAATAAATATAATGTTATAATTTATAATACTAAAATTAAAATTATTATTGTATTTAATTATTAACATATAAAATAAATAAAAATTATAATAATTATAATAATAAATAAATTACATCAATTTCTCTTAATAAGAAACTAATAAAAAAGACAAATGAATACAATATAAAATATATGAAAAGGACATAAAAATATATAAATTGATGTAAATGACTAAATTATACGTTTTATAATATTTTTTTAAAAGAATTATATAACTTTGTAAATAATAAATATTAATTTTATTAAATTTGGAAAATTTAAAAAGTTAAAAAGTTATTATTAAGTCAAAATTTTAACATGTTAACACCAATTAAAAATAATGTAATTTTGATCACAAATCTTAATCGAATGACATTGATTTAAACTAGTGACAAAATAGATTACCATCTATAAATAAATTCGTTAGTCCATCAAAATTTTACCAATTAAATTAAATTTTTTAACTTTTAAACCTATTTTACGTGGATATCTCTGAATCGTCAAATTTACAAACCAAAATTAAGATGAAAAAATTATCAAAACAAAATTTGGAAATTAAGGAATAATTATATAAAAGCATTATTATTAAACTAATTAATATAGAAACAGTTATGAAGTAGAAAATTAATTTTATTCGTAAAAAAATATAATTACACATGAATCAATTATGATTATAAGTTATTATTAACTCTCAACACCCAATTTCGTCCGGATTGACTAATAGGTTTGCTGTATTTTATTTTCATCATGAGTGTAAAATAAAAATTAAAAAAATGAAAAATAATGAATAATAAAATAAAACAAAACAATAATAATAATAAAAAAAAAAAACAGAGAACAAAGCGTTCGGCCTTTTGCTGTATGACCGAGCCGTTCGTCCTCAACTAAGCGCGACCGTCCGCCATATACATCGAGCCGTTCGTCCTCTACCCTGCGCAACATGTCTTTGTTGGCCAACATCGAGACCGTTCGGTATAAGACCGAACACCATCTTGAGCGAGCGTTCGGTATCAGACCGAACACCAATTAGGACGAGCGCTCATCATAAAAAACGAGCACCCTAAAGGACGAACGCTCAATCAGAGTATTTTGACACGAGGACGCTCGTCCTCCACTAGATTACTATTTAAATGAGAGAATCAACATTTCACTGTTACTTACTGGAAAACCGAACGGTCAATGACCGTGCAGTAGGAACGTACATATTTATGGGAAATTCTCTTACAATCCATTCTCATTCCAGTTCATATCATCATTAACTTTCACATTTCATACGACTTATATCATGTAAATTCATATATTTCATTTCACCAAATTAACGAACGTTCATGCATCTCAAGCACATTAACATCATGCATTATATTCATCCAGCAAATAACGATCGTTGAAACATTTCATACGTATCATACATCATGCATTAATTTCATGCAGTAAATTAACGAACGTTCATACTAGGCACACCACATGAATTAAATCAAATAAGCTTCCCTTACCTGGAAATGACGAACGTTCACAGACGCACACAATTTCTCCTTTCCACTACAAATCCCCCGCTCGTCAACGCTCGCTAAATCAAGCTACAATGAACGAACCCCAGACACTATCAGATCTACCCCTCGTTAAGAATGGTGATCAACGTACGCACACAAAACTGGTTTTTGCATACCAGTAAGACGAACGACAGAGAGGGAGAACGAACTTACCAGTTCAGTTTCTCCAGACGAACGTTTCCTCTGGAATGCTTGACGCCGAGCGTCCTTCAACGGTGCAGGAATGCTATACGGAGGAGGGTAACGGTGGTTCTTAGAGAGAAGGTGCAGAGAGTGAAGAGAGAAGGAGGAGAGACTTGGATTCTTAGGAATGAAAAGTGGTGTGCGTGCAGAGGGTGGAGGATTTATCAGAATCTCAGATCTGTTTTTCCACCTTGCCAGCGTACGTTCCCACTGCCAGCCTTCTGTCAACGCACGTTCCCACTACGTTTTTGACTAAAATTCACGTGCACGGTTGGCGTCCGTTAGCGGGTGTCAGACGCTGCTGTCTCCACGTGCGTCGCTGAGGTGGCGCACTCTCAGGTTGCCACGTTTTTTTTTTTTTTTTTTTTTCTGAGGCCTGACAAGAGTTAATAATAACTTATAATCATAATTGATTCATGTGTAATTATATTTTTTTACGAATAAAATTAATTTTCTACTTCATAACTGTTTCTATATTAATTAGTTTAATAATAATGCTTTTATATAATTATTCCTTAATTTTCGAAATTTGTTTTGATAATTTTTTCATCTTAATTTTGGTTTGTAAATTTGACGGTTCAGAGATGTGAAACCCTTAATAATTAGCATAAATTAACTCTGACACCTCACCACTTAACACGCACCACAATCAATGTTAATCCCATTTAAACCTAACCACTACTCTGATTTCATCTCTGCTGTGCACTGGAAAACGCACCACGTCACACCCTCAGTGCATTAAAAACGCACTAAACTCTGCATGCACACACGCCACTTGTCACGTTGGAAGCTTCCAGTTCAGAGTTGGTATGCAGGTGTCAGCGTGGGAGAAGTTCGTCCAAACGAACGTGAGTTAAACAAAAATCAGATTTCGAAAACTCATTCCCTCACCTGCACCACTCATCTTCTTCCTCAGAAATTACCCTTTCATCTTCTCCAACTTCTCTCTAGAAACCCTAAACTTCTCTCTACTGTTACTCATCCATCTCCTCTCCGTTTAACATTCAGAACCGTAGGAACGTTCGTTCAGCTGTGGACTTCCTTTTGGACCGAACAGAACTGGAATCCAAGCTGGTAAGTTCCCTTCTTTAGTAGCTGACCATTTGGGTTTCATGCGAGACCATACTCTCGGTTCATGCATGGACTGTACCTGAGGATTTTCTGGTTTTGATGTTTAGATCAAGTGGGAGTGGTTAGTGAAACTGAGGGTAGAAAGCTGTAAAAGACGAACCCAACTTTTGCATTAGGGCGTACACTGCTATCCAGGTAAGGGAAGCTTATATGTTTAATTTTTACTACATGATTTTCTGATCTGAAATGTATATATGAAGAGTATGATGATTGAGTAATTATGAATATTATTGATACGGGATATGATTTCTGGTTTGTTCTGAATGTTGATCTGGATACGTATAAAAGGTGTATGAATGTTATAGAGTTAGGATGATTGGATTGATTGAATCTGTCATGAATGAACACTGATATATGTATTATACAGGTTGTGGTTGATTTGATTCAAATGCATGTTGATTTGATTATGTATGAATGGAATATGTTGATTGTATAGTTGGAATGATTCAAATGTTGAAATCTGTATGATTTTAATGTATTAAATCTGGAAGGAAAGTTGTAAAGTTCATAAAGTTGAAATCTGGAAAAATTCTGCTAAAGTTGAAAAATCTGGAATTTACTCTTTCCCACTGATGAAGGACGTTCGTCCCTGTACGGTCTTAAACCGTTCGGCTTTCAGTAAAATTACTTAGATTGGAATTCTTTCATTTGGAAAGAATTCTGCTCGAGAACGAGCGTCCTCAGTTGATGGTCTGAGCGTTCGTCTAGCTCAGCAATGTTTAAATATTTAAGACTTTATAAATAAGTGACGTTCGGCCTTAAGTCGAGCGTTCGTCCTTAATGTCGTTCGACCTTATGTCGAACGTTCGTTCTACAGAGCGTTCATTCTTATACTGAACGTTCGTCCGAACTGGCGCTCGGTCCTATACCGAAGCGTTCGTCTTAAATAGCGCTCGGTGTATATCCAGCGTTCGTTTTAATTCGTGCTCGGTCATTGACCTAGCGTTCGTCCAAAGCAGGGTTCGGTTTCTAACTGAACGCTCGTCCTTATTATTGAATTCTGAGAGAACGTAATTGACGTTCGTCCAAAGTAAATTTCTGAACGTTCGTTCATTGACAGTAAGAGTTGTTTTCTGTACTTTAAATATTCTGGTTATTTATCTAAGTTATTCTGTAAGATGTTTATTTCTCTTGATTCAACCTAAAGTTCTTGTACTCAACATCTTCTAAGTATTATTCTGAACTTCTAAATTCAATCTCATTTAAATTCTTTAAGAATTCTTAACGTCCATCAATGAATAAGAGTTCGTTTCTTTTGTTCAGAAACGTGAAATCAAAGGTTCTGTAATAAGTTCGTTTTATTTGATTAAAGAATGCATGACGTTAATGTTAAGAGAGTGGAACACAGAATGGAAAGATTATAACTATGAAAGGATTTGATGGTTGAACACTATGTGATATGATTATACGATTATGGAATTGAACGAGCGTTCCAGGGAGGAACGTCTCTTATATGATTGAATATTGAATTGGTAAAGTATGACTGTGGTTAGTTAATGCTGGCTTGGTCCATCCTGATATTCCGTGATGCTCATCTTCACGTAGAAGGGGGTAGTCATGTGTGGGAATGGCAGGAGGTCTTCGTATCTCTCACTTAGCAGGGGCGAAGGATTAACCTCAAGTGGAAGCTGATTAGGTATATCCCGGCTACTACACCACTTGGGTGCAAGGACGCCTGTAACTACATGGTTCATACAGTCCGGACGGTCTGTCTTATATATATTTCTATGTTAAATTATATGATTAAGTTACTTGAGGTATGTGTGAATTGAATTATGAACTGTATGTGTGTTGTATTAATTAAACAATATAAGCTTACCCTTGCATTTCCATTGTGTTGTTTACTGTCCATGTATCTCCGTCTTGTCAAAATGCAATGATCATCCGTTGTGGATGTGAGCAGATGGAGGGGCGTCCCTTGAGCAAATGCTGGAAGAAGAAAATTTGGATGAAGCTCATCTGGTGGACGTTGAAGTGAAGGCCGAGCCTTAGAGTGGTTGTTAGTTTAGTACTGTAAATGTTAGTATAGTTTGAACGTTCGGCTAGATGTTTTGTAAGGCCGTTCGTCTTAATTATCTATTCCTCTATAATGACGTACGTTAGTATTTATCTAAGAACGTTCACTCTTGGATTTTCCCTTGTATGCGCTTATGCGCTTTCTTTTGTACTGATGCCGTTCGATTTTAAATCCAGTTTCAATGCAAAGACTGTTTATGTTACTGTTAATTGTAATTAATTCTGAATTATGGTAATTACTGTATTTTGGGATGTTACATTAGTGGTATCAGAGCGATTTTGTTCCTTAAGGAACACTGTAGGTTGTGAGCCTACTATGTTTGTGCTGTGTATTCAACATTCATTTGATGAGTGTGTCAAACCGTCCAAAGTCAACTAATGATTATTTTCTCTGCTTATCAGAGGGAACAAATGGCACCAAGATCACATCCTCAGCCTGCCGAGAGTGATGCGTCTGGCCACATCAGACTACTGGAATCTGTAATAGAGGCGCTTCAACAGCAGAACGCTGCTTTGATACAGCAAAACACGGTCGCCTTGCAGAGTTTGGAGGCTGCGAGGGCACACTCTGAAGCTACTCAAAGACAGTTGATGGAGATCATAGGAATCACTAGGAATAACACTAACCCAAGGAGGACGCCTTACCCTCATCCAATATTACCATTTACTTTTGGTGAGCCTCAGTCACAATCCTTGATGAATACCGGTCTGTCAGAACAGCAAAGGAACATAAAATGTTTTAAGTGTGGAGGACCACACTTCCGATCATTGTGTCCTCAACTGGTGGAATCAAAATATTGCCTTCAATGTGGGGGAAGTGGACATGTCAAGAACGAGTGCAGCAGGGGAGGACGAGCAGGGTTGGGATCACCAAATGTTGGAAGAGGTCAACCAGGAAGAGGTAGTCGAGCATAAGTGGGATGAGTCTATGTCTTAACGTACGCTGAAACAACAAACTCAGGTACGCTGATCACCTGCACATTCTTGCGGTATGAAATGCCTTGCTGTACGCTGTTTTAGTTATTGTGATAAGAAAGCAGTTTGGTCTGATAGTGTATATACCAACAATTGCATTAGTTTAATATCCGACATGGAGATAGATGCTTATTATGATATTAGTGAGGGTGTAATTTTCCAGAATTAACTAACTTTGGAGAATACTTCCCGAGAACGGGGTGTTGACGTTCGGTTTCTTTTAAGATTAGACCGTTCGGTAGCAAAAAGTAACTGAACGGTAATAGTAAATACTTGGACTTGTGAGTCTTCCTGAAGAGGTGTCAAGGTTATCTATTAAGAGTAAGGATTCAGTCTCTTTCACACTTATGCTAGGTGTTAGATTAACATCAGTAACTTTTTACAAAATAGCCTTTACATAGTGGATGGAACCCAAGAAACAGTTGAATGAGTTGAACATTTCGTTATGTAGTACGCACGTTTTACTAGCGTACAAGAATGATAAATCAGAATGAAACATTTGAGAGCACTGCTAGGAATGTTAAGGATAAGAAGAATGGTGTGTGGAATTGTTTAAAGCGTGAATTACTGGATGAACAAAGTACAAATACTAGGTCGTGTGTAAACAGTGATAAACCGAGAGTTGGGTTGATTGAGAAGTTTTAGGCACTTAACATTATAAGTGATGATACGAACGTTATTAAGGGCTTGGGTTGGAAGTAGGAAGTGAAGCGTTCGGTAGAACAGATCGAAAGTGAGTAATGAGCAGATTTTGAGTTACGAATGGACGGTGTGTTGAAAGTTCAACTAAGAGATTTTTGTCCTTTATAGTGATTTGGGAGATGGATTTTTGTAAGGTCATCGCGATCAATTTAATAGCTGGGTTTATAAGCAGAAGTAACTAGGTTTATGTGTTATGGTGTAACACGTTAAAATGTAAAGGAAGAACTTTCGAGATCGCACGACAACAGGATAGGGTTACCTAGAACTTAAGTCAATTACCTTTATAGATCGGTCATAAGGTAGGGGTACTATTAGAATTACTGAGGATAGGCTGACCAAGAAATTTGCTTTATGATCATCGGTTTGAGAACTAACCATAATGATGGGTTTAACTCCACAGTAGGTAGGAAGATTGATTTCTTAGAATCCAAACTGGTAGCAATTCTGATAGACATTTCCAATTCATCTTTGGGTTCCGTGCAATCATTGAAGAGTAAATTAGCATCCGGTTGAAGACTTACTCAGTTATCATTCTGAAGGAATGGCTCGACAAGTAGACCGATACTGACGTTCGCATGTTTATACGAACGTCTGCTTTGAATCAATTAGGGGTCAGAGATAAGAATTTTCTTTAGTATAGATAAAGAAGAAAATCCTAGTAAACGATCTCTAAGAATCCTTCTTTTTCTACGATAACCAAGAAAATCCATTCTCTGCCTAAATCTAAAATGTTTGATACTTCCTTTAAACTACTCGGGAATTCCTTATATTCCCTTCTTCAAACAGTAACTGTCATTTAGAATCAGTCTTATATTTTATTCATTGCGTTTCTTGTGATTAATCGTTTGGTTTTTCATCTGACAAACGTTCTCCTTCTTCTAAGCGTTCAGGTCTTTTGGCTGCTCGGTTTCGTTCGTTTTCTTTAGCACTCGTTAATTATGTCCTTTATTTGGATTAAGTATACAAATATATATAGTTCACCTTGTCTTGTTTTTCATTAATAATTCTATTCCACGATATTCATATTATTCTTTCGATGTTTCTCTTCTCTGTCTTGCTGTTTCTTTTGTTTCATTGTTTCACACTCGACTACAATAGAAACCAACTCCCATATTAATTATTTTTCCTCTTGAAAGACTTGTGACTTTTCTTAATAATGATTTTTCTCGTTCGGTATTTAGGTTACCGATCGATCAACCTTTCAAAGCCATTACTTCCTTATTCAAATGTTATCAACCGTTTACTTACTTCAGAGTTCTTCTGTAGCTCACTCTCTTTCCATAACCATTCAGCCTTACCCAAATTTTCCGTTCGGTATAGTTGGAACCAGTCAGCCTTGAATATTCACTAAGGACGCGCGAGAGTAGGTAGATCCGTTTGCCTTAAAAGCTGTTTCTCAAATTCATTAGTATTATCAAATCTTAAATAGAATCTGGCGAGTTGAGTATGAAGATATCATTGCCTCCTCAATTAGCGAGTCATCGTCTAGCTTTCACGCATCACCACTCTGGAAGTATAATGGAGACTCGTCTAATGTGCTAGAACTAGAAGATGTTCATATTTAGGGATACCGAATTGTATAGATCCAACCAGTACGCATAGGAGATACCCCAACCAAGTGTTTCAAGAGAAAATCCATCAGATGGGTGAGAGTGGTATGGAGCGAGAAGGATGACAACACTACGAGAGAAGTTGAAGATTTACAAGCAAAGACAAAG
Source organism: Vigna umbellata (assembly GCF_029865625.1). Classification (NCBI taxonomy): domain Eukaryota; kingdom Viridiplantae; phylum Streptophyta; class Magnoliopsida; order Fabales; family Fabaceae; genus Vigna; species Vigna umbellata. The sequence goes on from NC_142172.1 coordinate 19,620,037, forward strand.
TAACTCCGTATACCCTTTAGTATCCCTTAAATTTTCGAGGACGTAAGTGCCGCACACCACTTTGTTGGTTCCATGAAGGAGAGAATGTGCTAAATGGATTTGAACTCATCCAGCAAACTACCGAGAAAGTGAAGTTAATTCAAGAAAGGCTGAAGACGTCACTTAACAGGCAGAAGTCGCGGATAGAAGAAGAAGACCTTTGGAGTTCACTGCAGGAGACCATGTATTTCTTAGACTCAACCTGATCACTGGAGTAGACCAAACCGTTCGTCCAAAGAAGCTATCTCCCAAGTTTGTAGGACCGTACCAAATTTTGAGGAAGATCGGACCAGTGGTGTATGAACTAGCTTTGCCTCCTCAACTATCAAATCTTCATCCAGTCTTCCACGTTTCCCAACTCCGGAAGTACATAGCCAATCCTTTCCATGTTTTAGAACTGGAAAATGTTCCACTTCGTCACGACAGAACGCTAGAATTTGCAACCTGTTCGCGTGGAAGAATGCGAAGGCTGGTGATTTAACTTGGGAAGTGGAGGATGCTATGAAAGATTTGTATTCCCACTTATTTATGGGTAAGTTCTAAATTTTCGAGGACGAAAATTTTTGTAGTTAGGGAGAATGTGAAACCCTTAATAATTAGCATAAATTAACTCTGACACCTCACCACTTAACACGCACCACAATCAATGTTAATCCCATTTAAACCCAACCACTACTCTGATTTCATCTCTGCTGTGCACTGGAAAACGCACCACGTCACACCCTCAGTGCATTAAAAACGCACTAAACTCTGCATGCACACACGCCACTTGTCACGTTGGAAGCTTCCAGTTCAGAGTTGGTATGCAGGTGTCAGCGTGGGAGAAGTTCGTCCAAACGAACGTGAGTTAAACAAAAATCAGATTTCGAAAACTCATTCCCTCACCTGCACCACTCATCTTCTTCCTCAGAAATTACCCTTTCATCTTCTCCAACTTCTCTCTAGAAACCCTAAACTTCTCTCTACTGTTACTCATCCATCTCCTCTCCGTTTAACATTCAGAACCGTAGGAACGTTCGTTCAGCTGTGGACTTCCTTTTGGACCGAACAGAACTGGAATCCAAGCTGGTAAGTTCCCTTCTTTAGTAGCTGACCATTTGGGTTTCATGCGAGACCATACTCTCGGTTCATGCATGGACTGTACCTGAGGATTTTCTGGTTTTGATGTTTAGATCAAGTGGGAGTGGTTAGTGAAACTGAGGGTAGAAAGCTGTAAAAGACGAACCCAACTTTTGCATTAGGGCGTACACTGCTATCCAGGTAAGGGAAGCTTATATGTTTAATTTTTACTACATGATTTTCTGATCTGAAATGTATATATGAAGAGTATGATGATTGAGTAATTATGAATATTATTGATACGGGATATGATTTCTGGTTTGTTCTGAATGTTGATCTGGATACGTATAAAAGGTGTATGAATGTTATAGAGTTAGGATGATTGGATTGATTGAATCTGTCATGAATGAACACTGATATATGTATTATACAGGTTGTGGTTGATTTGATTCAAATGCATGTTGATTTGATTATGTATGAATGGAATATGTTGATTGTATAGTTGGAATGATTCAAATGTTGAAATCTGTATGATTTTAATGTATTAAATCTGGAAGGAAAGTTGTAAAGTTCATAAAGTTGAAATCTGGAAAAATTCTGCTAAAGTTGAAAAATCTGGAATTTACTCTTTCCCACTGATGAAGGACGTTCGTCCCTGTACGGTCTTAAACCGTTCGGCTTTCAGTAAAATTACTTAGATTGGAATTCTTTCATTTGGAAAGAATTCTGCTCGAGAACGAGCGTCCTCAGTTGATGGTCTGAGCGTTCGTCTAGCTCAGCAATGTTTAAATATTTAAGACTTTATAAATAAGTGACGTTCGGCCTTAAGTCGAGCGTTCGTCCTTAATGTCGTTCGACCTTATGTCGAACGTTCGTTCTACAGAGCGTTCATTCTTATACTGAACGTTCGTCCGAACTGGCGCTCGGTCCTATACCGAAGCGTTCGTCTTAAATAGCGCTCGGTGTATATCCAGCGTTCGTTTTAATTCGTGCTCGGTCATTGACCTAGCGTTCGTCCAAAGCAGGGTTCGGTTTCTAACTGAACGCTCGTCCTTATTATTGAATTCTGAGAGAACGTAATTGACGTTCGTCCAAAGTAAATTTCTGAACGTTCGTTCATTGACAGTAAGAGTTGTTTTCTGTACTTTAAATATTCTGGTTATTTATCTAAGTTATTCTGTAAGATGTTTATTTCTCTTGATTCAACCTAAAGTTCTTGTACTCAACATCTTCTAAGTATTATTCTGAACTTCTAAATTCAATCTCATTTAAATTCTTTAAGAATTCTTAACGTCCATCAATGAATAAGAGTTCGTTTCTTTTGTTCAGAAACGTGAAATCAAAGGTTCTGTAATAAGTTCGTTTTATTTGATTAAAGAATGCATGACGTTAATGTTAAGAGAGTGGAACACAGAATGGAAAGATTATAACTATGAAAGGATTTGATGGTTGAACACTATGTGATATGATTATACGATTATGGAATTGAACGAGCGTTCCAGGGAGGAACGTCTCTTATATGATTGAATATTGAATTGGTAAAGTATGACTGTGGTTAGTTAATGCTGGCTTGGTCCATCCTGATATTCCGTGATGCTCATCTTCACGTAGAAGGGGGTAGTCATGTGTGGGAATGGCAGGAGGTCTTCGTATCTCTCACTTAGCAGGGGCGAAGGATTAACCTCAAGTGGAAGCTGATTAGGTATATCCCGGCTACTACACCACTTGGGTGCAAGGACGCCTGTAACTACATGGTTCATACAGTCCGGACGGTCTGTCTTATATATATTTCTATGTTAAATTATATGATTAAGTTACTTGAGGTATGTGTGAATTGAATTATGAACTGTATGTGTGTTGTATTAATTAAACAATATAAGCTTACCCTTGCATTTCCATTGTGTTGTTTACTGTCCATGTATCTCCGTCTTGTCAAAATGCAATGATCATCCGTTGTGGATGTGAGCAGATGGAGGGGCGTCCCTTGAGCAAATGCTGGAAGAAGAAAATTTGGATGAAGCTCATCTGGTGGACGTTGAAGTGAAGGCCGAGCCTTAGAGTGGTTGTTAGTTTAGTACTGTAAATGTTAGTATAGTTTGAACGTTCGGCTAGATGTTTTGTAAGGCCGTTCGTCTTAATTATCTATTCCTCTATAATGACGTACGTTAGTATTTATCTAAGAACGTTCACTCTTGGATTTTCCCTTGTATGCGCTTATGCGCTTTCTTTTGTACTGATGCCGTTCGATTTTAAATCCAGTTTCAATGCAAAGACTGTTTATGTTACTGTTAATTGTAATTAATTCTGAATTATGGTAATTACTGTATTTTGGGATGTTACAAGAGATATCCACGTAAAATAGGTTTAAAAGTTAAAAAATTTAATTTAATTGGTAAAATTTTGATGGACTAACGAATTTATTTATAGATGGTAATCTATTTTGTCACTAGTTTAAATCAATGTCATTCGATTAAGATTTGTGATCAAAATTACATTATTTTTAATTGGTGTGAACATGTTAAAATTTTGACTTAATAATAACTTTTTAACTTTTTAAATTTTCCAAATTTAATAAAATTAATATTTATTATTTACAAAGTTATATAATTCTTTTAAAAAAATATTATAAAACGTATAATTTAGTCATTTACATCAATTTATATATTTTTATGTCCTTTTCATATATTTTATATTGTATTCATTTGTCTTTTTTATTAGTTTCTTATTAAGAGAAATTGATGTAATTTATTTATTATTATAATTATTATAATTTTTATTTATTTTATATGTTAATAATTAAATACAATAATAATTTTAATTTTAGTATTATAAATTATAACATTATATTTATTTAAAAATATTGTATCTATTATTTAATTATTTTTTATTACAATCGGCAAATAATTCAATAAAAACGATCTTTGTTGGATAAAGATAAGTATGATTTTAGAATATTAATTTAATCTAAGAGGTTAGAAAAAAAAATCTGATTTTATAACCACTAGGATTACATCTAGATCTTGTATACTAACATTTATGATATTTATAAGAATTTTGCCTAACAAGGATTTTCACTAAAAAATTAGTTCTTTTATTAAGTGAAATTAATTTTAAACTTTACAAAGTTTGTGGTTTAATTTTTTAATGCATATATATCTATACAAAACATTCAACAAAAGAATTTTATATGACAAACTATAAAAAATAAAAATTTTACACCGATATTAAAAATTCATCCAATCAATAGATTCGAATTTAAAATCTATCCATAATTAATATTTCAAATATTTATATAGATATCAGAATTCAATTATTGAAAAATCGAATTCTCAACTGTGTTACTTTTATAATTTCTATTTTGAAATTTTTTTCATTTTCTTTTAAATAAAAATAATAATAAAAATTTTCTTTTCAACTTTTCAAAATAATAAAATTATATATTTAAAATATACTTATAATTAAAAATTTATTTTAAATAAGTTTTTATAAAATCAATATTTATACATTTATATTTAATTAAAAAAATATTAAATATCATGTAAATTTTGAAAATTATTAAACTTGTAAAATAAATAAAAGAAATAACTAAAAATACATTAAAAATAAATTAATTTAATTTGGGGCTAGCCCCATCCTAATCCTACCCCAGCCCACTTTATGTGGAGCTTTAGTCCCAACCCACTTTATGTGGAGCTTAGGGATTGGAGCTTTTAAAAAATCCGTGTTAAGTGGGCTAGAAAATTGAGGCTTCATTTTAGAAGGGGTCACGGTCAAACCCATGGAATAGAGGCTCAAATGACACCTCTATACATAGGAATGTAATGCAAATGTCAATTGGAGTGGTTCGTGCGAAAGAGCGTTAATGGCCGTAGCAATCCAGAAACTCAAAATCCCTTCTATTTTCTCTGTAATCGCCAAACTCTCATATTCGAGATCACCCCATAACAATCTTCATTATGATTCTTCTGTGGCCGACAACCTCGTCTCCGTCTTCACCCAACAACTCAACGCCGCCGGGCCCGAACTCAACCTCTTCGCTCCCATCCTCACGCCTCCCCTTGTCGAGTCCGTTCTCACGCGCCTCCCCACTTGGAAACTCGCCCTCTCCTTCTTCCAATGGGCCTCCGATCAACACCAGTATGGCTACCGCCATAATTGTTACACATACAATACCATCGCCTCTATCTTCTCCCGCTCCCGCCAAACCACCCATCTCAAAACGGTCGTCAAACAGCTCGTGGAGTCCGCTCCTTGTTCCTTCACGCCCGGTGCCTTGGGCTTCCTCATTCGGTGTTTGGGCGAAGTGGGCCTTGCGCAGGAGGCCCACCACCTGTTCGATGAAATGCGGGTGAAGGGTCTTTGCGTTCCCAATGTTTACTGCTACAACTGCTTGTTGGAGGCTCTGTCCAAGGCCGGGGAGGTTGATTTGGTGGAGGCTAGGTTGGAGGAGATGAAGGGGTTTGGATGGGAATTTGATAAGTTCACGCTAACGCCTGTCGTGCAAGCTTATTGCAAAGCTCGCAGGTTTGATCAGGCTCTGAGGGTTTATGATGGGATGAAGGAAAAGGGTTTGATTGATGCGCGTGTTTGCTCTGTGCTGGCATTGTCGTTTTCCAAGTTGGGGGATGTGGATAAAGCGTTTGAGTTGGTGGAGAGGATGGATGGACAGGGGGTGAGGCTAAGTGAGAAGACTTTCTGTGTTTTGATTCATGGGTTTGTCAAGGAGGATCGGGTTGATAGGGCCCTTCAGTTGTTTGAGAAAATGTGTCGGGTTGGCTTCACTCCTCCTGTTTCATTATTTGATGTTCTTATTGGAGGACTCTGTAAGAGTAATGATGCTCAGAGAGCTCTGAGCTTGCTTTCGGAGATGAAGCAGTTTGGGGTTGCCCCAGATATTGGAATCTTTACGAAGTTAATATCGGCTTTTCCAAACACAAGTGTGATTACCAAGTTGCTGGAAGAGGTTCTGGAAGATAAAGAGGAGAAAATTATCGTTTTGATTTACAATGCTGTTTTGACTTGTTATGTTAATGAGGGACAGGTGGATGAAGCCTGCCGCCTTCTTCAGATGATGATTCAGAGCAAATTCACTGATGTCCAGATGGATGATTTCTTCAAGGACAAGAGATTGGTTTTCCCAAATGCCGCTTCCTTTAGCATCGTGATTGATGGCTTACTCACAAATGGTCAGTTGGACCTCGCTCTAAGTCTTTTCAATGACCTTAAACAATTTGTTGGTAGGCCAAGCGTTTTGATTTACAACAATCTGATCAATGGTCTCTGCGGTTCTGATAGATTGGACGAGAGCCGTGAGCTGTTGAGAGACATGAAAGAATCAGAAATTGAACCAACTCATTTCACTTACAACTCAATTTATGGATGCCTGTGTAAAAGAAAAGATGTCGTAGGAGCTATCGATATGTTGAAAGTGATGCGTGCTTGTGGGCATGAACCGTGGATAAAAAATTCCACCCTTCTTGTGAAAGAACTGTGTGATCGTGGCCGGGCTGTAGAAGCATGCGATTTTCTTGACAGCATGGTTCAGCTAGGTTTCCTTCCTGACATAGTTTCCTATTCTGCAGCAATGGGGGGTTTGATCAAGATTCAAGAAGTGGACCGAGCATTGAACTTGCTCAGGGATTTGTGTTCTCGTGGCCATTGTCCTGATGTGGTGGCTTTTAACATAGTGATCAGAGGGCTCTGCAAGGTCAACCGAGTTGCAGAAGCTGAAAAATTGTTGGATGAGATTGTTGTAAAGGGCCTCTGTCCCTCAGTTGTGACTTACAGTCTGCTTATAGATAGTTGGTGCAAAAGTGGTTCTGTTGATAGGGCGATGTCTCTTCTGTCGAAAATGTCTGAAGAAGACAGGGAGCCCAATGTCGTCACTTACTCAACTTTGGTGGATGGGTTTTGCAGAGAAGAAAGGCCTGATGATGCACTCTTGGTTTGGAAAGAGATGGAAAGAAAAGGTTGTTCTCCTAATCGAGTTGCTTTTATGGCACTTATTTATGGTCTTTGCATTTGCAAGAGGCCATCTGCTGCACTCCATTATTTACGCGAGATGGAACTGAAAGAAATGAAGCCCGACTCCTTCATTTATATTGCATTGCTCAGTGCTTTTCTGTCTGATATGGACTTGGCCTCTGCATTTGAGATTTTTAAGGAGATGGTTTATTCAGGATTTTTCCCAGAATCCCATGATAAAAGTTACCCCGTTGTGATGGATGCAATAGACAAATTTTCCAAGGATCACAGAACATCCTCTGGTATGAAAGTTTTAAGTGAAGAGGGCAAACTTCCTACGCATTGCTTGATAAACGTCGGATTATAAAGGTTAATCAAATTGTTTATGCCACTGCCAAAGGAATGTTACATCGGACAAGTAAAAATTGAAGCATTTGAAAAGAAACAAATGTACACAAAAAGAAAGGTATGTGATGAGTCGATATTTTCTTCACTTCACTTAGTTTATTGTACCAAATTTAATCAGGGAATTGTGCTAAAATGTCCGGTATTTTTCCTTTTTTACTAATTGTGCTTAAATTGACCAGTAATTCTTATTTTAACTAATTTGAATTATCTGAACTAATTATTTTCGTTATTGATTACAAGGAAAATTTTGGAAATGCAAATTGGGACATTTGGAAGAATATTCATCTGCACACTGCCATTTCACTTGGAAGAGGCTACACTTGATTCAATTATTTTTAGAAAAAGATGTGCTAATCCGTTTTGGAGGAAGGAGTTTAATTTTTCTATTGGACTTCTTTGGCTACGGTTTCATCTACACAAAGGCAGCAGCTCCACTCATTCCATTATTTATTCTAGGGCCCGTTGGAAATTTCATTTTGGGAAAGAATAAGTTGGAAGTCTGGTATGCACGGCTGAAAATGGGATGTGGACAATCCACGTTGGAATTCACGGCCACATTTAGTGGAAATTTACGTTGGGAAGTTGTTTCCCTTACCATGTCACGGTTACATATCCTAGGCCCATGGACAAGTTATTTTGATGAAACATTCAGCAAAATATCTTTTTGAATGTGGGAGCCGCCACACCTTTGGCTTGCAACGTGAATTATAATTGAATTGGCAATTGGGAAAAGCAACCAAAGAAGCCCACGGCCATTCATCTTATTCAGCCTTAGTTGGGAATGGAAGACAAGGGCCAACATTGAAGCACACGGCCCACACTTGGAAGTAGCACAGCAACACCACACAGTTTTCGGTCCAGCAAAAAGAAGTGGCAGAAAAGAAAAGGAAGCTTTCATTTTTGGAGAGGGGTGCACACGGGATTCCAGCATTCCAGCACACAGCCACGTCCCATCCAGCAAGCGGTAATTAGGAAAAGAAGCTTTGAAGTCCAGTAGCATCCAGAAGCACATGGTCCAACACGCAATGGGGGTGTCTAGGCTTGGAGCTGGAGGTGACGTCTAGCAAGAGGGAGCTCTCGGATCCAGCATTCCAGCTTGGAAGCACGGAGGTAAGCAAGTCCAGCTTGGGGGAGAAATAAGCAGCTACCGAGAGAAGCCGCCACTCTCTGGTTTTTGGGGGGTTTTTCGTCCAGGAGGAGAGTAGCCACCACCGAAAGGGAGAGTAGAGTTGGAGAGATGGAAGGTTACGGGTGAGGGCTGGGGCACTAGCTGAAGCCGCCACTTACATGTTTTTTTTAGATGGAGCTTTCTTAAAGATTGTTTTGAAGGGGGCCTGGAATGGGAAGCACGGTTATGTGCTCCAGCCGCCACATTTACTGAGTTTTTTTTTCTTTTCCTGAACGTTTGGATTTTGAGAGGAAAAATTGTGAACATTGTTACGGTTGAATGAAAAGCATCTACTTTAATTTTATATTGCTGATTTTACACATTGCCATTTTCATTTGGTTCATGCATTTTCTTTATTGAGGTTTTTAATCTATCCATGAAAGAGTAACGTTGGTGTGCACGGTATCCAGCAGAAGAAGCCTGCACCGTCCATTCCAGAAAAACTCACGGTCTTGCTGCACAGAGGAAAAACAATCCAGCTCTTCACGCTACAGCTCACTGCCACACATGAAGAAGCAAGCAAAGAATGCAGCTCCCATCTAGCACATCTGGCAGCAACGTCCAAATCCAACAAGCTTGAAGAGAAGAGTGTCACGGCCCTGGTCCAGTGTTGGAAACGGAAGAGAAGATGGAAGCTTGTAGAGGAGTAGGAGTAGGGTAGAGGCTTCCTAGTTTTCGGCTCTATGTAATTTTTCCCCCTCCCCCTTGGGGAGGTTTGGGGTTTCTTTTCCATTTCCAGTGATCAATATGATGTGATGTTAGTATAATTTCTTGTTTTCTGTAACGAACTTCAGTGTAATTTCCAGTCTCATTTCAAATTCCGCTTCTGAGCTTCCAGGTTTGTTTACTGTTTTATTTCTGTCGCAGTTTAATTTCCGCCAGTCTCATGCTTTCTGCGATTTTAAATTTCTGCTGATATGATGTTTTACGCTGCTGTTTGAACATTTCATTTTCTCTGATGCACTTTAAATTTTCGTTTTTATTATTCTGCTGCAAATTTCTCCTTCTGTTTTACTGTTTTGAAATCTGAAATTACATTTTCTGCAAGCTGTTTGCTTTTCTGAACCAAAGTTTTCTGAACGTTTACCATTCAGTCATGTTTTCCAGTTTCATTTTCATTGCACTGTGTTGATTTTCGTTTTTACCATTTTGTGATTTTACTGTTTGCACGTTTTTTTTTACTGTTTCGGTTTTCACTGTTTTAATTTATTTTTACTGCAATTTATTTCTTTTGTCCACAACAACAAACTCAAAACCCCCCACTACTTGTTAGAGCTAAGACTGAACCACATTTGGTCGGAGTCACTTCCTAGCACTATACTGCATTCTTTTATGCACAAATTTTGGGTGTGAGTTGATTGTGTTTACACTTGTTCCCCATTGCTCCTCTATTTCTTTTGGTTTATAGCTTCTCATCCATATGTTATCCTCCCATGTCCTTGGCCCCATTACATCCATAAAAGACCTTTTGATTTGAACATGCGTATGTGCTTGAGTGTTGATATTAGAGGCTTGCCAAGTCTGTTGTTGCTTGCTTTTCTTGAGTGCATTGAGTTGAAATTGCTTACCGTAGACACTTGAGAGAAACACTGATAGTGCATCTGTGAGTTTTTGTTACTTTTGATTCACCTCTTGAGCTGATTGATCATTTTGCCATGTCTTGAATTGCTTGGATGATTTCATGAGTATTTGTTTTCTCTGATTGATTTTGTGTTGGATATTGTCTACTTCCTTTCTTGGTCCAGATTCCTTGAGAACTGTGTAATTCTGTTTCTGTCATTGTTAGTCTTTGTTTTTTTTTTGTGTGTGTTGAGTGTTGTGTCACTTCCCTGGATGTCCTCTGAACTATTCCTTGGTCTTGATTTTGCCCAGGAGTGCAAAAGACTAAGTGTGGTCTATTTTGATGAGTCGATATTTTCTTCACTTCACTTAGTTTATTGTACCGAATTTAATCAGGGAATTGTGCTAAAATGTCCGGTATTTTTCCGTTTTTACTAATTGTGCTTAAATTGACCAAAAATTCTTATTTTAATTAATTTGAATTATTTGAGCTAATTATTTTCATTATTAATTGTAGGAAAATTGTTGGATAATATTTGGGACATTTTGGAGGTCAAAAGAAAATGTGACATCAATTTTGTTTAAACTAAAACGTGAGAGGTGTGGATTTACTTTTTGGAGGTGCAACTGAAATTCTGGTCCAGCTTGGCAGCAGCTTGTCACGGAAGAGGGCCTGGTCCAGCAGTGTTCTCCACATTAGAAGAAGAGCTGGCGCGGATGGAAAGCACGTCATCGTCCAGCAATCCACACGGCCCACAAGGGGGAGCGTCCAGCAGATGGCACGCACGGCCTGGTTTGGATTCACGCTTCCAGCAGCTTGGGAGACAGCGCACGTCCAGCACACTCCACACGCACGTCCAGCAGAGTGGATAGCAGCGTCCAGCTGGGGCAGCAACGGACGTCCACGCTGGGTTCACACAGAGACGGCCCATGGGGAGCGTCCAGCAAGCACGGAAGGCACCACGCGTCCATCTTTTGAGCAGCAGCAAGCCCAGCAGAGAGAATACGCACGTCCAGTAAGGATGAAGTGCTACGTCCGCACATGTGACGCACGCGGGCAGCAGCTTTTGAGAGAAGTGGCCAGCAGCTTGGAGAAGAACGCACGTCCAGGAGCAATACGCACGTCCAGTAAGGATGAAGTGCTACGTCCGCACATGTGACGCACGCGGCCAGCAGCTTGGAGAAGAACGCACGTCCAGGAGCAATACGCACGTCCAGCAGCCTTCACGGTCCAGCATCCAAGCAGCAGGGATGAGAAGCTTCTCTTCCTTTCTTCCAATAAAGAAGCGGTGATTATGTTGAGTGAAGGAACACGCGGACAACATCAACACGAACTTGGTCCAACATCAAGGCCCACCATGGCCCAAGGCAGGAGAAGACCTTCAAGCTTGAAGAACCAGCAACACGCAAGAAGCAGGCCCAACAGTTTGGAGGGCTTCATGAGGGTTTAAAAAAGACAAAGGAGTGAAAAGAAAGGGGGTCCTGGAAGGAGGTGTCTCGGCCTGGAGCTGCATCCAGCCGCCACTTTCTGAGTTTTGGTTTTTAGGCTTTTGACTTTGAACGTTTTAGGAGAATGTAGGAGAAAGGTTGTCTTAGCTTGTTCCTGGAAGGAGGTGTCTCGGCCTGGAGCTGCATCCAGCCGCCACTTTCTGAGTTTTGGTTTTTAGGCTTTTGGCTTTGAACGTTTTAGGAGAATGTAGGAGAAAGGGTGTCTTAGCTTGGTGCTGGAAGAAGGTTCTCGGCCTGGAGCTGTAGCGGCCACGGAGGCTTTTCTTTTTCTCACTTAGGAGAATGTAGGAATTTGATGTTTTTGCTTTGAATCAGGAAGATCCGCCACCTTCATTTTGTGTTACTAGGATTTTCTTTCTTTTGTTCTAGAAGCAGCAGGGGAATTGAATTTTCTTTTCTTTCTTTAGAAAATAGCACGCTGACTCATGGGAGAAGAGACGTTACGGTCTGGATGAAATTTTTACAGCATATATATTTTGGCTTTTAAATGGAAGCGGATATTTTATTTTTTTTTTTGCTTAGAAAAATGTAGCGCATTAAATTTGAGAAGGGTGGTGTCACGGCTGGGCTGGAGAGAAAGCACAGGTGCTGATTCATTTTCATGGAGAAATGAAGTGGTGTTGTCACGGGTCCGGAGTTTTGGATGGTGGAAGAAACACACGTGTGCTTAGGGAGAAGGGCTCCTGCTGCCATGTCCACGTGAGATGAGCTCCAAGGGTCCTCTTTCAGATTATTTTAAGGAAAATGATACTTGAACAACCACTTTTGACAACATTTAGACACGCCACACGTGTCTAAATTTGAGTGGTCCAGTTGGAAAAATTAAATGAAAATGAAATATGACGTGGAAAGGGAGTGGTCAGGGTTTGCAGGTCCGCGTTTCAAATTTGAAATTGAATTTGGAACAATTTTAGAGAGAGAAGCGCGAAGGTTCAGAGATAGAGAGTGTAACCTAGAGAGGCCGAACGACTTGGAGAAAGGGAGTTGGAGAGAGAGACGTCCGACGGAGTGCTTGCCGGAGTGTCGCCGGACAACGTTGAAGGCTGTCTGGGAGCTATCGAACCCAGGTCCGCCACAGGTCCGACGTTGGCGAAGGAAGGGAAGACGCCATCGTCTTTCGTCCGGTCCGGCCCAGCGAACTAGGGGCGCGTTGAAGGTCTCGCGTCGTCCCACCTGCTTCCGTCCCTGTCCCGGAGTGCCGGCGGAGTGCCGCCGGAGCATCGCCAGAGTGTCGCCGGAGTGTGGAATGTTCGGTGGACCAAAAAGAGGGGTTTTCCGGGTTGTCAGTCCCACCCACACCTTTATCTTCGTCTGTGTTCCAACCGCCGTACCTCGTGCTGAGTGAAGGTTCGTTTTTTTTTTTTTATTTTAGTGGAATGAAGGTTTCGTACATGCATGATGTTGTTTGTGGATGGTTTTGCTTATGTATGAAATGTCTCCCAAGTGGATTTTGTTGTGTTACTGATTTGTATACTTGTTGTTTGCTTAATCTTACATTGTTGTTGTAATTTTTTTCGATTGGTAGTAATGGACTGCGTTGGCCTTGCTGTGAAAAAAAACAAGCCACCTCAAAATGAGAGTGGTGAACCTAGTTGGCCTTGCTGTGAAAAAACTTGAACCCAATTACCCAGTTCATTCGGCTTTGGTACGAGTTATGTTGGTGAACCCAGTGTCCTAGAAAATGTATTTTTATGTGACACGAATTTGTTAAAAAAAATGTTAAGAAATTGTTCCCAGATTACTTAGAAGTAGCTCAAACGAGGGAAAACAAACAAGGCACCCCAAAATGAGAGTGGTGGACGTAATTGGTCTTGGTGTGCAAAAATTGGAACCCAGGTACCCACATATTCTGCCTAAGGTACCAGTTATGTTCCTGTTCCATGAGTGTTAGAAAATGTATTTTTATGTGGCACGAATTTGTTAAAAAAATGTTAAGAAATTGTTCCCAGATAACGTACAAGTAGATCAAATGAGGGAAAATAAAGAAGGCACCCCAAAATTAGTGTGGTGGTCGTTGTTGGCCTCGGTGTGCTAAAACTTGAACCCAGGTACCCAGTTAATTTGCCTTAGGTACCAGTTCTGTTCCTGTACCATGAGTCTTACAAAATGTATTTTTATGTGGCATGAATGATATGAATTAATAAATTAGTATTATTTTTTTGTTCTCTTTTTGGTTGTCTTTTAACAAATGCTGACAATGTTTGTTATCATTTCCATTTTGTTCTTTTACTTGATTGTGTTGGTGTAATTTAATTTAACTTTTTGTGTTGGTGTAGTGTCATGGAGGAACTTGGTGAACAAAGTAAAGGACGTGATAGAAGGAAGATGGTATGCAGGATTCGTACTCAATTAAGCGCGACCGTCCGCCCTATACATCGAGCCGTTCGTCCTCTTCAACGGGTGACCATTCATCCTCTATCCTTAGCGCCGTTCGTCCTCTACCCTGCGCAACAGGTCTTTGTTGGCCAACATCGAGACCGTTCGTCCTCTTCACTGGGAGACCGTTCGTCCTCTACCGTGCACTACTGTTTTACGTTCAGTTCCTTCCACCTGCATGCAACCGTTCGTCCTTTATTGAATAATATCACAGACGTTCGGCCGTTCGTCCTCAACCGTTCCGCCGTGCCGTCTTATTGACGTTCGGCAATTCTCAGTCTCAAGCGTTCCTTCGTTCGACCGTTCAGCCACTCAGGTAGCGAGCGTTCGGTCTTGACTTATTGGTGTTGAGTTTAATATGGCGTTCGGTTTTGAGACTTTTAACGTTCGGTTTGATGTTGAACGCTCGGACTTGATGTTGAACGTTCGGTCATGATGTTGAACGTTCGGTCTTGATGTTGAACGTTCGGTCTTTTGTTGTTTAACTTCCGGTCATATTATGTGTTAGAGAACGTTCGGTCATGCTTATTCTTAGTGAACGTTCGGTCATGATGTTTATTCTTAGTGAACGTTCGGTCATGATTTTTATTCGTAGTGAACGTTCGGTCTTGATTGAGCGTTCGCCCAAACAGTAATTTGTTTTAAAATGGTCGTTCGTCATTCTATCGTTCGTCCTGACCCTCATCACTTCTTACCGCTCGTCCTGATCGTTCCCCCATGTATGCCGCTCGTCCTGATCGTTCCCCATGTCTGCCGCTCGTCCTAATCATTCTCCCTCTTCTACCGTTCGTCCTGACACTCCTCACTTATTACCGCTCGTCCTTTTCACTATCCCCTCTCGCCTTGGTCGCTCCCCTTTGTTTAGGGCCCAGAAATGATTCCCACTATCTTCCACTAATGATTCCCACTTCACCAACCCTCCAATTATGTCTACCAAATTATTCCAATGGTCCCCCAATCAAAGCTACCGACAGTTTCATCCAATGAGGCTTGCCGACAATTTTGAGTCTTCTGCCGATTTAAGGAGTGCACTTCGTCTTGGGGGGACAGGACTGAACGGCCAACATCTATCTCTTCCCCACAGCTCACGATCAGATCAATATCCTCTTCCTGATACCACCTCTAGGATTCATCTTCAACCTATCCTCACCCTCCAATACCTCACGGCCAACACCCTTAACCTCAACAAATCACTTCCTTTTCACTCCCAACTCCATTGCCTTCAACCCTTCATCCATTACTTTCAGCTCCATACACCGTCTCCAACACCTATAATCTTCATCCCATCTCTTCCTCATCACTCACGGCCAACACCACCATATTCACTCCAAAACTTCCTTTTCATACCCAACTTCAACTTCATCTTTCAACTGTCAAAAACCCCCAACCATCAGACTCTCACTAGCTATCACGATTCATCCTTCACTTTTGCCAATAATCACAAAGAATCCAACAATTCAAAAAGAAGAAGGAAGGAATCAAAAAACTGGAATACTAAAGAGTACATTGAAGGCAATCGTCGGCGACATTGCTGGCATTGTTCCAGAATGAGAAGGTTTATCTCGCGTGAAGAGAAGGGAGTGAAGACGGAGGCCAAAACTGCTCCGACGATGGAGGTTCGAGCGGCGGCATCGCAGTCCACGCTTCGCGGTGTCCGAGCTTGCCTCACGAACGCATGGAGGGTGCGGCGGTGCTCCCAGCATGGGTGATGACGCCGACGACTTTCTCGGTCGGCCACGGGGATGTGCGGCGGGCTGGTCGAAGATGGTGGTCACCGTTGGTGGTGAAGAAGTAGCTCCCGTTCCCATTTGTTTCATGTTTCTAGATGAGAAAGAAGACCTTAGTGGTTTCTGATTGAAGAGGATAAAAGAGGTATTGGGCCTGGACCAGCAAGTGTCATCCCAATATTTCAATTGCACCCCTTCCATTCGGGCTTAAGCCCATTTTGTGCAAATAACATAAAATAAAAAAACAAAAAGAAGAAGAATTGGACCTGGGCACACATTTCGGGATGCACCTCCATTTTTCATCCTTACACCCCTGACAGACACGGAGAAGAGAGTATTGGCCCAAACAAAGGAGCTTCAATTTTATTCGGCACCTCTGGTTTTTATCTCCGTACCTCTATTCCTGTTGAGTTATTCTCTTGTTTTATTTTTATGTTTTTTTTTCTTTCTTTTTATTAACTTTTTATTACATGTAACCCCCTTGTAAGATAACCCCACCCCTTTGTTTTAGTGGACTTGTTCGCTTCGTTTTATATAAAATTTTCAAAAAAGAAAAAATAAAAAATATATAAAACTTAAGAAAAAAATACGTGTAATAAATATTGGTATGAGTACTTGTGCGATCGTACGCATAGGCCTAGTACTTATTACCCAAAATATTGGTATGAGTACTTGTGCGATCGTACGCATCAGCCTAGTGCTCATTACGCAAAAATTTAAATATTATACAAAAAATACCAAAAAAATATATAAAATCTTCAAAAACCAAAAACATCAACATTTTCAAACAACAAACAGTCTTGCTAGCCAGAACTACGTGATCCTTGATTCTCCATCAAAAGTGGAGATACGTAGGAGCAAGGCCAGTCCTTGTCAGGTTCACTTTCCCAAAAATCCAAAGTCATTTTCTCAAACAAATTTCTCAAACAAATTTTAAAGCAGTTTTCTAAAAGAACTACGGAAAACTGATTTCTCATTCTTAATGAGAATACGTAGGAGCAAGGTCAATCCTTGTCGGGCCCAAAAAACTAAAAAATATATTTTGTTTATTTATAGTTTTATTTTAAGGGATAGTTAAACATTTTGAAAACCACATTCATATTCGTGTATTTAGTTAAAGGTACTGCCTTAGGGCAGGCGTTGTAGGGTGCTAACACCTTCCCTACACGTAATCGACTCCCGAACCAATAATCTCAGTTTCGCAGACCATGCCTTATCATTTTATGGTTTTTCCGTAGTTTTCCAGAATAAACTATGGTGGCGACTCCAAATCTCTTTTTCAAAACCCCGCGCGTTCTTTTTTCGGGTCGTCGTCCCGTCGCGATCCCGGTTGCGACATTAACAAAGATAAAATGAAAGCTGGATAAAAAATACACATGATTTGTGATTACTTGTATGATGATATTATGTTTCTGGACGTTAAATTTTGTAAAAAGGAAAGCCCATGGGCTGGCCCTGGCCTATAGGGCTTTAGGGATTTTTAGCCTTGTGGGCTTTTTTAATAAAGAGTTTTTTTGGCCTTGTGGGCTGTTTTGGCCCCAACCCACATGGGCTAGGGCCAAATCTTATTAAAGGGGCTCATTTGACAGCTCTACCTATGTACATCTTTGACGTCAAAAAGAGAAAAATGATTACATGTTTATCCTAAAAACAATGTAATAGGCTTTTGTAAGTATACAGGCAAATTTAAAATAAAAATTATGGATTTAGAAAAAAAAATTTAAAATTATACAGGATTTTGTAAGTATATAAAAGTCTGTCTCCCACCACTTCATTTTGACACATTATTAAAGATGAAATCGTCCTTTTCAAAAACGATTTTAAAGTATAATCGATTATCACACATATTTTTATTAAAAATTAATAAAAATATTAAAATTGCAGGATTGACGACTTCTATAATGTATCCCACATTTTTACTTTTCTATTTTTTTATTTCTTTATTAATTAAAATGATGATTTATAATTTGTAACTAATGTATTTAAATATATTTAAAATAATGTAAATTATATTTAATTAATAATTATTTTTTTAATATTATTAAATAAATAAATTTTATA
Organism: Vigna umbellata; assembly: GCF_029865625.1. Classification (NCBI taxonomy): domain Eukaryota; kingdom Viridiplantae; phylum Streptophyta; class Magnoliopsida; order Fabales; family Fabaceae; genus Vigna; species Vigna umbellata. The sequence goes on from NC_142172.1 coordinate 19,637,908, forward strand.
ATTTTAATTACTTTTATAATTAAATTAAAATTTTTATAAAAATTTTAATTAAATAATTTATAACCATAATTATTGTAATTATGTAATTGAAAACACTTTATAAGAAGTTTAATTTAATTACAATAATAATTAAAACTATGAAATTTATTCATTTAATAATATAAAAACTTTAATTGTTAGTTAGATATAATTTATATTGTTTTAAATACATTAAAAATATTATTTATAAATTATAAATCTTTTTAATTAATAAAGAAATTAAAAAATAAAAAAAGTAAAAGTGTGGGGTGCACGACTTCAATAGGAGAAGTCCTCTAACCCTTACAATTTTAATATTTTTATTAATTTATAATGAAAAGAGGTGTGGTAATTGATTAAAGGCCTGATAATCGATTATCACGCCTTAAAATCTTTTTTGGATGCACGACTTCACCTTTGATCACTGTTCGTGCAAGTGGTGTGATTTCTTCATTTGAAATCGTCTAGGCCTTCCACGACTTGCCTAGATCTGTAATTTCAAAAGTTTTTGCCTAGATTGGTAAATTTTTGTTTAAATTTGCCTATATACTTAAAAAAAACCAATGTGATAACCATTAAACAAATGTTGAAGAAAAATATATACATGTATGGGATGTGTCGCAACCGGAATCGCGACGGGAGGACGACTCGAAAAAAGATAACGGGTTTGAAAAAGAGATTTAGAGTCGCCACCATAGTTTATTCTGGAAAACTACGGAAAAACCATAAAATGATAAGGCATGGTCTACAAGAACCAGATTCTAGGTTCGGGAGTCGGTTACGTGTAGGGAAGGTATTAGCACCCTACAATGCCTGCCCTAAGGCAGTACCTTTAACTAAATACACGAATATGATGTGGTTTTCAAAATGTTTAAATATTCCCTAAAATAAAAATCTAAAGAAACAAAATATATTTTTTAATTTTTTGTGCCCGACAAGGATTGACCTTGTTCCTACGTATTCTCATTTAGAATGAGAAATCAGGGTTACGTATTTCTTTTAGAAACTGCTTGAAAAGTTTGAGGAATTGTTCGAGCAATTTGTTATGGATAAATTTGGATTTTTGGGAAAGTGAACCTGACAAGGACTGGTCTTGCTCCTACTTATCTCCATTTTTTATGGAGAATCAAGGATCACGTAGTTCTGGCCAGAAATATTGTTTCTTGTTTGAAAATATGGATGTTTTTAGTTTTTGAAGATTTTATATTTTTTTTTGTGTTTTATATAAGAAAGGAAAAAATGTTTTAGCACAAGGACGATGCGAGGGATCACACGTGTGCTTAACATTTAAAACATATTATTTTTTTTTTAATTTTTATGTAAAACGACAAAAACAAGTGTAATGGATATAAATAAAGTAAAGGGGTGGAGTTATCATACAAGGGGTTACATGCAATAAAAACCAACTAATAAAAAGAAAACAAATAATAAAAAAACGAGAGGACATCCCAATAGGAATAGGGGTGCAGAGATGAAACCAGAAGTGTGGAAAAAAATTGAAGCTCTTTTGTTTGGGCCAAAACCCCTCTTTTTTTTGCTATCTGTCAGGGGTGTGAGGATGAAATTTGGAGATGTCATTGAGTATTTGCTGGTCCAGGCCCAATACCTCTTCTATCTTCTTCAATTAGAAACCACTAGGGTTTTCTTTCTCATCCAGGAACGTGAAACAAATGGGAACGGGAGCTGCTTCTTCATCATCCATGGCAGCCATAGTCCAGCCCGCCGTGCGTCCTCGTGGCCGGCCGAGAAAGTCACCTCGAGAAGAAGAATGTGGAGGGACAACAATTATATTTAGTATGATATGGACAATTTTAGGACAATTACTTCAATATATATTTTTATTTTATTTTATTATGTCAAGTAACTTTAAAATATCGGGATAAATATATAAATAAAAAGATCAAATATAAACAAGCTGTAACAAATTGAAAATACAATTCCAAACATCTTTAGAACTTAAACAGGAAGAAATAACAAAATCAATATTAATTATAGTTTACCATTGATAATTTATTTTATTACAATACATCTATGAAAACTCTAGAGTCTAGATTGACTTTTTTTAATGGAATGAATGGCGTTAAATTGGCCAGTTTTTTATAGGATAACTCTCATGATTATTGTGGATGTTTTTCTCTACTATATCTCAATTTCGGAGAATGCAAATATGAGGGGATTCCGAACACTGGAGTTATACACTACTATCGCAATGAAGAGGGAAGCACGTGTTTATATAACTTAAAATTACATTACGTGTATTGATTTTTAAAATTACACTACGTGGTGATGATGGAAGATTAAAGTGTTTTAAATACTCTAAATCAGTTCAGCAAATCAATCAAATTCTAAGAAAATGTGTTTTAAATGTTATATAAATTAATCCAATAAGACAATCAAATTTTAACAAAACATAGTTAGAATACTTCTACAACTCTAGTATATCTTTTTCTTCTGAGTTACGTTACTCTATCGGAAAATCTAGTTGTCACGTGGAACACGGTAGCTTAACTCATGACTTCAGTGACAAGAAAATGACTCTAGTAATCTCTCTAAATTATTTAATCTAATCTATTTTGCCAATCCATTTTCAAATTCAGACATGTAATAGTTCCTCAAATTTCAAAATTTCCCAGTTTAAGCTCACCATCAGTTGAATATCCATGCTAGATAAAGGAAAGGACAATTTTTTTTTACTTTCAAATTAAAAAGTAATAAACGTCTACTAGAGGAAGAAAATGAAATGGGAAAAATCACATTTACATGAAGTATTATAAAAAAAAAATATAACAGAAAATTCGCCACTGTGTGTATCTTAAAAAATTTCGAGCTCTCGTTGTGTTTGTCCAAGAGAAAACCAAATATCAATACATTGTAAACGATTTCGCATGACTACCGGAAGAACAACATAGCGCTCCTTTGATCAGCTGTTATGTCTCTTTTTCTCTTGTATTCTCTTAGGATCCAAATCAAGTAACGTGTATCTTTGAAAATTTCGGAGCTCAAGTTCTTTTTGTAGGCAAATTATCTAAGAGTCGCATACGTTTCTTTTTGTGTACATTTGTTTCTTTTCAAATGCTTCAATTTTTACTTGTCCGATGTAACATTCCTTTGGCAGTGGCATAAACAATTTGATTAACCTTTATAATCCGACGTTTATTAAGCAATGCGTAGGAAGTTTGCCCTCTTCACTTAAAACTTTCATACCAGAGGATGTTCTGTGATCCTTGGAAAATTTGTCTATTGCATCCATCACAACGGGGTAACTTTTATCATGGGATTCTGGGAAAAATCCTGAATAAACCATCTCCTTAAAAATCTCAAATGCAGAGGCCAAGTCCATATCAGACAGAAAAGCACTGAGCAATGCAGTATAAATGAACGAGTCGGGCTTCATTTCTTTCTGTTCCATCTCGTGTAAATAATGGAGTGCAGCAGATGGCCTCTTGCAAATGCAAAGACCATAAATAAGTGCCATAAAAGCAACTCGATTAGGAGAACAACCTTTTCTTTCCATCTCTTTCCAAACCAAGAGTGCATCATCAGGCCTTTCTTCTCTGCAAAACCCATCCACCAAAGTTGAGTAAGTGACGACATTGGGCTCCCTGTCTTCTTCAGTCATTTTCGACAGAAGAGACATCGCCCTATCAACAGAACCACTTTTGCACCAACTATCTATAAGCAGACTGTAAGTCACAACTGAGGGACAGAGGCCCTTTACAACAATCTCATCCAACAATTTTTCAGCTTCTGCAACTCGGTTGACCTTGCAGAGCCCTCTGATCACTATGTTAAAAGCCATCACATCAAGACAATGGCCACGAGAACACAAATCCCTGAGCAAGTTCAATGCTCGGTCCACTTCTTGAATCTTGATCAAACCCCCCATTGTTGCATAATAGGAAACTGATAACACTCTAGATTTACATATTTTTCTCTGTTAAAAATCATTTCTTAGATTTCTTTAGTTTTTAATTTCTTAGAATTAGGTTAGTTTTATGTTTTTCTCTTAATCCTTTAGTTTTATAAAATTCTAGTTAAAATTAGGTTTTTAGGGGTAATTTTTAGCATTTGTAAATAATTAGGATATTAATATTTTTTTAGAGAAAATCTTCTAATGAAAATCTTTTTTCTTTACTTTTTCTTTTAATTTTTGAATTGCAGAAATATTTCTTTTATTTTTTTTGGGCATTAATTCATTTTCTTCTTATTGCAGAAAGGTCCTAAAAATTGGGTTACAGATGCAAAGCAATTGGGCCGTTGGTGCAATGTACAATGAAAGGCATTTGGGTTGGATTGGGTGCTCAAATTGCTGGAAACTACTACTGGAACGCTGCTATTGCAAGCATTGGAATGGACTGGCTGCACATTTTAATTGGAGTGCTGATTTCACAATGGATTGGCTGCTGATTGGAAGCCCACTTAATCAAAACGCTACAGCTAAACTTGAGTGAAACGACTGCGTTTTGGGAGGACTGTTGCTGTAAACGCTGGTGGGCTGAAATCCAATTAGTGATGTGGTGCGTTTTGGTGCACTGTTGCCTTAGGGGTTCTTTGCTGGAGCACTTCATTTGGAGAAAGGGAAAGCAAAACCCAAAGCTAGGGCAGAGTGAGAGCTGAAGAAGAGGAACACATCACTTACCTGAGGTTCGTGCCACTCCACCGAAGTTGCACACGTGTTGAAGAAGATGACCAGTGTGAAAGAAGAGCTGACCGGAGCTGCCACGTGAGAGCTCGAAGCGTCACAGCAAGGTTCTCCATCTCCCATTTTTTTCTTATTCCCCTTTCCTTTTCCCTCTTTCGTTTTCTTTTGTTTTTCTGACCCTATAAAAAGGCTTTCACCTTGTAAACATATACTTTTGCACACTTTGAGATACATTTTCTGTTCATAGTTCTAAGCTCTGTAGATTAGGGTTATTTTCCACTTTCTATAGAGTAGGATTCCGTTCTCTTTGCTTTTAGAGCGCACATCACGGTGGTGACAGCCGCCGTGACTCTGATTGAGCATGTATTCGGTACAATTTTTGTAATTTTTCTTTTCTCGTTAATAATACAGTTTGTTCTTGATGTTTCACATGTTCAGTGTTTTGATATTCTGTTATGTTTCGTGCTTGTGTGTTTCTTGTGTTGTTTCAATGAATAAACGAATTGGACTGTGATTCTTTGCATTCTATATTTCCTTTTGGAATCAAATGACTCTATTTTGAGCATTCACTTTCGAGATGTCTTCTCGAGCCAAAGATGAGTCCAGTAAATAAAAACTCATTCAGTTTTGTGTTTTTATTCTTTTTCTTCTGTTATTTTTGTATGTGATTTTAAATCTGGAATTGAATTTTATTTGAGATTTGTGAAGGAAAATATCCGCATTTCTACATCTGTTTTGGATGTAATGTGACTCCATAGTGAGCATGACTTATCAAGAGGTCTTCTTGAGAGATGTTAAGCTTCATAATTGTCAGATTAAATTCAATTTCAGTGTTGTTATATTGTTCTTGTTTTGTTTCAATTATGATTTCTGCTCCTATTTTCTATTCGATGATATATAGATTAGGTTCAGTTTTAGTTTTGTTTTCCTTGTGCTGTTAACTGTTAGCATTCATAGGTTAGTTTTAATTGCATTCAGTTCTCATTTTAGTTTAGGTTCTGTTCTGTTATACATAGATTCTATAGTTTAGTTTAGGTTTTATTTTCTTGCATTTTATTTTTCTTGTTTTCTTTTTAAAACAGTTTTCGTTTCTTTACTGTTTTCTTTTAAATTTTCTTTGTTTTAATTCCGTTTCCCCACCTGTGAGTTAGTAGTTAGTAAATAAAATACAAGAATTAATTCTACACTTTAAGCTTAATTTTAGCCGAGTCTTTGGATTGATACCTAGGTTGTCCCTATACTTCATTAGTGGGGAAACTTAGTTTGTTCTGATTTTAGGCGAAAAAAAATCAGTTTAACAAATGGCGCCGTTGCCGGGACTCGGCGAGTTAAGTCTTAGAGTGTTAAGTTAGTCTTGTTTAGGTTTGTTTTCTTGATTTTATTTCTGTTTTGTGTTCATATATGTTCCTTTTTAGTTTAGGATCTGTTTGTTTTGTTTTCATTTTTGTATATTAGGATCTGTTCTGCAGAGTAGAAATTGTGAATATAGCTTGTATAGATTTTCTTTTCTTTCAATTCTTTTGTTGAATTCTGTGATAGAGGCTTTATTGGTCTGATTGGTTTTTATCTTGTGAGCAATTGTTAAGCATGGATCACTCCTCTGCATATGGTAATTTCTCATTTCCTTATAATGCTCAACCACCAAGATTTGACATGTTTTATGAGCCTATTCCTGAGGTTTTTATGCAGCCAGCCAATCAAGCTTTCCAGCAGCAACCACCACATTGTTTTCAACCATATCATGAGCAACCACCCTTGCAAGTGCAGCAGCAGCTGCCACACGTATACTGGGACCAATATGCTGAACCAGAGCAAGAGAATTTCCTGTCGGAACAGCCACGGCAGCCATCTTTTTTCCATTATGATGCACCAGAGCAAGAGGAATTCCAATCAGTACAGCCATGGCAAGATCCATTATGTGATCAGCAGCAGGGGATTCCAGCATCTGAACTTCAAGGACTGACTACTCAAGTGGTTCAGTTAGCTGCTGCTGTCAACAAGCTGATTGAGAGAGTTGAAGGAGAGAAAGAGGCATCAACCAATGAAGCACCACTAATGGTAGCTGCTGCCGCAGAGTTTCAAGAGATTGAGTGTCCAACCACCTCTGTAACTGTATACTCTAATCCTTCATTCATTGATTCACATTCTACTTTAAATTTTGATGATGATAATTCCAATTCTCTGATGAGTGATGATTGTATGAGTGCATCTGTTGATATTTCTGAATGTGTATGTGAACCTTATGACCATAATTACACTGATACTCATTTTGAAAAGCTAGTTGATGGTTTTAGGGAGTTGGCTGTGATTCATGATTGTAATAGTTTTGTTGTTGTTCCTATATCTGATTTTACCACTGCTAGTGCTCAATTAAGTGAAAATGTGTATTATGATGGTGATAGTATTGAACCTCATTCTTGTTTCAAGGAAATTGATTGTACTGCTGATTTAAAAGTTGAATCTACTGTGTTGAAAGTACAAACTGATTTCAGAAAGTCCAAAGAGTATTTGAAAAAAATGAGGGAAGCTGCTGACCATGTTTTGGTGCTTCAGTACTATGAAATGGATTTTGATGCTGATGTGTGTGAGCCTGAAAATGATTTCAATGTGTTTGATCATATGCATGATGTGCCTGTAGAAGTTGTTGATTTTAGTCCTTGCTTTGATCATTCTAATATCATAAAATTAGCATTTTCCATTGATAGAGTTCATATACCTGCATCTACTGCTTTTTATGATTGCACAGATTTAAATGCACTTCTTGATGATGAATCAGATGCTCATGATGATAGATATGTAGTTTTTGATGATGTGAAAGTTGATATGGTTGATTTTGAAAATGCTTGTGCTGATTTAGGATTAGAACTTGAACTTGAGTTTGCTGGGTTCTTAAACTCTTTAGAACTGAGTAATGAAAAACTCACTGGTTGTACATGCCTTGGGGGTGGTTGTGAAATTTGTGAAGAAATCAGTTCTGCCATATGTTCTGCTTCTAACTATTTTGCAGGTGCCAAGGAAGAGATCATTATGTTCAAGCTGGATGGAAATGACCCTGATGAGGTAGCTAGTGATCAGAGAACACAGGTTTATTCTGAACTTAGCATTCCCATAGAGTTCTCTAAGGTTCAATATGAATTTAATGCTTTGGATCTGTTTAAAGTTGAACCCATACAACCTACTCTAGATTATGTTCCTGTTATGCCTGCACACACTCATATTTTAGATTCAGCCTTTTCCATTGAAAATATTGACATGCCTTATGCTGTTTCAGAGTTATGCACTGGTTTTGACATTATTCCAGTTGATGATAGCTTCACAGTAGGTGTTCATTTAGCTGCTGATTTGATAGATGCTAGTGAGGTCATTTTTGAGGAACCAGTCCAGGTTGAATCTGACTTTAATCCTTCTACTGGTATAGCTGAAATGCACACTCGTTTTCATGTCTTGCATGCTTTACCTGATGTGCCTGATACTTCTAAGCATTTTAAATTGCTTGATGAAATTTCTGTTGTGCATAATGTAAAGATACCTACTGATAGGTGCTCTGAATTTAAGTCATTGTTTTCTGATAACCTGTTTGAGAACCTGCTGAATGACTGTAATGTAAATACACAGGTTATGATGGAGACACATGCTGACTTCGAATTCAGTGATGGCATTGCAGAATTAAACAAAGAGGAAGCTGTAGAGACAAAGGCAACCCTGGTGGAGGCAATAGATGGTGTCAATATTGCTAAAGGAGTCTTGAACGTGCAGAAGCAATTGAAAAATTTGAATGGAGAACTGCAGTTACTGCAACAAATGCCTAAGCAGGAGAACTTCAATGCAGCCATGGAGACAATACACAAAGGAGCTGAGCACAATGGAGAAAATCCAATAAGCTCTTTCTTTTCCCTTCTTTTAAATAGTAGTTACAGGTCTTTTATAGTAGTTTACATAGCTTTAAGTAGCATAATAAATAGTAGGATAGATAATATGTTGTTTTTCATAAAAATAAAACGAATTAACTTTGATTTGTGGCCAATCTGAATAAGTTCTTTTCCTCTTTAGTTTTATAGTTTTACTTTTTAGTCTTGTTTCTATTCTTGTTCAGTTGTTGTTCTTTTTGTGTTTTTCAGTTTCTATTCTTGTACATATTTGTTGCTGTTTGATTTGAGTATGTTTTTGTTGATTAGAAAACCTTACTCACTCACACATTGAGGGCAATGTGCCTCTTAAGTGTGGGGGTGAGGGGTTGTAGTTAAAATTTTTGCTTTTACTTTGATAGATGTGTTTAGTATCTGTTTTAGTAATAAAATAGGGGTATTTTTTTTCTGAACTGTTTTTCTCTTAGTTTAGGTCTGGTTTGGTTTATAAATCCCTAGAGTAGTTTACTATTCTTTCTTTAGTCTGTAAATACTTACTCTTGTTACTGATCTGTTTTAGTTTAGTTGTTAGTTTTGTTGATAATAGTTCTTAGGTCTTTTAAAGTTCATTCATTTTCTGGTTTATGTTGTTTTAGCTTAGGTTCTTTTACTGTTTTTTTTTGTTAAAGAACTTCTTTTAGGTCCCTTTTTCTTTGCTTATTTCTATTATTTTCTCCTCCTTTGTAGTTACTTGTTCTGTTTTAAGCTCTTGATTAGTTTCATGCTTTGTTTCAAGTTTTCAATTAGGATTTTCTTTTCATAATTAGTTTCTATTTTCTTTCTGCTACTGTTTGTAAAATTTTCTGAATTTAGTTTGTCAATACTTAGTTTTTTATGCTTTTAGAATATGTTTTAGGCTGTAGGATTAGACTTTATTTTTGCTTATAGTTTCTGTAATTAGAATTCATATTAGAATTTCCTTTCTCTGCTTATATTCTTGCCTTCTATTTCACGAATTAGATACTCTTTAATTTCTGTTTTAGCATTTGTTTCAGTTTTATTTTACCTTATAGGTTCTGTTCTGAGATTTTAATTTCTGAGTCCTGTTCTGGTTTTCAGTAATTTTCTAGGATCTCTTCCATTCATTGTTACTGTTATGATTTTCTTAGTTTTTTTTCTCTCTTTTAAATTCGAGTCTGTTTTAGTTTAGCTAGGTTCAGAGTTAACTCTTTGATTGTTTTTTCCTTTTACTGTCTTTCTGTTCTAGAAGCGTTTTAGATGGGAGTTGGTTTAGGTTATGTTTAGAGTTCTTTCTTTCTTCTTTTGCTGTTTTCTTTCCAGACTTGTAATTAGGATTTGTTAGCTTAATATCATTCTGCTTTAGATGTCTCTTTTGCTGTTTTACTTTGTAGAGCTTTAGTTGAGATTCTTTCTGGTTGCATTCTGTTTAGTTTTACTTTGTCTAGGTTGTAAATAGCTTTAGGTAATGTTGTGCAGGTATTTCTAGATTCTATTTCACATTTTACTTAACTTTTTGCTGACTTACTTAACTTCTTAGCTTTATTTCTTTAAGATAGATTGCCAATAGTGTCTTTAGCTCTAGATTTGAGTAGATGTAGCTCTAGCAGTAGTTTTTGCAGTTAGTTCAGTCTAAATAAGCAGGTTTTGCATGATAGAGAGTAGCAATTCCATTTTTTACAAATCTTTAACCCTGGAGAGTTTTGGGCCAATTTTTTCTTTCTAGTGTGAATGCATGCATGTATAGTCATAGTTCTGATTTTGTATTAATTCTCTTTGATGTGCTTGATCTTGGTAGAACTTAAGAAATGATGTAGGCCTTCTTTCTTCTTCCCATTCACATTTCTTTCCATTGTACCCTCATTTGAGCCTTAGCCTTTTTCTTTGCTTTCCATCCATTATAAACCATTTCCCCCATCAATAAACAACCTTGAGAGATGTGTGAGAAGTAAGGAGAATTTAGAACTCAGAAAGCAGAAAAGAGTAAGGTCAGAGGTGAGATTGAAAAGAAAAGAGCTCTAAAAAGAAAAAAAATCTAATCTGAAAAATAGAAGAAAAAGGTCTGGAAAAGAGAAAAAGAGAAAATTGATTGAGAAAAAGACCTGAGAAAAAAAAAAAAGAGATTATGGCCAAGAAAAGAATGCAATACCTGCAGTGAGTTCTATTTGTCCTCTTTCACATTTCTCTTATCCATTCCGGTTTCTGCTTTTATTTCCCATACATCTAGCCTTTCCATCCTCCATTACATTACAAGCCATGAAAGTCCTAGTGATCTAGAGTTATCTTGATTGAAGCAGTGTCAATTAGAATTTTTCCAAAGTTGTGAATTGTGGTCTATCATGTTATGTGGAGTGAAACACAGGCTGACCTAAGTACTTGAGTGCTTTGAGAGAAACACTTTATCCTGTGAGGTTGAATTTGGGCTGCTACTTCTCTGAATTGTATCTTTCTGTTTGGTTTGGTCGAATTTAACTGTTGTTTACTTGCTAGAGTTACTGAAACTTAGATTTAGAGTTGGTGATTCTGTTTGTGCAGTTCTGATTAGAGAAAAATAGCTGGTAGTTGTGTAATTAGCAGAGTTGAGTTGAATGTGATAAGAGTCTAGTGTTCCTTGTTGTGTGTCTTTAGTCTTTTCTTTTTAGATAGAGTCTCTTGCTTTTGCCTTTTATTTTTAGTTGTCCCTGCCCAGGAGGGCAGTTGTCTAAGTGTGGGGGTGTGATAACACTCTAGATTTACATATTTTTCTCTGTTAAAAATCATTTCTTAGATTTCTTTAGTTTTTAATTTCTTAGAATTAGGCTAGTTTTATGTTTTTCTCTTAATCCTTTAGTTTTATAAAATTCTAGTTAAAATTAGGTTTTTAGGGGTAATTTTTAGCATTTGTAAATAATTAGGATATTAATATTGTTTTAGAGAAAATCTTCTAATGAAACCCTAAACCCTAAACCCTAAACCCGAAACCCTAAACCCCAAACCCCAAACCCCAAAAACCCAAAACCCAAAACCCTCAACCCTCAACCCTGAACCCTGAACCCTGAACCCTGGACCCTGGACCCTGGACCCTGGACCCTGGACCCTGGACCCTGGACCCTGGACCCTGGACCCTGGACCCTGGACCCTGGACCCTGGACCCTGGACCCTGAACCGCCATAATTGTTACACCTACAATACCATCGCCTCTATCTTCTCCCGCTCCCGCCAAACCACCCATCTCAAAACGGTCGTCAAACAGCTCGTGGAGTCCGCTCCTTGTTCCTTCACGCCCGGTGCCCTGGGCTTCCTCATTCGGTGTTTGGACGAAGTGGGCCTTGCACAGGAGGCCCACCACCTGTTTGATGAAATGCGGGTGAAGGGTCTTTGCGTTCCCAATGTTTACTGCCACAACTGCTTGTTGGAGGCTCTGTCCAAGGTGTTGGAACAATCGGTACCGTTATAGAGTCGCGCAGCGGAATAACTTATAAAGCGGAAAGCGTGTTCAGTCAAACTCTTAATAAGATGGTCAGTTTTAGAAATTTAATTTACTTAGAGACAAATTTCCAAACAGTTGATGTGTATAAAACAGTAAAGAGTATAGAGAGCAAGAAAATTCAACACAGAATTTTTATCCTGGTTCGAATCAAAAGATTCTACGTCCAGTCGTTAATCACTATAAATAGTGATTAACCTTTTTCACTAAAAGATTGTTTAACAGATTACAAGATAATGAACAATAAAAATGAATAGAACCACTCTACCAACTTGAAGAGAACAGCTTCAGCAATCGACCAACGATTCACAAGCTTCTCCTTTCACAAGACCAGGCAGAGCACCTTGCTAACTTGAAGAGAGTCTGCTCCGACTATCGACACACGATACGCGAGCCTCTCCTTTCACAAGACCAAGCAAGGGAACAATGAACAAAAAGCTTTCTGAGAACGTTCCTCTGACACACAGTGTTCTTAGCTTTCTCAGTTCAAAAACAACGTTACTATTGATCTTCACAGAAACCCAATATATAGCTAGCTGTTCTGAATATCTAAGGTTAAGTCTCAACTGCCACGAATAATCGATTATTGTAAGTGATAATCGATTATTTAAGTCCGTTACAGGGTTTTCAAAATGTGATAATCGATTATATGAAGTGATAATCGATTATTCCTGTATGACTCTGTGATAATCGATTATTGCCATTCCATAATCGATTATTGCAGTTAAAAATGCAAGTTTACAAGGTTTACAAGAATTTCCTACTACATTTAATTTCTACAAATTGCTTTTAACTAATTCTAATATCTTCTTCAACTAAAACTTCTTGTAGCATCATCAAAACAAATTTCTTCAAGATTTACCAATACTCCTTATTGGTAACAATCTCCCCCTTTTTGATGATGATCAAAAATTCAATTTTAAAAGCAAGTTTGGCTTACCTGCAAAACATACAAGCTAACAAACAACAAGGTTAGCAATACCTGTAATAATTTATACTTCTCCCCTTGTATTATTCTTCTCCCCCTTTTTGATCAGAAGCAAAAAGACCGGATGTTAAAGGCTCCCCCTAAATATGATCTCCCCCTCAATTAAACAAAGGATGCATATGATCAAGAGATCATTTTATTTATGAAAATAAAGATTACATTATAAGAAGACACATAACAGACAAAATTATAACATAGATGAAATGGCAAGTAAACAACAAAACAGTCTCCAAAAAAAAAAAAGTTTTTTTTTTTTTTTTTTTTTTTTTTTTTTTTTTTTTTTTACGCTGTGACTTAAGATAATCGATTATTACTTTAAATAATCGATTATGTGCGAGCCAAAATGTTAAAATCCAAATTTTTGAGGACGAGATAATCGATTATTACCTTTGGTAATCGATTATTTACGTTAATTTCCGAAAAACACAAATTTGGGCCAAATTTTCAACTTTAAGACACATCTAACATTCATAAATCATTTCAAAGCTCTTAAAAAATACCAGGATACCATAGAGTCTTCTTTTCCTTTTGAAAAATTAACCTGCAAAACCAAACAATAGAGTTTTGGTCCCCATAATCTCATTTGGGTCCTTTAAGATTAGAGACAATTTACTTTATAACAGGAATCCAAGCATATTTTCCATTTGGAACATCAAAATGTTTAATTCTACATTTGTTAGAAGTGTGCCCCTTTTTCATACAATAAAAGCATGTGACAACATTTGGGTTTCTATAAGACACAATTCCTTTTTCAACCCATACCCTACGAGTTCTTATCACTTTAGACTTTTTGTGTAAATGCGTGTTTCCACTTCTAGCATTGCTTCTCTCAAAGTTTGTTTTGGCATGTGACTTAGACTTAGTTGCCTTTGCAAGTAAATTCTCAAGAATGTCAATATCAAACATATGACTTTTACACGATAAACATTCAACAGGTTGTACAACAACATCAGATTCAGATAACTTAGTTTCTAGATTACTATGTTTCTCAAAACAACTTCGTCATCTAGTACTTTTTCATACTTCAATTTCAATTCATTATGCTCTTTCTTTAACTTTTTATGAGCAACATCAAGTTTTTCAGATTCATTTAACAAATCAAGAAATGCCTTTTGTAAATCAAATTCATCACTTGACTCTAAGCTAGAATCACTTACTTGGCTTCCTGCATCTTCTGAGTCTGCCATTAAGCACAAATTAGCTTCTTCATCTGAATTGCTTGAACTTGAAGAACTAGAAGCATTGTCTTCCCAAGCTATGTAAGCTTTCTTCTTCTTTGAAAATTTTCTCTCCTTCTTTTCTTCACTTTTCCTATTATTAGGACAATCAGTCTTCATATGTCCTCTTTCTCCACATCCATAACATTTAACGCTTGATGGAGATCCTTGATTTTCTTTCCTTTCTCCACGGTATTTGTCTTTTCCCTTTGCTTTCATAAATTTAGCAAACTTCTTAATCATAAGACTCATGTTTTCCTCATCGTTATCGGAATCATCATCCTCAATTCTCTTATAACTTTTTCCTTTTGAAATTTCAGATTTGAAGGCAAGTGTCTTTCTTTTGCCTTGATCCTCTTCTGTAGTTAATCTCTTCAGCTCAAGCTCATGCTCACGAAGCTTTCCAAAGAGAATCGCCGTTGACATCTGAGTGAGGTTTTGAGACTCCGAGATGGCAGTCACCTTTGGTTGCCAAGACCTGTCTAATGATTTCAAAATTTTCACATTCAATTCATCAGTGTCAAAAGTCTTACCTAAACCTGTTAGGTGGTTCACAATGTGAGTGAAACGCTTCTGGACATCAGAAATTGGTTCTCCAGGTTGCATTCTGAACATCTCATACTCCTGGATGAGTGTATTCTTCCTTGCACGTTTCACGTCGTCTGTACCCTCATGTGTGACTCTGAGGACCTCCTACATTTCCTGTGCTGTCTTACATATTGAAATTCTATAAAATTCATCAAGTACAACAGCAGATGAAATAATATTACGAGCCTTAATATCAAATTGGGCTCTTCTATTTTCCTCAGGAGTCCAGTTAAAGTATGGTTTTTCTACTTCTACACCATCAACAGTTCTTTTAGGAATATAGGGACCATTTAGCACAGCTTCCCAGATGCCTCTGTCAACAGACCCCATAAAAATTTCCATTCTGACTTTCCAGAATGCATAGTTATCACCAGTAAAGAGTGGTGGTCTGTTGATGGAAGCACCCTCGGCATATACTTGATTTTGATGACCGGCCATTTTCGAAAGAATTTGAAAAAATATCAAAGCAAGCTCTGATACCAATTGTTGGAACAATCGGTACCGTTATAGAGTCGCGCAGCGGAATAACTTATAAAGCGGAAAGCGTGTTCAGTCAAACTCTTAATAAGATGGTCAGTTTTAGAAATTTAATTTACTTAGAGACAAATTTCCAAACAGTTGACGTGTATAAAACAGTAAAGAGTATAGAGAGCAAGAAAATTCAACACAGAATTTTTATCCTGGTTCGAATCAAAAGATTCTACGTCCAGTCGTTAATCACTATAAATAGTGATTAACCTTTTTCACTAAAAGATTGTTTAACAGATTACAAGATAATGAACAATAAAAATGAATAGAACCACTCTACCAACTTGAAGAGAACAGCTTCAGCAATCGACCAACGATTCACAAGCTTCTCCTTTCACAAGACCAGGCAGAGCACCTTGCTAACTTGAAGAGAGTCTGCTCCGACTATCGACACACGATACGCGAGCCTCTCCTTTCACAAGACCAAGCAAGGGAACAATGAACAAAAAGCTTTCTGAGAACGTTCCTCTGACACACAGTGTTCTTAGCTTTCTCAGTTCAAAAACAACGTTACTATTGATCTTCACAGAAACCCAATATATAGCTAGCTGTTCTGAATATCTAAGGTTAAGTCTCAACTGCCACGAATAATCGATTATTGTAAGTGATAATCGATTATTTAAGTCCGTTACAGGGTTTTCAAAATGTGATAATCGATTATATGAAGTGATAATCGATTATTCCTGTATGACTCTGTGATAATCGATTATTGCCATTCCATAATCGATTATTGCAGTTAAAAATGCAAGTTTACAAGGTTTACAAGAATTTCCTACTACATTTAATTTCTACAAATTGCTTTTAACTAATTCTAATATCTTCTTCAACTAAAACTTCTTGTAGCATCATCAAAACAAATTTCTTCAAGATTTACCAATACTCCTTATTGGTAACAATCTCCCCCTTTTTGATGATGATCAAAAATTCAATTTTAAAAGCAAGTTTGGCTTACCTGCAAAACATACAAGCTAACAAACAACAAGGTTAGCAATACCTGTAATAATTTATACTTCTCCCCTTGTATTATTCTTCTCCCCCTTTTTGATCAGAAGCAAAAAGACCGGATGTTAAAGGCTCCCCCTAAATATGATCTCCCCCTCAATTAAACAAAGGATGCATATGATCAAGAGATCATTTTATTTATGAAAATAAAGATTACATTATAAGAAGACACATAACAGACAAAATTATAACATAGATGAAATGGCAAGTAAACAACAAAACAGTCTCCAAAAAAAAAAAAAGTTTTTTTTTTTTTTTTTTTTTTTTTTTTTTTTTTTTTTTACGCTGTGACTTAAGATAATCGATTATTACTTTAAATAATCGATTATGTGCGAGCCAAAATGTTAAAATCCAAATTTTTGAGGACGAGATAATCGATTATTACCTTTGGTAATCGATTATTTACGTTAATTTCCGAAAAACACAAATTTGGGCCAAATTTTCAACTTTAAGACACATCTAACATTCATAAATCATTTCAAAGCTCTTAAAAAATACCAGGATACCATAGAGTCTTCTTTTCCTTTTGAAAAATTAACCTGCAAAACCAAACAATAGAGTTTTGGTCCCCATAATCTCATTTGGGTCCTTTAAGATTAGAGACAATTTACTTTATAACAGGAATCCAAGCATATTTTCCATTTGGAACATCAAAATGTTTAATTCTACATTTGTTAGAAGTGTGCCCCTTTTTCATACAATAAAAGCATGTGACAACATTTGGGTTTCTATAAGACACAATTCCTTTTTCAACCCATACCCTACGAGTTCTTATCACTTTAGACTTTTTGTGTAAATGCGTGTTTCCACTTCTAGCATTGCTTCTCTCAAAGTTTGTTTTGGCATGTGACTTAGACTTAGTTGCCTTTGCAAGTAAATTCTCAAGAATGTCAATATCAAACATATGACTTTTACACGATAAACATTCAACAGGTTGTACAACAACATCAGATTCAGATAACTTAGTTTCTAGATTACTATGTTTCTCAAAACAACTTCGTCATCTAGTACTTTTTCATACTTCAATTTCAATTCATTATGCTCTTTCTTTAACTTTTTATGAGCAACATCAAGTTTTTCAGATTCATTTAACAAATCAAGAAATGCCTTTTGTAAATCAAATTCATCACTTGACTCTAAGCTAGAATCACTTACTTGGCTTCCTGCATCTTCTGAGTCTGCCATTAAGCACAAATTAGCTTCTTCATCTGAATTGCTTGAACTTGAAGAACTAGAAGCATTGTCTTCCCAAGCTATGTAAGCTTTCTTCTTCTTTGAAAATTTTCTCTCCTTCTTTTCTTCACTTTTCCTATTATTAGGACAATCAGTCTTCATATGTCCTCTTTCTCCACATCCATAACATTTAACGCTTGATGGAGATCCTTGATTTTCTTTCCTTTCTCCACGGTATTTGTCTTTTCCCTTTGCTTTCATAAATTTAGCAAACTTCTTAATCATAAGACTCATGTTTTCCTCATCGTTATCGGAATCATCATCCTCAATTCTCTTATAACTTTTTCCTTTTGAAATTTCAGATTTGAAGGCAAGTGTCTTTCTTTTGCCTTGATCCTCTTCTGTAGTTAATCTCTTCAGCTCAAGCTCATGCTCACGAAGCTTTCCAAAGAGAATCGCCGTTGACATCTGAGTGAGGTTTTGAGACTCCGAGATGGCAGTCACCTTTGGTTGCCAAGACCTGTCTAATGATTTCAAAATTTTCACATTCAATTCATCAGTGTCAAAAGTCTTACCTAAACCTGTTAGGTGGTTCACAATGTGAGTGAAACGCTTCTGGACATCAGAAATTGGTTCTCCAGGTTGCATTCTGAACATCTCATACTCCTGGATGAGTGTATTCTTCCTTGCACGTTTCACGTCGTCTGTACCCTCATGTGTGACTCTGAGGACCTCCTACATTTCCTGTGCTGTCTTACATATTGAAATTCTATAAAATTCATCAAGTACAACAGCAGATGAAATAATATTACGAGCCTTAATATCAAATTGGGCTCTTCTATTTTCCTCAGGAGTCCAGTTAAAGTATGGTTTTTCTACTTCTACACCATCAACAGTTCTTTTAGGAATATAGGGACCATTTAGCACAGCTTCCCAGATGCCTCTGTCAACAGACCCCATAAAAATTTCAATTCTGACTTTCCAGAATGCATAGTTATCACCAGTAAAGAGTGGTGGTCTGTTGATGGAAGCACCCTCGGCATATACTTGATTTTGATGACCGGCCATTTTCGAAAGAATTTGAAAAAATATCAAAACAAGCTCTGATACCAATTGTTGGAACAATCGGTACCGTTATAGAGTCGCGCAGCGGAATAACTTATAAAGCGGAAAGCGTGTTCAGTCAAACTCTTAATAAGATGGTCAGTTTTAGAAATTTAATTTACTTAGAGACAAATTTCCAAACAGTTGATGTGTATAAAACAGTAAAGAGTATAGAGAGCAAGAAAATTCAACACAGAATTTTTATCCTGGTTCGAATCAAAAGATTCTACGTCCAGTCGTTAATCACTATAAATAGTGATTAACCTTTTTCACTAAAAGATTGTTTAACAGATTACAAGATAATGAACAATAAAAATGAATAGAACCACTCTACCAACTTGAAGAGAACAGCTTCAGCAATCGACCAACGATTCACAAGCTTCTCCTTTCACAAGACCAGGCAGAGCACCTTGCTAACTTGAAGAGAGTCTGCTCCGACTATCGACACACGATACGCGAGCCTCTCCTTTCACAAGACCAAGCAAGGGAACAATGAACAAAAAGCTTTCTGAGAACGTTCCTCTGACACACAGTGTTCTTAGCTTTCTCAGTTCAAAAACAACGTTACTATTGATCTTCACAGAAACCCAATATATAGCTAGCTGTTCTGAATATCTAAGGTTAAGTCTCAACTGCCACGAATAATCGATTATTGTAAGTGATAATCGATTATTTAAGTCCGTTACAGGGTTTTCAAAATGTGATAATCGATTATATGAAGTGATAATCGATTATTCCTGTATGACTCTGTGATAATCGATTATTGCCATTCCATAATCGATTATTGCAGTTAAAAATGCAAGTTTACAAGGTTTACAAGAATTTCCTACTACATTTAATTTCTACAAATTGCTTTTAACTAATTCTAATATCTTCTTCAACTAAAACTTCTTGTAGCATCATCAAAACAAATTTCTTCAAGATTTACCAATACTCCTTATTGGTAACACAAGGTCGGGGAGGTTGATTTGGTGGAGGCTAGGTTGGAGGAGATGAAGGGGTTTGGATGGGAATTTGATAAGTTCACGCTGACGCCTGTCGTGCAAGCTTATTGCAAAGCTCGCAGGTTTGATCAGGCTCTGAGGGTTTATGATGGGATAAAGGAAAAGGGTTTGATTGATGCGCGTGTTTGCTCTGTGCTGGCATTGTCGTTTTCCAAGTGGGGGGATGTGGATAAAGCGTTTGAGTTGGTGGAGAGGATGGATGGACAGGGGGTGAGGCTAAGTGTGAAGACTTTCTGTGTTTTGATTCATGGGTTTGTCAAGGAGGATCGGGTTGATAGGGCCCTTCAGTTGTTTGAGAAAATGTGTCGGGTTGGCTTCACTCCTCCTGTTTCATTATTTGATGTTCTCATTGAAGGACTGTGTAAGAGTAATGATGCTCAGAGAGCTCTGAGCTTGCTTTCGGAGATGAAGCAGTTTGGGGTTACCCCAGATATTGGAATCTTTACGAAGTTGATATCGGCTTTTCCAAACAGAAGTGTGATTACCAAGTTGCTGGAAGAGGTTCTGGAAGATAAAGAGGAGAAAATTCTCGTTTTGATTTACAATGCTGTTTTGACTTGTTATGTTAATGAGGGACAGGTGGATGAAGCCTGCCGCCTTCTTCGGATGATGATTCACAGCAAATTCACTGATGTCCAGATGGATGATTTCTTCAAGGACAAGAGATTGGTTTTCCCAAATGCCGCTTCCTTTAGCATCGTGATTGATGGCTTACTCACAAATGGTCAGTTGGACCTCGCTCTAAGTCTTTTCAATGACCTTAAACAATTTGTTGGTAGGCCAGGCGTTTTGATTTACAACAATCTGATCAATGGTCTCTGCGATTCTGATAGATTGGACGAGAGCCATGAGCTGTTGAGAGACATGAAAGAATCAGAAATTGAACCAACTCATTTCACTTACAACTCAATTTATGGATGCCTGTGTAAAAGAAAAGATGTCGTAGGAGCGATCGATATGTTGAAAGTGATGCGTGCTTGTGGGCATGAACCGTGGATAAAAAATTCCACCCTTCTTGTGAAAGAACTGTGTGATCGTGGCCGGGCTGTAGAAGCATGTGATTTTCTTGACAACATGGTTCAGCTAGGTTTCCTTCCTGACATAGTTTCCTATTCTGCAACAATGGGGGGTTTGATCAAGATTCAAGAAGTGGACCGAGCATTGAACTTGCTCAGGGATTTGTGTTCTCGTGGCCATTGTCCTGATGTGGTGGCTTTTAACATAGTGATCATAGGGCTCTGCAAGGTCATCCGAGTTGCAGAAGCTGAAAAATTGTTGGATGAGATTGTTGTAAAGGGCCTCTGTCCCTCAGTTGTGACTTACAGTCTGCTTATAGATAGTTGGTGCAAAAGTGGTTATGTTGATAGGGCGATGTCTCTTCTGTCGAAAATGTCTGAAGAAGACAGGGAGCCCAATGTCGTCACTTACTCAACTTTGGTGGATGGGTTTTGCAGAGAAGAAAGGCCTGATGATGCACTCTTGGTTTGGAAAGAGATGGAAAGAAAAGGTTGTTCTCCTAACCGAGTTGCTTTTATGGCACTTATTTATGGTCTTTGCATTTGCAAGAGGCCATCTGCTGCACTCCATTATTTACGCGAGATGGAACAGAAAGAAATGAAGCCCGACTCGTTC
Organism: Vigna umbellata; assembly: GCF_029865625.1. Taxonomy (NCBI): domain Eukaryota; kingdom Viridiplantae; phylum Streptophyta; class Magnoliopsida; order Fabales; family Fabaceae; genus Vigna; species Vigna umbellata. The sequence continues at coordinate 19,659,133 of NC_142172.1, forward strand.
ATTTATATTGCATTGCTCAGTGCTTTTCTGTCTGATATGGACTTGGCCTCTGCATTTGAGATTTTTAAGGAGATGGTTTATTCAGGATTTTTCCCAGAATCCCATGATAAAAGTTACCCCGTTGTGATGGATGCAATAGACAAATTTTCTAAGGATCACAGAACATCCTCTGGTATGAAAGTTTTAAGTGAAGAGGGCAAACTTCCTACGCATTGCTTGATAAACGTCGGATTATAAAGGTTAATCAAATTGTTTATGCCACTGCCAAAGGAATGTTACATCGGACAAGTAAAAATTGAAGCATTTGAAAAGAAACAAATGTACACAAAAAGAAACGTATGCGACTCTCAGATAATTTGCCTACAAAAAGAACTTGAGCTTCGAAATTTTCAAAGATACACGTTACTTGATTTGGATCCTAAGAGAATACAAGAGAAAAAGAGACATAACAGCTGATCAAAGGAGCGCTATGTTGTTCTTTCGGTAGTCATGCGAAATCGTTTACAATGTATTGATATTTGGTTTTCTGTTGGACAAAGGGTTTAGGGTTTTTTAGGGTTTAGGATTTTTTAGGGTTTAGGGTTTTTTAGGGTTTAATTAGGGTTTATGTTTAGCGTTTAGGGTTTCGGGTTTAGGATTTAGGGTTTTACGGTTTAAGGTTTTAGGGTTTAGGGTTTAGGGTTTTGGGTTTTAGGGTTTTGGGGTTTAGGGTGTAGGGTTTAGGGTTTTACGGTTTAGGGGTTAGGGTTTAGGGGTTTAGGGTTTTGGGGTTTAGGGTGTAGGGTTTAGGGTGTAGGGTTTAGTGGTTAGGGTTTACGGTGTAGGGTTTAGGGTGTAGGGTTTAGGGTGTAGGGTTAAGGTTTAGGGTTTAGGGGTTAGGGTTTAGGGGGTTAGGGTGTAGGGTTTAAGGGTTTAGGGTGTAGGGTTTAGGGTGTAGGGTTTAGGGGTTCAGGGGTATATGGTTTAAGGGTTTAGGGTTTTAGGGTTAGGGGTTTAGGGTTTAGGGGTTTAGGGTTTTAGGGTTTAAGGCTTAGGGTTTAAGGGTTTTAGGGGTTAGGGTTTGGTGTTGCGGTTTAGGGTTTGGGGTTTGGGGTTTGGGGTTTAAGGGGTTTAGGGTTTGGGGTTTGGGGTTTGGGGTTTGGGGTTTTGGGTTTGGGGTTTCGGGTTTCGGGTTTCGGGTTTCGGGTTTCGGGTTTTTAGGGTTCGGGGTTCGGGGTTCGGGGTTCGGGGTTCGGGTTTCGGGTTTCGGGTTTCGGGTTTGGGGTTTGGATTTTAGGGTTTTAGGGTTTTGGGTTCAGGGTTCTGGGTTCTGGGTTCTGGGTTCGGGGTTCGGGGTTCGGGGTTCGGGGTTCGGGGTTCGGGGTCGGGGTCTATGGGTCTATGGGTCATGGGTCATGGGTCATGGATCATGGGTTTAGGGTTTAGGGTGTAGGGTGTAGGGTGTAGGGTGTAGGGTGTAGGGTGTAGGGT